>NC_136520.1:79362600-79605100 GCF_053919585.1 Euprymna scolopes | reverse complement strand
GTTTTTTTTCAATAAACTTATAATTTATGGAACAAAATCAAAAATAAATTTAATAATTAATATTTTGTTGACATTCCCTTGGCTTTTTTTAATGCTAAGACCCTTCTAGGCCTGGCATTCATCAGTTTTCTAATATCATCTTGATAAATTTCTAGACATGTCTGATGCAATAATGCTTTTCTTACATTGATAGTTTTTATTTGATAACATAATTATTTTATACTAGCAGGGAGACCCGGCGTTGCCCGAGATTGAATGATGATCACCGAATATTTCACACTCCTATTTTTTTCATTGTTATTGAAAGTAGAGAACCTACTGTTTATTTTTAAAATTATTTTATATAAACTTCGTTATAGTTAACGAAAATAAAACATTAAGAAATTTACGTGCGGGGTTTAAACCTACAGACCACGTCGTGCAAAAAAAGCACATAAATTTTCAAGTCTTCTACAATTCTTTGCAGTTAATGAAAAATAATACGCGCGGAGTTTGATGAACAGGCCACGTCATGCAATAAATAAATAAATAAATAAATAAATAGAAAGAAAACACTTTATCAACTTAACCACAGTAGAATTTTCACGGCCCCTTGTTCTGTCATTATTGCTAAACGACGATATAGAAACATTGTTTTACGGATGATAGATAAATTAAAATAACGGTTTTGATTATCGATTATCAGTAATTATCGGGGGAGGGGGTATTCTGAGACTAAAGATTACTCCCAGACTTATGCACTAAAGTTTTAAAGAAAATCTGTTCAGCCGTTTCAGAAAAAATAAAAAGTGAACTCGCATAGAGACAAAGTTGCATCTATATTTTAGAAATATAACATATAAATAAAGTGAAAGGATGAACATAGAATAAACAAAAAAGTTTTGTTGCAATAATTTATCAAGATACAGAAATCTCTACACAGAGGGGAAAAACAAATAAATGAGAAATAAATGTAAGCTTAAAGTTAAATAAATTTTATTAAATCATACAATTAAAAAAATGATTTAATGATTGGCGGATCTAATAAGGTTTATTTAACTTTGAATTATCATTCACTTGTTTATATATATATATATATATATATATATATATATATATATATATATATATATATATATATATATATATATATCATATGAGGCGTCTCAGATAAGATGTTAAAATACTAAGGCCAGGACGCAACCCACAGTTCCAAAGAAAACCAACCAAATAGAAGAATGTGTAAGGAAAAAAAAAACAACAACAAAATAAAAAAACGACTGATAAGGAGGAAAAAACGGCAACGGTTCATTCAAGTACCAGATAAATATACCCGAAACCTATTTGACCAACCAAAATCAGGAGTACTAAAAACGGAACAACACGTCCAAGAAACTTATTTAATACACACATACTTGCACTACAACTGGTACATCCCACTGAAACCAAATAACAGTTAGATATGGTCAGAAATCCCTCCAAAAAAGTTAAACATGAAAATAATGACGCACGAAGAGCTAAAGCTTAATCAACAAAGCCAGGAATAAATCTACACATGTCAGTAACTAATAGATGGAAACATACTCAAGAAGTAAGACGCTATAAATCAATTTCGGCAAATCTTAATTCTGAGTGTAGAATGAAAAATAATTTTCGCAACATGCTTGCTATCAAATGAATATATCGATATTTCTGCGCAAAACGGTGGTGTCCCTGAAATAGAAGGTTGTTTGGAGCATGGAAGATGATATTGGAGGCTATCCAAAGAGCAAACACTAACTAGACTGACTTGGATGGCATATAGCTAGATTTGGCTAATCCTTATGGATCTTTGCTTCATCAAATGATTCAATTATACCTTCAGATGCACCACATCTCAGAGGAAATACACAAGATGCTTGCAAAGTATTTCGATATGTTTCATATGTGGCTTACCACAAATGACTACACGACAAACTAGATGAGACTCGAGATGGAAATTACAATGGGATATACAGTATCACCTATACTTTTTCAGCGATGCAAACAATTCTCAAAGCAGCAGGAAGCAATACAAATTCTACTACATTAGGCGAAGAATACGAAATTACCCGATTAAAGGCTTTCATGGACGATGCCACAATCCTCATATCAAAAGAAGCTGAGACCCGCAAGTTACTCAGCATTATTGATGAAATGATGGTTTGGTCCAGAATGACTAAGAAGTCTAGAAGTCTGATCCTCAGATAGGGGAAAGGTACATAAAGATATCAGCTTTGCAAGGGATGATCATAAAATCTCTACTGTCTCAGAAGAACCGATAAAAAGCTTGGAAAGATGGTACAATAATTCTTGAAATTTTCAAATGGTAATAGTGACAATCAAAACTGTTGACGAGAGTCTAAAAACGATCAGGCGTTGTTCACTGCAAAGTAAATGTAAAGTATAGTGTCTTCAACACATACCGATCCCAATTTTACTGTGGCTTCTTCTCGTATATGAAATAACTATGACCACAGGTGAGGCAATAGAAGCAAAAATCAGTAGATATACGGGAAAATGGCGAGGTTTGCTTTCATGGATTAGCGAACGGAGCTTTTTATAGCAAACAATAGAAACAGGAATTATTAGACGTCATTTTTATTGTATGGGACAGTTTATTCAAATGCAATTGTTGAGGGAATAGGATGGTCTTCTTGTGTGATAGACGATCCCGTCCCCATGGGTATGGTGAATGTATTGGATGGTAGAAGGATTGATAAGCAAAAGGTCGCATAATGACGACGAAAACATACCGGTATAAATTAGCTAAGGAATGCAATTTATTTACAAAATTTACATGAGAAATATTAAGAAAGAGATAGAAAGAATAACAGTTCGTTGGGAAATAAGTTTGTTCCTTGCGATTGATGAGAGGCTGATAGGTTCGTCAGATAAGCTAGTTGGTGGCCGATGCCACCAGGGCGGTTCTTGATTACATGTTGACTGTTGGCGTGTTTAGCGTGAAAGAGAGAGAAATATAAGAAACAGGAAGTGACGTAGCTAGGTCGCTCTCCGTTAAAGGGCGACAATCAAGTTAGTCTGGGAGTTTCAACTCCTACATAATCCAGATAATCGGGCCTTGCATCAGTGAGGGGACGATACGTGCACAAGCCGTAGCGAGAAAGGTCGTGAAACGGGGTATATTCTCTTCTGACGATCCGATGAAATACTCCACTAATAAAACCACGATTATATAAAAGTCTACAAGTAAATAAACTAAGAAATGCAGTTAAATGTCCCATAGAAAGAACCGTAAACACGATTATATACACGTCTACGATAAAATAAACTAATAAAAAGAAGGCCCTGAAACGGCCTGTTTTCTTTTCTGATAACCGACATTAATTGGAAGTCGAAATAGATAACCCCACAAAACAGCTGAAAACCATAATTATATACACGCCTACAAGTGTTGCATAGGGGTACATGCTGGGGCCACAGCAACGAAGACTCAGAACAGAGTACGGTGATAATTAGAGAGAGAAATTTATTTAATTTGTGTCAATTTCAAGTCTACAGACTCGAAATTTGATATACAGGGTACTGAGATTTGGGGAAATCTTTGTAATCCGTTTATTGACCAGACTTTTGGCTGTTAAGGAGTCAAAGTTCAACGATTTGACCATTGAGAACTCTACAAAACTCCTCCGACAATTTTGGATCTAAACAATTGAAATTTTAGATATAGGTTCTTTGGACATGGATATAACTTAATAACTTGATTTGAGCCCCAAACAATAGATGTTAAGGGTCATACTACGGGTCAAATTAAAAAAAAATTGACCATTGCGGCCTCTACAAAATTACTCAGCCAATTTCTGGTCTAAACATTTGAAATTTTACATAAAGTGTATTCAGAGATAGGGCAAGATTTTAATCGGTTTGGATCGAAAGTTTTTAGTTACCAATATATAAATGTATGTATGTATATATCTTTGCATGTCTGCTTAAAACTTTTGAAAGAAGCGACGGATTTTACCAAGATCAGTATCGTTTTTAAGTCGACCTTTCAGACGACAAATATCGAAAAATTGGCTAAAAACATTAATATCTTCATCTTCAACTGGCCACTTTTCTACAGGAGGGTCGCTTTTTTCGCCGATATTTTTGAAAGTCGTCCTCTCCTTTTGATTGTCTAGCTTACATCACTTCCGGTTTGACGGCGGTCCTAACGGCAAAGAAGTCAGGTTTTACGCCGTTCTTTTCCTCCTTCGCGGCACGGGTTCGAGCCTGCCTTCCTACTACCACTTTTGTTTTTGCTCAACATACACGTCCAAAGTCCCGGGCAAAGCCGGACTGATATGCTAGGATATCTATAAAAGTGAACGTGTCTGTGTGTCTGTATACATTTTCCTACGCAATAATTCTATCAATTTTAAGTCTACAGACTCGAAATTTGATATACAGGGTACTGAGATTTGAAAGAAATCTTGGTGATCTGTTTTCGGTCACAAAATTGGCTGATAAGGAGTCAAAGTTCAACGATTTGACCTTGTAGAATTCTACCAAACTCCTCCGATAATTTTGGGTCTAAACACTAGAAATTTTAAATTTAAACGCATATTTTTTTAATTAATAACTCCTCTGACGACGACCCATAGAAATCGAAAACGTTGCGACAATGGTGATTTTTTTTTCACGATCGAACGGAACGTTCAAATAATGGCCCGCTAAATCGAAATGATAGATCGAAAGAGATACAAAAAGGAATTATCTTTACTGTTTAAAGAAACACACATGGAAGCGCAACACACACACACATTATATATATATATAATATAAGCGTACAATGTCTGTACAACTATCAATCTATTTACTTATCTGTATATATACTATAAAGGTAGACTTGTCTATGTGTGTGTGTGTGTGTGTTTTGTGTATGTGTGCGCGTGCGTGTGTGTGGGGGGAAAATGGTCTCTAACAAACCACTCTGTCAATGTTTAGTCTACAGACAGAAAACTTAATATATAGAGAATTCGGACCTCTGGAACTAAGTCGATTTTTTTTTTATTTGTTTTTTTTTTGCTGGTAAAATATTTTCTAAGGAGATGAAAATTTAAAAATAATTGAAATTGGCAGGCATAAGTCAACATACCTAAGCCCTCTATGCACGCATAAATACACGTTTATACGTTTAATTACGTTAATTTTTAAACTTTAGATATGCTTGTGTTCTTAAATCAAATGGGAGCGAATATTGCTGGAGAGCTAAATGTTTTGGTTTCGATTCTATCTGGTTGCACTCAAGTCAAACTTTTAATAACTTGTGAAACCACTACTATGTATTGGGTACAATGTAATAATAAATAGAGAATTGACTCCATAATAATAAATAAAAAGTTTGCATTAATGAAAATAACATATTTAAGCGTATTTAAGGACCAGGCAAATCCGGGATAGATATTAATATATTTATAAGCCTGGGTATATGTGGTTTTCAGTATATTTATACCTATCTATCTATATTAGTCTATTTTAGTATTTTTAATCTTTTTTTTATTATGTACGATATTTAATTGTTATTGTATGGTTTTGTTTTGTATATAAGATTTCAGAAATGTCGTAAGAATAACATTCAAGATAGAAACCGACGTTAGAAGTCAGAACAATCAAATAAAAATAAATTATCAATCATCGTCTAAAACTTCACAAACATAATATGATAATTCTACTGCTTCTTTTACCCGCGTTTCAAATAATATATAATATCTATTAATATCTGAAATATCTAATATTATATGAAAATACATTTGTGTGTGTGAGTTCATTCCCTGTGGAATTGAAAACGGGATTGGCCAATTTTTAATGAAATTGGACACGAAGGTACTTTATGGGCTTGGCAGTGATCTTAGGTAGATTTTATAACGGAATATCTTTAATAAATGTCGACAATTGATAATCGAAATAATTGGATGAAAGAAGAAACAGGCGATTTTGACTAAAGTTAACACCTTACACAGCCTAACAACACAAGTGCATTTGAGGAGTTTTATTACAACACAAACCAAAAGGCCTAACATATGGAATCAACAGAAGGTTCTGTAATATAATGGGGGCGCATTTGAAATTAATGCAATGTTGATTTTTTAAAAAATATCAGTTGATATACAAAATTACTTATACAATCAAATAACGCCGTAGCTTACGAGTAACTAGGGTTTGGAATTTCCCATATATACTACTAATTAATACCACTAATTAACTCAGAAAATAGCGAAGCTCGAATCTAAGACTTCAACTTTGCGGCTTTTATGATTTGTGAAAATATTCAAGTACTAGCTGAAGTACCCAGCGTTGCCAAGTTGTCTTGTATATATTTGAATATTCCGTCCGCATACATGGTTATCAAATTGATTAAACAAAACATAAATGCATAATGGCTTCTTTGTCATCCCCCATGAGGTAGGCGCAGTAGATGCGTTTTATTCTGAAGAGGACTCGCCAGTAGCCCTAATTCTCTCTTCTTGTTTAATCTTTGGTCTTCTAGTCCTTCTTCGTTCAAATTATGATGTAAGAATTGCAATTATTATTTGATACCATAGTGCATATCCGAAAACTGTTAAAATTCATTTTGTTTTAATTATTTAATGTACAATATATATAAGGATGACGTTTGTAATGCTTTCTGTTTATTAATATTAAATAATTAAAAATCAGTTCCAGGGGTGCATATTTGAACACTGGTAGATATACCTGAAGTATTAATTTTGAAGGGTTTCTACATAAACAATATATTGGATGTGACCTCTAACAGATGTGTATATGAAGAGGTTTTCAAAACTTCCAATGCGTGAGCAGCCAACATACAACTTGCCATGAGAATAGCAAAGTATCTGAATATTAAGTCCAACAACGCTGAGGCTTTGTGCCTGAGCTTTATTTATAGACATTGCAAAACCAATTTTTATTGGAAATTGTAAAGGCTTGACTTGTAATGGCATGTTAGAAGGAATAAGGGAATCCGAGAAATTAACACAGTTTCACTCTTAAAATTTCCAGTTATCAAAATGGCTTCCAGCACATAAGCTTTCAAAGATTTTACTGCTAAACGTGTGCCACTACACAGTTTAAGTGAATCAAGATTTTAAATATTATAACTGGAGATCCGGCCTTCAATATCAGGTCATGATGTGGCATTCCAGGCTGTTGTAGAAATTCTACATGGAAATTCTACCCTCTGATTTCATCAATAACACAATCAATGGATTGATAAGAATGCTCTAGCCCAGGAAACTCTTGTAAAAGATTATACTTATTCATATCAACATTTCCAGGGGCCAAGATTACTCTTATACAATGCCATCCAACATTGTGGAAATCTTTAGCAACATCTGGGAAAATGTTAATCATCAGGTCAACAATTGAATTTACCATCTGCCCACGTGATAAATTGTGCAATTGAAAGTTTCTATTCAATGTTCTTGAGCTATTGCCAATGGAAAGGAGGTGCCGCAGACCGATCATCAAATAAACGTGTCCTCATAATAATATTCTTTAAACTGAAACTAAAACATGGTTGCCACGCAGTATTGCAGAAGTGGCCGATTTTCATATCACATTTTAAACGGAAAGAAAAATTTTGAGACCAAATAAAATGTTCGGTCTCCAAGGATAACAGCATTTTCTTTTATAAATAAACACCTTAAAGCAGACTATAACGGTTTATTAGACTTATCTCTCTTTTTTACGAATCTAAGTGTAACTTATAGTAATATCATAATTACATTTTAATAATGTGAAGTTCTGGTGTAGGATTATTTCAAAATACGATCTAAAAATAATAGAATTATGCTTACAACATGTAATGACTTGGCACTTACACTTAGTACTTCTATCGGCGCAGGCTGGATGAACATAAATTTTATAAACTTGCTTTTGAACAAATTCAAATTTCATTGAGCTTCGTTTATAAATAAAGATCAAGAAAACTTGTATCAATGTTTCAAAGTTTTAAGTCGAATTTTGTCTTCAGTCGTGAGGAACTTTCGGGGAAAATAATCGTTATCAAAACTATTTATCATCTTAAAAAAATTGTAAAACAATCTGTAAGAAACTTTAAAAAAGTTTTATTATTCCAGCCTTTAGATAAACATTTTGCATTATCACTTGCCGTAGAATACGTTTTAATATATTTAAATTAATGCAGATCTTGTATTTCGAAATACAAAAACCAGTTAAAAAAATGATTTGGTGCCATCAGCAAGAATCGATACCAAAATATTCAGACTTCCAGCCAGGTTCTGTACCGATATTTTCATCAAATGAAAGATAATAAGTTTAAATCTTAAACGATTTGAAGAAATCAATTGAATTTGAGCATGCGCAGAAAGAAATAAAAACACGCCAGCCTGTTCAAATGAACATTTCGCATTTTAAGTTGCTGATATATGTCTGTATGCGTTATTCATCCATACAAAACAAGATTTTAATCGTTAGCAATTATTCCTGGTGTATGATTACTATTTCCTATTAATTTTAGTGTTATGTTTCTAGTAGTTTGAGAGTTTATCTACTCAATATTTACGCACACATACATCTACTGTTTTACTTATATAGATATACATTTATATTTGAAACACACGAACATGGTATTTAATGCAACATTATTGATGTTTAAAAATGTTACCTTTTGTTCGTACGGCTCCGAGTGTTTACGTTGGCGATGGAGACATACACGTTTTACATGTATGAATTGTCTATTTCTTCCTTATCTTCAAGTATACACAGCCTTGATTTTTACCATGATCATGTATGCCTGTGAAACGTTGGCTGTATATGCAAGATATTCCAAGAAACTGAACGCTTTCCACATGAGCTGCCTTCGTAGACTGATGAAAATCAAGTGGCGATAAAAAATATCAGGCATAGAGGTTTAAACCAAGTAACACCTGCCGTCAGTACGCACCATACTACTGCAGGCGGATCATATATACTGCGTGTGATTTTCAAGATTCCCAAAATAGCCCGTTTCCGATGGACAGCGGAAACTGTTCTAAAATAGACTAAAGGTATCCCTCAAACAGTTCGTCGTATTTAAACTCATAGGAAAACCTAACCCAAAGCAGATGTTCCAACGTACTTCAAGCCACAAACAAGCTAAAGTTGTTTAATCTGCACGCATTGAAGAACAGGGAAGAGGTGTACTATTAGAACAAAAAACAGAACAGTCATCGTATCTGCTACTGAACCATTCCACAGGTGTCGCACATGCGGAAGATATTTGAGAATCGAATTGACCAGCCATCTCCAGACTTAAAGAGCAATTGTACAATAACGTTCATATTCGCAAGAAATGTGTCTGGTCCTATATTTATTACGATACTGGCGTGGTCGAGGTTTAGTGACTACCGCATAGTGTTTTGGCCGTTTAAACCTTTCTTCGTGCTCAATGTTGTCAGAATAGGTTCACAAAGGAAGGCTTGAGGTAATTCGGCCAAAATGTTCAATATTCGTAGTTGGGGTTGCGAAACGGATGTAGCCGATTGATTACATAAGGCTTATTGAAACACGGTAGGGTTGCAATAATTTGTAAAAAAAAAACTGGTTAAAATAAAGCTGATTACAGAAGATCCGAGGAAAATATGGCTGACTGGTGGAAAGTCTTTGATAGTCAAAAATGGCAAGTACAGCGGCGGAAGGGTTGTCGGAAAGTGACTTGGTTCTTGTTCAACGGAACACGAACTAACAAGATTTCTCAATTTAGTTTTCCCTTTTTTATGGACCTGATTTTTGGCAAATGTGTTTTCTGGTTGGTTAGCGAATCAGAACTGTCGATCAATAGTTTAACGCACGAGCACGAAGAAGAGCAAAAATTAAACGCCCCTTTTCCAGAATCGTATATTATTGGTCATCCTACAGCAACCAATGGCTAGTGTCGGAATTAATGATCTGGGCTTTTATTCCTTTGACAGCTTCCAAGGTTTGTGTCAAACTTTGCACTTTGTGCCCTGATCATGTTGACCTAGCGAACTTGTCAATGGTCCACATTTTTGTTTTGTTTTCATTTTATTAAAATCTAAAGATTTGTTTTTGACAACTCCGCGCACTTTCTTAAAATTTTGATTTTGGCAAAAGGTTGACAAATCTTCCTCGTTGTTGTTTTAAACGGTGTTTTAAACGTATTTCCATTTGGTAGTTTTATCCTCTTTTTCTTTTTTTCTCGCTGGTTTTAACAACTTCAAATTCCAATGATAAAGTAATATGAAAATTATTTTCATAATTAATTAAATATCTAATGAATTTCTCCAATCAGCTCATGACATTGAAAATTGTAGTGTCATAGATCGACGATCATCATTTCTTTCTTTGATGTGTGTGTGTGTGAAAACCTGTTCTCATTTGTATCTGTAGCCTTCTTATCACTGTTAATACTTTTACTTGGTTTCTATTCTAACGATTTTACAATGTTTATATTTTATCCAATTTCTTATCTTATCGATTTAAAAACATCGGCGTCTAATTTGCACTGGATAAGTTTTTACGTTACATTAACCACTGTTTTATGTGCATTAAAAGAAAACCACTTCAGTATCTCATAAACAAGATATTAGAAAAATAAATCCATTATTCATTTTACCTTCGAGCATTATCGACACGACTGCTTATAATTTGTCTGGAGAATCTATGGAGGCACCTAATAATTTTGTGTTATCTTTATTTTTACTGATACACGCATTAGCATACACATGCGCATCCACAGATTTTCATTGGTATTTATGTCATTATATGCACACACACACACACACACACACACACACACACACACACACACACACACACACACACACACATATATATATAATTATAGTAATAATTATATCAGCACCTTTAAGAATTCGGTTCTTATTGTTGAGCACGCGTAGTTTAAATTAAAGTCAGACACTTGCGCAGATCAGGATGTTGCAATCATGAGATCACTCTTGCTGTTAATACATTTGCGCTTTATAAAAATGTTAATTTCATCTGTATTTCTCGCGGTCAACGTTAACCGCGTGGTTTGTTCCTCGATAATGGAATCAGAGATGGCTTTGTGTCCGGGTTCAAATCTCCCGACCAACTGTAAATGTAACTCCCTGCATTGATGATTCTCCGAATGATGAAACAGTAGTATATGTACGTATTAAAAATAAAATATATATATGTATATATATATATATATATACGTTTTATTTTTTATTACCGTATCTTTCTGTTAAGTTACATTATTATTTCAGCTACTTGGCCGTTTGTTTGTTTGTCGAAGCGCATGTTCCCATGCGGAAATTCTATAGCAAGCCCCACTCTCCCCAATGGTTTACTTCGACTTGCGCAACTGCAATTGCTCAAAGGCAGCATGCATTTCAGCAGGTTTAACCGACATAAGTCCAGTTCAAACAGACAGAAGTACATAGAAGCTAGAAATAACGTTAAGAAAGAAATAGCGACAGCTAAGAGGGAATTTACGGAAACCACTAAAAAACGCATCGAAGCACAAAAACTAGGAACTCGTGACTTCTGGAAAATCTACAACAGTGTAGTAAATAATGGGCAATTAACAATTCCCCCACTAACCAACAATCACGAGGTTCTTTGCTCAGCAACCGAGAAGGCTAACATGCTTGCCAGTCGGTTTGCCTCAAACTCCACACTGGACCCTCTAAACCACCCCCTACCTCAATTTCCTATGCGGACAGACGCCACGCTAGACGATCTGATAATCACCCCTGCTAAGGTGCATGCTATCATAAAAAACCTTGACACTTCCAAAGCATGTGGACCCGACCTCATCCCAGCTGTGCTATTAAAAAAGTGCTCAGCCGAAGTAGTTCCAGTTCTCTCCAAACTCTACAACAAATGCCTTAATGAATCTTGCTTTCCGAGCTGTTGGAAAACTGCTTCTGTGGTACGAGTATTCAAGAATTCTGGCGAAAGAACTGACCCATTAAATTATCGCCCTATTAGCCTCCTCCCACTTTTTGCCAAAATATTTGAGACCTTAATTAACCATGCTCTAGTCCAGCACCTTACAGATGCTAAACTTCTGACCGACCATCAATATGGATTTAGACAAGCCTGTTCCACGGCAGACATCCTCACTGTAATCTCTGAACGCATATACCATTCACTGGACAAAGCGGTAGAGGGCAGAGCGGTAGCTCTAGATATATCTAAGGCTTTTGACAGGGTATGGCATGAGGGTCTCCTCAGGAAGATTAGATATTTCGGTATCACTGGTAAAATACTTAACAATATTAAATCCTTCTTAGATAAGAGAAAAATCCAGGTTGTCCTCGACGGTCGTACATCTAAACAATATGATATAAATGCGGGAGTGTCCCAGGGATCTATCCTTGGACCTCTACTGTTCCTGATATTCATAAATGACCTCCCCGACAAAATTGCCTCTGAGATGGGTATATATGCTGATGACACCACACTCTATAGCAGGCACGACAGGAAAACAAATGAACATATATCTAAAGTAATGGCAGAAACACTAGAGGATGACCTCCAATCAGTAGTGGAATGGGGACAAAAATGGATGGTAACGTTCAATGCCACCAAGACAAAACTGGTTTCATTCAATAATTACAAGAAACCTTCTCTACCACCCATAGCAATGGCCAACGACTCTTTATCTGAGAGTACGTCTCTCAAGCTCCTTGGACTAACGTTCACAGGAAACATGAGTTGGAACAATTACATCGAGGGCATTGCCAGGGCCGCTGCAAGGAAGGTTGGCTCTCTTTACCGTGCTAGAAAACTTCTAACACCCGAAAGTATCCTGTACCTCTATAAGGCCACTATTCGCCCATGTATGGAGTATTGCTGTCATATTTGGGCCGTTGCATCGGCTACTAGTCTCTCGCTCCTTGACAGGGTTCAAAAGAGAGTCGCAAATCTGATAGGCCCTAAACTAGCATCTAAGCTTCAGCCTCTGTCCCATCGTCGAAACGTTGCATCCCTCTGCCTGTTCTACAAGTATTATAATGGTGAATGCTCTGAAGAACTGCAAGCACTTGTTCCCCCACGACGTGAACACCCTCGACAGACCCGAGAAGCTGCAAAATCCCACCCCCACACTGTAGAGATCCCTAGATGTAAAAGATCTTTCTACTCCAGTAGTTTCTTCCCCAGAACTGCTAGACTTTGGAATTCCATTCCAGGTCACTGCTTCCCCAACTGTACTGACATGCATAAGTTCAAGTGCAACGTGAACCAACATCTCGCTGCCCTAATCCCTACATAGTACCCCAGTAGATGTTTCCCCTGATAATAGCCCCCTACACCAAAGTGGCAATGTGCCTTGTTTGGGGTGAAAATGTAATAAAAAAAAATGAAAGTAGTTGTGTTTGAAGGCTATATTAATGTCATTAGTAGGAAGAAACACCGTGGACATGAGATATTATATAACAGAATAATAAAAAAAACTCCAAGTATATTACGTTTATCTACCAACATAATTTGTCGTAGAAGATGATAGGTGTTGATGTCCTTAATTGTCGAGCGTACTATCTCTTTTTAAGGGGAGAAAAAATGTATACAACTATTCGGCGATACAACTCTTTTGTCTTTTTTATTTTTTATAGTTTTCTCTTTATTTCCTAAAGTAACTGTCGTAGACTGGCTGTCAAATCAATTTCCAGGATACGAGTTTTGATGGATATTAAGTATTGTTAAGAATTATTGTAGCTTTTTGATAAATGTATATAAATTATCTATTTTTGCCTGTAATACTTACGGTGCGTACTTAGGAGTGTTAGTAACTGCTATTTTAGTGTAGTGTCATATCCGTTTCAGGTAATATTTTTTATTATTCTTTTATATACGAACCCGTGTCAAGGTATTTCCTACGAACGGCATAGATATAGCCTTCACACAAGGCTTCGTTCACACTACGATCTATACTTCAAGCAAACTACAACATCCTACTATATATATATATATATATATATATATATATATATATATATATAGTAAGTTATAAAAATATAGAGGACACTTAAGCTACACAGAATAGACGCGTTTCATTCTCGTGAGAATTCGTCAATCGTGCTATTGAATTTTTAGTTAGCCAATCAGCTTCCTAGTTTCTACCGCGCCCATCCTTATCAGACAATGGTCGGGCACTTTCAGGACAAAGGTTGAGTTGACCTTAGGTTCACACCTTCTTTTGTGTGTGTTTTTCATGGGAAGAGTAGATATCAAGTAAGCTGACCTATTTTAAATCTAAGTGTAGTTAGATATTTAATATATATATATATATAGTGCCGGCAAAAAGAAAGTCCGCACTTGTAATTTTTTCAAAAACTGCAAATTTAAGCTAAATTTAATGTAACTGTTTAAACAACCTATGTCTCATTTGATTCGCATTTTATTCCTCTATAATTTAACTGTTTATATTTGGCTTTTAATTGAAATATTCTAGTGTTCACGTCAATTAAAAAAATAACTTCAAATTGAGGAGGCAAAAAGAAAGCCGGCTTACAAGATTACAAGTGCGGACTTTCTTTTTGCCTCCTGTATATATATATATATATATATATATATATATAAAACACAATCACGTCGGCACGCTGATTTTCCTTAGATTATCGAAGTTGGGCGACATTTAAACTTGCCAGTAAAAAATTGATGATCATTAGGTAGCACCAGGTTCTATACGAGGTCTTAATCCTTGAGAGAGATGAACACCGTCAAGCTATTCTTGTACAAAATACGCTGCATGAAATAATGCAGCATCTCTATGAGATCAACAAGTTTAGGACTCAATCATCATTCATCCATTCATGTATATCATTGCTACATGTAAGCAAAATATGTGTTCAAGTCTTCTTTAGCGCAGTGCGTCATCATCGTTTATACCACCGAGAAAATCTAATAATTATTCCTGTGGTCAACTTTGAATAGCTTAGGATTAACTATACCTATTATTTGGATTGTTCAGACTCCTGTTTTAATCTTGCGTGTAATTTGCAAAATGTTTTGGTCTATTTAACCTCCAACCTTCGTGTCAGCCATGTAGTGGATAAAGAACTTGGTAAATATATATTATATTCTATAAAAGTGAGAATGTTTATCTGTAGGAGATCACTTCTTAACCTATATACTCAGGTAATATTGAACCTACTGACTTGAAATTTAGTATATAGGTTATTAAAACACGCGGATTGTCCGGAAGAAATTCTGCTAAGGAGCCAAAATTGAAAAATTGGTACGCAGTATTTGTTTGGCACTTCAATACTTTTCAATAAGATTTGTCCGTTTGCGATGTCTCGTGAGGGCAAACCGACTGATACCTTTTTGCTTGGATTTAATCTTCATGAAATATTGAGAAACATATAATGGATTATTAAATACATATTGTCTATACATATACATATATATTTGTAAATTTAGGCAGCATTTTTGCATTTATGCACGTTTCATTAAATAGCACAGAAAACTCTTGCTTGTTTTTCTTGTAATCCTCCTTTTCTCTTTGTCGGACCATTTTCCGAACGTTTTTTCCAAGTGAAAAAAAAAATTTACCATAATCGCGAACGTTTTCGACCTCCATTGGTCATCCTCAGGCGAGTGGTAAAAAATGAAAAATGAAATTGAAAAATAAAAGTAGCGAGATTAAATGAAAAGATGATTAAAAGATAATTAAGAGGCGATTAAAATCGCTTAAAATAATTACAATACTCAAACGCACTTGCGCGTGCCCTCCGTTTCGTTTTGAGTCTGGTTAATCGTTGGTTTTTTAATGTGGATTAACAATGCCTCAAAGATCGGGAGGCGCACTTCGCAATATGAGACAGTTAAAACGGCCGTGTTATTTATTAATATGTCTCTAAACTCATTTTTAGGGGTGTGGTGTGCTATGAGGTGCTGATAGATTGAGCTATTCGGGGAAGACAGGTGACATGTTAAACGACGGGAGATGCTGGTTCGAGTCATGCCAATGTACAAATTATTTTTGGAGACGCATTCTCCTATGGGACATTTAAAGATGTACACGGCATTTCTAGTTTTCAGCATACTGCCATCGGATGTAGGGTTATTTTTTATTAATAATTGGCTAGTTTTAAATTTTTTGTAATAAATAATAAATCTAATTTTAGAGTTTTTTTCTGTGGTTACGACATGTTTGTGTATAATAAATTTTATTATTTTTTCGTCTAAATATCAATCCCCATGCATCTGGTTACAATAATATATGTCAATTATATATATATATATATATATATATATATATATATATATATATATATATATATATATTACCATTCATATCATTACATGTATTCACATGAATTGTTTGAGGAGATATAATATTTTATGAATCGCTGTATATATATATATATATATATATATATATATATATATATATATATATATATATATATATAGTATAATAAATCTCCAAGTTTCAAAATCAGGTTTCCTCAATTGGTTATTCTTAGCAAAGTAATAATAACAATATAGTTTCGTATTCCGATTAACAAATCAGCAAAATTATGTTTTTGCTGCATACTGGATGTGACAGCAGGACTTGGCACTGGCCCACAAATCTAGAGACCCAGACTTTGTTTCAAGAGTGCTAAAAATTTCTTCCCTTCTTCTTCTTCTTCTTCTTCTTCTTCGATCTTGAACCATCTGGACTACTTCGTTAGGACATACGTCGGGAATATCACCAACATAACCTCCCACAATACCAAAGCCAGTCTGCTCGGCACCATCCGTTTAGTATTCACCAAGCTCCCACCGGCGCTTGTGGAAAGGCATGCTTTTAGCTCCGGACCCGTATCGAAGCAGTGATTGAGGCTGAAGGCGGTTACATTGAATAGATATCAGCTGTACTACATAAATTACTTGAATTGATTTTTTCGAGTTTTAAGATAAAGCTGTAGTACTGTTTTAAAATAAAGCTGTAGTGCTGTTTTCTTTCATGTGAGTCGTATATGCTAGACATGCCAAGAAACTGGTCGATTTCCACATGATCTGCCTCCGTAGATTAATAAAAATCTAGTGGGGAGACACATAGTAGAAAGAAGTTTTAGTTTATTCGAACTTTCAGGTTAATATAAACAATACTACTGCAGTGTCTTGTTCAGTAGGTGGTTTTTATATTCAACGTGTGAGATTCAAGACTCCACAAACAGCTCCTTCAAAAATAAATAAATGAATACAATAAAAGGAAATGGCATAGGTACAACGGAATTGCCCAACGACAGCCTCAAATTCTCCCTAAAACAGTTTATTTTGTATTCAAACTTGTAGAATGTTTCGGCGCACTTCAAGCTACACAGAGGCTAAAATTACAGAATCTGCACGTATTAGAAGAATACGAGAAGAAACGTTCTAATAGAAATGATAGAACTATCAGCACGACTGCTAGAGAATCCTCCCACAGGTGTCGCACACGTGGGAGATATTTTATTGTTCGAATCGGACTGTAAGTCATCTCGGAATTCATAGAACAATTGCATAATAACGCTTATCTTTGAAGGTGATGGATGAACATCATTTCTTTCATGCCTAAACCTATATCCTTTATATTCTACTCGATTTCTTATCAAAAAAAAAAAAATCATTGGCGTCTAATTTGCACTCAATAAGTTTTTACGTAACATTAACCACTGCTTTATGTGCGTGAGAAAAAAAAAACATTAAAAAAAATAAAGCCATTATTCATTTTACCTTCGAGCATTACAGACGCGCATGCGTATAATTTGTCTGGAGAGTCTGTGAAGGCACTCAATAATTTTATCTTTTTATTTTACTCAGACACGCAATAGCAGACACACGCATATATAGATTATCGTTTGCATATATATATATATATATATATATATATATATATATATATAATGTATGAAAATACGAAGATTATAGCAGTTGATAACTTTTCTTTATTCGTTTTCTATTAGCGACGTACAGGAATACAAAATATTATTACAAGAAACAATTTAAAAACTTTTTTTACAATAACATAATTTCCGACCGATCCTTGTGTCTTCATTAGTGTAGTGATGCGCATGCACGGATGAAAAGGAGAAAAGAAAAGGAAGATATATATAACATATAATTACACAGATGCAGCTGGTACCACAACGCATAGCTTCTCTATATCTCATTCCCTATCACAGACGGTTACGTTTCCAACCCGTTTCCCTGACCAGCAAGAACAACACGCATCACTGTTAGTTCCTGATGATTGTGTTAGGAACGCTCACATCCCACTTGGGAATGCCGATCATTTAGTCATAATAGTTGAAATAACCCTAAACTCTAGAGCCAAAATAGAAGAGTCATTGCTAAAAACAACGAGATATTATAAAAAGGCCGACTGGGAAGCCATCAGGGATCTCATTAGAGACGCCCCATTGCTAAATATCTTTTTACTTCCTGCTGAACAGTACGAACATGAGACCACTGAATGGTTCAAAACAGCAATTGAAGTGCATGCCCCCATGCGGAAATTTTTTAGCAAGCCTCACTCTCCCCAATGGTTTACTTCCACATGTGTAGCTGCCATCGCGCAAAGGCAGCACGCGTACCACAGATTTAACCGACATAAATTCAGTTCAAACAGACAGAAGTATATAGAAGCTAGAAGTAACTGTAAGAAAGAAATAGAGACAGCTAAGAGAGAATTTACTGAAACCACCCAAAAACGCATCGAAGCTCAGAAGTCAGGAACCCGTGACATCTACAACAGTGTAGTAAATAATGGGCAATCAACAATTCCCCCACTATTCAACAATCATGAAGTTGTTTGCTCAGCAACCGAGAAGGTTAACATGCTTGCCAGTCGGTTTGCCTTCAACTCCACACGAGACCATGCTAACCACCCTCTCCCAGATTTTCCTTTGCGGACAGACGCCACACTTGACGATTTTAAAATCACCCCTTCTCAGGTGCATGCTATTATAAAAAATCTTGACACTTCAAAAGCATGTGGACCTGATCTCATCCCGGCTGTGCTATTAAAATGTGCTTTGCCGAAGTAGCTTCAATCCTCTCCAAACTTTACAACAAATGCCTTAATGAATCTTGCTTTCCTGCCTGCTGGAAAACTGCTTCAGTGGTACCAGTTTTCAAGAATTTTGTTATAAGATAATCTTACGTCGAGATTTTTGAATTCAGTCATCAAAGTAAAATATTCATAATCCTTTCAGCAATGATCCTACGCTAAATTGTGTTCCATCGAAATTCGTTTAACTGATGAAGATAATATGTTAATCTTATTTATGCCAACCTACTTCATATATGTATACATATTTTCTTTACACAGTGATCACCACTAATCAAGGCCCGGAAGCCACTCAGGAACAAGAATTATTGCAAGTACATTACGTTAGTGTGGAGATTTGATGAAGTGTTTACTAAAGGGGGCGGTTCATTAGGAATTTGTTAACGTTGGACTTGAAGACAACCAAGTTGTAGTCCGGTGGGAAGCAGGCGGACGGAACAGAGTTCCACAGGCGCGCAGTTCTAAGAAAGAAGCCTTGTTCATGGAATCCACGTTTTGATTTAGGCACAGATAAAGAGTGGAGGAAATTTTTCACAGTGGATTCAGCTAGACGGGTGTTTTTCGTGAAAGATTGGCGAGGGGGAACCATAGATTGGAGTTCAGACGAGCACCTGCCATGGAAATAACGATAAAACAAGGATAGACTCGTAACGTCTCTTCTGTGGGAGAGAGGTTGCAGGGAAGAGAAAAGGACATCCCCCACTAAGCCACGAAGTCTATTTTGTACTCTGCAAGGCCGGATAAGCTATTTTTAGCAGCTCCTGCCCAGATATGGCAACAGTATTCCATCCTTGGACGTACTTGGCTTTTATATAGATAGAGAATT
Organism: Euprymna scolopes; assembly: GCF_053919585.1. Classification (NCBI taxonomy): domain Eukaryota; kingdom Metazoa; phylum Mollusca; class Cephalopoda; order Sepiida; family Sepiolidae; genus Euprymna; species Euprymna scolopes. Next base: position 79,585,274 of record NC_136520.1, on the reverse strand, counting down.
GCATCAGTAGTGAGATATCTTCTGGAGCGTTAGAAGGATCCCACCATCTTTCCAGCGACCTTGGCAACAGACTTGATGTACGTGTTCCATTTCAGATCAGGAGTAAAGGTCAAACCCAGAAGCTTGTCAAAACACGGAACCTCACCCAGACGAGAGCAACCAATTTCAATTGATGCCAGATGGGGATCATAACGTTGATGATGTAACGATAGGAGTTTGGTTTTGGATGCATTAAAGATAACCAGCCACGTCTTCCCTCATTGAACTACGCGCTCGAGATCAGAGGAGAGATAATCAGAGAGAACTTTGTCATTTACAGCTTTGATGTGTTGCCGTAGATGATCTTGTCATCAGCATAGATATCACCGAATGATTAAAGTATGTGTTTAGGGAGATCATTGATGTAGATCAGGAAGAGAGTTGGGCCCAGGATTGACCCTTTAGGGACTCAAGAATTAATACTGCAGGCCTCTGATTGTTGTCCATCGACCACTACTCGTATGAGCCTATTGGAGAGAAATGATTTAATGATTGAGAAAACATTTCCAGTTATACCGTAGCTGTAAATCTTGTGAAGTAGGCCCTTATGCCATACCTTGTCGAAGGCCTTTGATATGTCAAGAGCAATTGCCCTAGAAAGAAAACCTTTGTCAAGAGATCCACTAATCCTGCGAGATATAACCCTTAGCACATCTCTCTCCCTCTCTCTCTCTCTGTCTCTCTCTCTCTCTCTCTATATATATATATATATATTTATATATATATATATATATATATATGTAACAGAGTGTTCATACAATTTGATTGTTAATTTGCTAAAACGTTATTTGCTTGTTTTCTTTCTGTAAGTCTTTATCTATTTGAATCGTTTTTTATTTTCTCGTTTCAGGAACATTACCGTGTGTGTGAGACGTACTTTAGGTCGCAACCTTTCTCTGTAGAGAGCCGTCTCTCTCTGTAAAAGTAAACTTGGTCACACGTTGTCTTCTTGATGCAGTTGAGTTTATTCGATGTCACACATTGGTCAAGATACGCATAGCCAAATCTCTCGCCAGTCTTTCATTTTAGGCGAGGTTACTAGATTCACTGCTATATTTTAAACGGCTTATGTTTTCTCGCATTCAAGAACAACACTGACTCATTTTCAAATCTTATCTGAAAACATAACCTCATCTAGCTTTCAAAATCACGGTTACACGAAATAAAAATTTTGCTGCAGGTGTCGACCTCTCTGACGTAACTCACCTCAGCCGTTTGCGACTTTTCGGCAGGTTTTGAACTCAACAGTTTTCAAACTAAAAAACGTTCAACGAATTTAATCCTGTCACACGTGACTAAGATTTCTAAAAGAAATTTAATAATAAAAAAAGAGACCAAGGTAAACTGGTATAAAATTTTATTAACAAAGAAAAAATAGAAAAGGAAAGAATGATAGAAAAGGAAATGTATAGTTCAACTGGGCTGCAAAATCAGTCCCTCTGGCGGTTCGTAAGAACTCTTTTAACAACTATACTTTTACAAAAAAAAACAAAAAAAAAATTCGGCGTAGTTGGAACACGTCAACACTTCTTACCTTTTTGTGTGTTATTCAATGCAGAATTGAGATGCATAAATCATTGGCAGTTTCCAATTGAGTTTATATGACTTCTCATCACTAGAAATAAATCGATGGAGGATCCGTTACCAAATTTATTTCTTTTACTTTACATTTTCACGGCATATCAACCCTTTCTTGGGTTATTTACCAGCGAATTAATATTCATCCGGAAATAACGTATAGATACTATTTTATCGAATGAAATAGTAATTCCAACTGCTGTCACAGGAAATTGAATACAGACTGTTTTGCTTATTTCTCCAATTTATAATTTTATCTGATTTCGGTTCTGTTCAGGTTTTGTTTGGTAAGTTTAATAATCTCGAGAATTAATATTACTTTCTTCTTGTATTTCAAAAGTCACAACACCTCTCTGGTTCTTTCAGTTCGTCGCAACACCGCTCTGGTGTAATTCAGTTCCACTAATCACTAGTCACTTCATCGATTATACCAAGGTTCCAAGTTAAACATTTTATCGACGTTTCTTTCAACCGCAGATTCGTCAAATCAGTACAAAGGGTCGAAATATTCAGATTTCGTATCCATGACAAAGTAGACAGCGTGATGTCGCAAGAAGAAAATTTTACAATACGATTATAATTCAGCTCAGCCTGTTCCTGCACAGACCGACAGGGTTTAAAATTATTAATGCCCCCGAAAAAGACTATTCCTTGAGACAACTCAAACGCAAATCCGTCTCTAAATTGTATTATCTGCATGGATCCCATATATTTTATGATATTAATACCTACTAGACCATGCACAGGAAGAACGTTATCTATGATATTCGAAAAATCTGTGGCTAACTTTACATTGTGATCCTTTAAGTAAGCGACCTTTTACAGAGTCCTTCAATCTTAAACGACAGATCCAGATGCTCCCCCTATCAAAAAAGGCACATATCTTGATTTATCCGGAAAATTGACGTCTAGAACTATCTTAAAGTTTTGTCTCATTACCTAGGAATGTCTTAACATTAAATTTACGATTTTTCAATGGGAGTAACTCATTAAAAACCCCATGGAACAATTCTCTACACAAGTAAGACTTTTCACTACCTGTATCTAACAGGCAATTAAATGTAACTTATTTGCCATACAAATTTGCTGAAATGTTAACTACAGGTAACAGAGAAGAACCGTTAGTCGACCAGCTAGCGTTAGAAGAGACGATTGGTTTAATCGATCCAGGACACATAACACTAAGATGCCCAGGCCCATTACATGACCAGCACAACTCAGATTTCTTTTAGAGGACAGACATTATCCATATGTAGATTACTATTACATCTAGAACAAATCTTCAATTCTCTACATCTTTTTATCTTGTCGGCATAGGTCGGATATAATTTGCACATATAAATCCTGTGATTATTAGATCGACAAAAACAACAACCATATTAAATTTTAGACGCATTAACGCGAAAATTTTCCAAGGAAGAGGGCTTCCGATTTTGCAAGGGAAGATCCATTTTAGGAAAAGATTATCTTCCATAATTCACTACCTCACGATTTCTAAAGTCATTCCTGAAAAACTCCAATGTTCTAAGGGAGGGATAATTATTATCCAATTTATGAATCAACTCTGATTTAAACGAGGCAGGGAGCTTTTTAAATAGTATAAAGTTCAACAAGCGACTCCCTGGGGAACCATCATCTAGGAAATCTATTTTAAAAGAATTTTTCAACTCATGTACTTGAGTTTTCACATCATTCAAGTATTTTTTCACTGGAGAACTGCCGTATGAACAGTCCACGTCTAACCAGGAAGAGAAAATAGACTCTACTATACAGTTTTCATCTAGAAATTCTTTACATAGAAGATTTATAGCTACAGAATAATTCTCATCCGAAACAGAAAGATGCTTTATCAGTTGGAACGCGTAACCCGATAAGTGTTTTTTTTAATACGACCAGCTTCAACGTGTCGGTATCAAAATTAGAACACAATTCAAGAACTCCCTATGAAAGTTCAAGAAGGATAATTTGTTAGATTCCAAGTCCTTATCGTGGAATTTAAGAATTCAATTTTCGGGGTCAAATTAATCCCTTTGTCCTTTTTTGAAGACTTAAGACAAGAGTCACCATTTAACTTAATAGGAGAAAGTCCTGCCAATTTCTCTTGAGTCTGTAATTTGAATATTGAGCTCTCTTTGTTGAAAGCTTCCACTATCTCATCCTGGATATTTTCTTTCATGTAGGCATTGACCAACTTCTCTTCAGGAAGGTCCACCGATGCCAATTGCTCATTTACTTGGGTCTTATACAATACATATCCGGATTCATCAATTTCCTTTGAATCTCCTAGAGACTCAAATATAAATAATATTTTCTCTCGGGTATACTTCAGTTTCTTTAACAAGGTCAACAGAAACAGTTGCCATGTTAACTAACTAAATTCTAGCAGAACTGAGAAAACGATGGAATAGCGATCTGTTCAGGAAAGGCCAGAAACAAAGACCTTTTTTTTAAAGACAAACGACTTGAAAGTTCGCCATTATCAGAAACTGAACAAGACAAGATGGCGACTCAATACGGCAGAATATAGAACCAAAATAGAGGGATAAAAACAGCCACAATCAAGTGAACATGCTTAGAATTTGGATAAAATAATTAGCAATAACTACGTATAGAGGTATATTTAAAGAAACAACTAAACTATGGGTTTAAAAAGATAAAAAAGTGGCTTTACATAAATCTTAGTAAGATCGGTGTAAAAACCATTCAGGGTAGGGATTCTACGAGTACATAAGACATGTAGTATTATTCACGTGATTTGGCAGAGTAACGGAAATTTTATCGTTACGCTCAACGATTTTAATCCCGTCGCACGAGACGAAGAGTCCTAAAAGAAATTTAATAAAAAAAAGAGAGAGAGAAACCAAGGTAAACTGGTATAAAATTTTATTACAAAGAAAAATAGAAAAGGAAAGAATGATAGAAAAGAAAATGTGTAGTTCAACTGGGCTGCCAAACCAGCCCCTCTCTTTTAAATAAATATACTTTTACAAAAAAAAAAACAAAAAACAAAAAAAAAAAAAACTCGGCATAGTTGGAACACGTCAACACGTACCCTTTTGTGTGTTATTCAATGCAGAATTGAGATGCATAAATTATTAGCAGTTTCTAATTGATTTTATCTGACTTCTCATCACTAGAAATAAATCGATGGAGGATCTGTTACCAAATTTATTTCTTTTACTTTACATTTTCACTTTTACTTTTTTTTCACGACTTTCTTGGGTTATTTACCAGCGAATTAATACTCATCCGGAAATAACGGTGAGATACTATTTTATTGAATGAAATAGTAATTCCAACTGCTGTCACGGGAAATTGAAAACAGACTGTTTTGCTTGTTTCTCAAATTTATAATTTTATCTGATTTCGATTCCGTTCAGGTTTTGTTTGGTAAGTTTAATAATCTCGAGAGTTAATATTACTTTCTTCTTGTATTTCAAACATCGCAACATCGCTCTATTTTAATTCAAAGGTCGCAAAACCGCTCTGGTTCTTTCAGTTCGTCGCAACACCACTCTGATGTAATTCAGTTCGACGCAACACCGCTCTGGTGCCTTTCTTTTTCTTCCAGCTTCTGCTGGCTTCACTCTTTTTAAAATGGCGCGCTCAATGTTTTAGCCAATCGAATCCCGCGTGAGACAGCAAGAAGTAGTAGCACCAGATACATCGAGAGAGGGTGAAAAAAGAGGGTGAAAAAGAGAGAAGAAAGTACACCAATTAGAGGGGGGAAAGGAAGGGGATTGAGAGAGTAGGAAGACATTAATAGTAGGAAAAAAAGGAAGTGAAGGTAAATAGAGAAAAAGGAAAATAAAATTTCTACACTATCTTGCAAAATCACGGTTACACGAAATAAAGTCTCGCTGCAGGTGTCGACATCTCTGACGTAACTCCTCTTACCTCAGCCGTTTGCGACTTTTCGGCAGGTTTTGAACTCAACAGCTTTCAAACTAAAAGAAATGGGGCCTGTTTCTAAAATTTATATCTCTGCTGTAGCTAACACTGCTAGTCTGCTTACATAGAGTTACATTAAATAACACATGGATAATTACATGCAAGCTTCATTCAGTCTTGACAGACTATAGATACCCATTGGAAGGGTGTCTTCGCGTAAAATTTTTATGGCAAGAGTTGCGCAATTACCTACCACATCTCTCCTGAGTCGAACCCATCAATATCAGTGGCAAGTGGAAGTTCAGGACGACTGGAAACAATGCTGAGATAAGCGGAAAGCACATACAGCGCCTAGAATTTTCAAATGGTCACCTCTTTGGTACTAGCCAGGGTCAACGTTGCTTAATTTCGGCGATCCGACGAGAACCGGTGTGTCAAAATTATTATGTCGTATACATATACATACATACATGATGATTGCAACGTCTTGTCAGACGAGTGCCACTCCCTCAGATATTTAAAATCCATGAGCCCAAATGTCTGAGGGAGTATTTATACAAATATGATGTTACAGAGTCTTAGCTTTGTACGACAGCTAAGTCTCTCTCTCTCGGTTCAAAATGTTGAGATCCAGCAACAAGCAAGAGCAAGATAGCCAGCAACAAATTAAACTGCAGACCAGCTTAATGCGGGTACTGGTCTTCCGCTTTATGGTTTTTTAAATCAGAGATTTTCTTCTCCTAGAAAGGTTGCCTTCACCACGGCTTACGGGAACCCTCTCTACCCCAATACACATATATATATACACACACACACACACACACACACACACACACACAAATATATACGGTGCTAGTTGGCCGTTGACCCAGAAAAAGAGTTCATTCGCCCTTTGGAAGGTCTTGTTTTTAATCCTTCAGGGAGACTAGCCGCCCTCCTCACCAAACAAGTCTGGTGGGGGAACCAGTTTAGTCGCCGGTGACCCGACCATGAGGCAGGTCGTACTGGGTTACATGGTACCAGTAGCATATGACATGACCTGACATACATACCTACATACATACATACATACGCACCATTCACTTCTTTTAATTTTCTTATCACGTTGTTTTTCCCGGGGATGGGGCATTCTACCGGATGCCAAACAATATCCTATTAGTTTAGTTACTCCAACCGAGAGATCATTTTAAGACTAACCGCCCCCTTAAGTGCTATTGTTTGTATTTCTTTTGCACTTGGTTCACCGGGTATATTCGCCAGATAGTTTTTGAAATTCTCTTTTATTAGCCCGGTTGCTCCTATAATGACTGGCATGATTGATACCTTCTTAAGATTCCAGTTTCTTTTCATGTCGTACATACGTCCTTGGTATTTTGTTATTTTCTCCCTCTCTGCTCTGTATACATATGTGTGTGCCCCAGTGAAATAACAAGGCCCACGTAAAGCTAGAACACGTGGTACATTATTTAATTAGCTGTGTTAAGTCTTTGCAATTAACAAAGACAGGATGTTTTTAATTTATCAATGAAGTAAATCAGCATAAAATTAATTGGCCATAATCAGCAAATGTATATTGCATATCATCCTAACCGTATTAAGAAGTGACAACACACGATTAAAATGGACACTAAAAAGCGGAAAATTTTAACATTGTACATGATAACATACAGAAAGCATTATTTACCTAGGCTGTATCTGCTCAGGAGTAGGAGTTATGGGTCTCTCGGCGATTGACCATGAACATAGTGCCACTATTCTGAGCATCAAGCTGTATCTGATGAGCTTCCAAAATCCAAACCTCAAAATGATACATCAACATCACGAAAGTAGAGCTCGTTATAAAACTGATCAAACAGTTTGAACAAGACTGTCTTACAAATGAGACAGAATCAGACGAACATTCGTATACTGACATGGCCCTAAAGAGTCACCAAAAATACACCAAGATCGTCCATTGAGAAAAACTGGGAGAATAGTCAAATCAACAACGTGGTAAGTGCCTTCTAGATGAATTCATTTTGGATTTAATTTTCGTGAAAAGTCCCTCATGCCAGGCCTTATTAGATGCTTTGGATATACCAGGGATTATAGCTTTTATCGATTACACTTTAGCACTAATTTTCAACATTACAGATTTGTCTAATACAAAAGCACATGACCAATTCTAGGCGTTGTATTTACTTAAGCTTTAGATAGGGTTTAAGACTGAGATATTATTTTGTTTTTCAAATCATTATATCGAATAAGTAGGTATGCATCTGACCCAATTTCTTTGACACAGCCGAGATTTTATAAATAGTTGTCCACTTGAACTGAGCTAATCTGCGCCTACATTTCGAGACAAAAATAACATTGATTTTATTTTATTTATTACCTTCATCCCAGAGAAAAATAGAATACAAGCTTTAAAATATTATTAGCTCAAGAATTCACGAAAAAGGCATAATTATTATTGTGCCATACTGCTATTAGTTTTTTTTTTGCGTTTTTAATAATGTCACAGATGCATTAGGCAAACCAAAACGGGTTGATGTGCCGTAGAAAGGCCCTACGCAACTGATTCAATCTTACTACATTTCATCTTTGGTAGTGCTTTTTCGGCGCTGATAATTTCAAAGAAGATATAACACGTGGAGAAGATGCGGTTCTTCCGAAGACAAACGTAAAAGATGGAGTTCAAGGTCGTAAACAAATATATATATATATATATATATATATATATATATATATATATATATATATATATATATATATATGAATGCTTAATATGTAGGTTCTACGAGTGATCGTGCCTGCAGGAAAACGTGATTCGTTTCGTCGTCGTGACGCACCGAAACCTGCCGTTGAATGGAAGTCGAAGATGAATTGTTATGCGACTTCCATTGAACGCGGCTTTTTATTATTTGCTGAGGCCTATTTTCATGGCTGACTGGTATTCAACTGTATATTTCGTTTTGAGACGCTCGGAAAACCGCGGAGAAAAGAAGGAAACTTTATTGCTTTTCTCATGATAAAGTTATTCACGGACTATGGACGTAAAATTAACGGCTTGTAATACAGGAAACAGAGTATTTTATAGCACAACACATTAGTAGAAAAATCATTATATTATCATTGAACGATTTTCTTGAGGATATATACGTTATATATCAATTTTCAGTATTTTTTTAACAGTGTAAAATATGTGAGTAGATCTAGGTAGTAAGTTATGAAAATATATATGACAAGCTACCCATAAGTTTCCACGTTGCATCCTCACGAGAACTTGCCAAGCTAATGCATGGAATTAATTTTATCGTATACATACATATATATATATATATATATATATATATATATATATATATATATATATATATGTATATATATATATTACGATTTCCACTATATATATATATATATATATATATATATATATATATATGTATATATATATTAAATTGTAATTAAATGAATTTCAAAAAACTGTCATTGAAATGAAATGAAGTGGTTGAGTTTCACATCAAAGAATTTTTATTATTCTAAGCAAGACAAAGAATGTTTTAGAAAATTAATCTCCTTGACCTATAGGGTTTTGATGTCTACCATCTCATCAGAGGAGAGAAAATATTAGCAAATAGTTATAAAGGTATGCACATAACCACTGATTGTTAAATAAAAACTATTCCGAAAAAAAAAAAAAAAAATTATTTTAATACCTATAGACATTAGTGTTTCATCCTTTCGGGAATCATCAGTGAAGGAAGTTACGATTAAAACCATAATACAGTTATATAAGTTCATATTATTTTATTTTTCATATGTTACGTCTTACACGTGTTTCTTTTAATAGTAAAGATTGACTAAACGACTAATTCGAGAACTATTAAATCCAGAAGAAAAGTATAGTTTATTATTGAACAGGAAAAATGTGGAAAAGGAGGAAATATCTTTTTATATTCCATCAAATGAACATTCATTAATTCTTAAATTTTAATATTAATATTAGTTGCAAATTTATAAAGGTAGTGTATTCGTTGATGTAGTATATATATCCGAAAATTCTTATATAAATTTTACTTTATAAATAAAAGAGGTTACTTAATTTATAGTAAGTTGTAAGAAGAACAACTGGGTGTAAGGGAGATAACTCATGAAATAATTGTCGCTTAAATGTCTCGCTTTGACGTTTGGTCGAATAAGGTTGATAATATAATGAACATCACAAGCTTTAAATTAACATGGGATTTATTTTGGTACTAGTGAGTTTGATAAAGGAATATTCGATTGATATTTGTGAACATTTTATAAAAGAAAAAAATGGATATTCTTATATTTTTATTTTATTTAAAGATAATGTTTTATTTAAGGATATGTTTCACGTAAATATATGTTTGTTTAGAATAGGTCTGTACGCAATATGGTAATTTTTGCTTATTTAATTTCAGATTTGTTTTTGATTTGCATAAAGGATTTGTAATTCTAATATTGCGCTTTAAACATAATACACGGAAAAACCCGAGGTACCGCTTCGCCAAAAATACTCATCAGGAGTTAATCGTTTGTTAAACACAGAAATACAAATAGGAATTAAATTATTACGAAAGAGCAAATACTCTGGAATACACGAGAAAAAACGAATAGGAATTAAATTATCACGAAAGAGAATATACTGTGGAATCATCAATATAGGGTAACTATTGTGAGCACCGGTCAGTATCTGAGAAGTTCCCAGAATGACACCCTCTCAATAGTATACGAACATCAAGAGACAAGAGCCAGTAGAACAACATCAGTCACCCAGCTGGCCAAGCATTTTGGTCAGGGCTGTCTCTCAGATGAGGACGAAACACCAAACAAGTGTGCCACAGAAATAGCAAGAAAGAGCCGGCAGAAATATACCGAGACCTTTCAACAGATGAACCTTGAAGAATGGGAGCAACATCAGCGTGCAATTTTTGGGGGAACTCTTTCAGGAATACATAGATAAAAAAGGTTCCTTGGACTGGCTCAAAAGGGAAGCCCTCCACCACGATTAGGAAAGGGTCATAATGGCTGTTCAAGACCAGGGATTGATGACCAATGCATTCAAGAAGATGTCAGGGATCAGTAATGACAATAAATGCAGGTTCTGCCATACAGAATTGGAAAGTGTTGGCCATCTGATATCAAGTTGCAAACTATTCTAGAGGACGGCTACTATACAGCGAGACATGATGGAGTATGCAAGTACCTTCACGTGACCATCTGTAAAAAATTAAACATCAAGTGTAGCAGCAAGTCCTGGGAACATCAACCTGAAAGAACAGTTGGAAATGACTTATATACCATACATTACGACCATGTAATCCCTGCAGACACTTACCTGGAAAATGCTGCTGTGAAACCTGACATAGTTATATGGAATAAGTCAGAGCGAGTTGCAACCTTGATTGAAGTGAGTGTTCCTAATGATGGCGGTCTGAATAGAGCTGAAAGAGAGAAACAGACCAAATACCAAGGTCTCATGTATGATATGAAAAGAAACTGGAATCTTAAGGAGATATCAATCATACCAGTTATCATAGGTGTCACAGGGCTTATGAAGAAGAACCCGAAGTCCTACCTAACTAATATTCCTGGTGAACCAAGTGCAAAAGAGATCCAGAAATTGCACTTAAGGTAACAGCGAGGGTACTAAAAAGAAGTTGGTTTCAAGAAAAAGCGGGACAATGTTTGCAGCTGGTTTGGCTGCCCCATACCTGGCATTACAATCTTCAAACGAAGAAAAATAAGAAAAAAAATGGAATATACGAATATAGGAATTCGTGTAAAATAACATACAAAAAAAAAACAAAACAAAAAAACGAATGGGAATTGGTGTAAAACATTATATATATATATATATATATATATATATATATATATATATATATATATATATATATATATATATATATATACAAGTACAAAATATATCACCGAGAATGTCCAAGGATTCATTAAATTCATTTTGTTTGTGGCCCTTTCTCTGTCGACAGACGACATTTATTAAATCATTTGGACTTGCTCAAGGATATATTTTAATCGTTTCCATAACCCATCGATCTTATTTGTGTGTACATTTTATATAATTGTATATATATTTTTTACACGAATTTCCATTCATTTCGTTTCCTCGTATATTTTTTTGTACGCAACATGACAACTTTGCTAACTTATTTAGTTTCGAATTTGTTTTTTATTTGCATATAAGATTTGTAATATTATAATTGCGCTTTATAAAACTAATACACGGAAAAAGCCCAGGGTCCCTTTTTGATTTGCATATAGGATTTGCAAGCTTGTTTACTTCACATTATCACATGGGATGTTCATATCCAAGAATAATTTCACATTATCGCTTTCCGCTACTACTTCTGTAACATGCCCGTACCATTTTCACTTTATTCCTATCCCGCTTTCTTGCATGTATCCCAATGTACCTTGCTCGCAATATTGTCATGTCGTCTCTTGTATTCTTTTTGAGTTAACTTCTAACAATTACTGTCGAAGTGTTGTAGATTTCTACCTGTCTGTCCACACAGTCGACATAGGTGAGTTTCAGCCGTTCAATCAATGTGAAACTTCACTAATTTATTCATATGCGACACATATTATTATTATTATTATTATTATTATTATTATTAGGCCATTTTTTCGGTATGTTTTCTATTTGAAAATAAAAGTATATTCTCGAAATTTACAAAGATATTTATTATCGTGACTATATTAATCAGTAAGTCCATACTTACTGATTTATACATTTGAATGTTTTTTTTTTAAAATAACTACATATATAAGGATTTATAATCTTAAGAAGACCTGTAGTCGTTTGTCTGTTTTTATTCATATGTCACCTCATTTCTACATTCCGGTATTCTACAATGGTAACAGCCTTCTTATACACATACATATTTTTTTACCAACCATGATTCAAGCAAACTACCTTTCCCATATACACTTTGATCTTGACCAAAAGGCCAAGCAGATATATATATATATATATATATATATATATATATATATATATATATATATATTCAAGGTTATGAGGGTTTTTGAAGCATGAAAACGATGTAATTCTTTTTGTATGTAGTATATTTTTATATTTTAAGCGGTCTTCCGATCTAGGTCGCAAAAAGTATCCAAATGAAAATGAAAGACGTTGAAAAATCATAAAAATTTAAAAAGAGTTCACGTGAATTATATTTGTAATGTGACGTGACAAGTACCCATGAAGATGAAAAGTGGAACATTCGGTGTAATTTTATTATCATATATATTATCATAACTTACTATCTGCCTATATCTATACATATTATTATTATTATTATTATTATTATTATTATTATTATTATTATTATATAATATAATAATATGGTAATATAATAATAATAATAATAATAGTAATAATAATAATAATAATCCGATGTTTATGTAATTGATATTTTTGTACAAAAATAGAAACGTGATTACTTGACATAGAATGTGGTAAGTAGAATAATATAACTAATGCAGAAATAGATTCAACGATGTCAGTACTGGAAGTCGAAGGTCACGTCACCTTGAAAATGTTTATTCTTGTAAATATAATACTTATTTTATTAATACAAAGAAGTAAACATAATGATATTCATTAATTTCTTTCGTATGAATCAGAGGATATTTATGCTGGCATCAGTTTCTTGATATTTTTCTAGTAAGAATGCTTCCAAGGAAGACATCGTCTAATTACAACAATGACTATGCGAAGGTTACAAATATTCTGTCAAAATATTTCTGTGGGACGAATGGATTGAATTTTTCACCACCAGATTTTTACTACGTGTCGTAAAAATAACTTAGTAACTCGCACCTCTCACATAATTCCCTTGTTTTACTACAAGGTCAACATGTGTCAAGGCCGAGAGGTCAATCAAAGATATAGCTAAATAACTGTTAGGTTGTTTTTGAAACAACTCAATGATGATCAGTAATATAAATACTAAGTCGTGTCTTGTTTCCTGAATCTTACACATATTTTTGTATCTTCTTGTTATAGAACGGTAGCAGTTAGAGATATTATGCAATCTAGGGATCGTCTGTCTCGTCCGGATGGTTTATTGGAAAACGCCAGAAGATATCGAAATGCTGATCACCGTAAAATTTATGTAAAGAAAACGTTTGTTATCATTGGTTCATTATAATATAATTTTAATATTATCATGATTTTCACAAAAAAATCATAAAATAAAGAGAAAATCTGAGAAAAAAATGTATAAAAGTATATAAAAAAATAAATGAATATGATCATTTATTCATTTAAAAATATATTTATCCATGAAACCTTAGTTAAAAATATAAATTTTATCTTGATTTGATTTTGACTTTTAAATTTCGTAAAAATCGTGCAATAATTATTCGAGAGTATTGTTTTCATATCTGAATAAAAATTTTCTTGGAAATATTTTTCATTTTCTAACAATTATTTTTATTAAATTAACTTCGGACTTAAAAAAATAATATATTTTTGGATCACAATAGCTATCCACAAGGCCATCGTAGGTAGGATTTATATAAAAAATTAATGTACGCTGAGATCATACTGTGGCAACAACTAACAACACTCTCCTGACAACAATACACCCTACACTTAAGCAAACTTCCACATAAACACCAGTAATTTATACGACTGCACGAACCTTATATATCACATACAATGCACCACTTGCAATAAATCATATATTGGTATCACAGTTTACCCTTGTACATCAGGGTTAAGGAACACTTACAAACACGTAACTGTTGATTTCATAGGCACATCAGAAGCTTGCCGCAACAAGCCAAGACTATCACTATAGTCATGAAATGTTGGTTAGCTTTGGACAAAAACATTTTGATTGTTTAATTACACCCTGAAATAAATCGCCGACACGAATTAGGATCCGCATTTCTAGTTTAATACACACATTTTCAAATAAATTGTTGTGGTGGCACACATTCATTTGCATATGTGGATAGTAATTACACATAAATAGGAAGACAAAGTTAGTCTGAGGGTGTGTTCACCAGAAGCTACCGAAGGCCGCCGAGAGCAGATATGTTTCTCCAGTAAAGACTCTCTTATTTGACACCATTATGTAAATATCCTGTAAATATACCTTTTCCTAATACACTTCTTATTTGATCTACCTTTGTTTGTTGAGTCGTCATTTGTATTGCTTTCTACGTTACTTGTTTCAACCTGCAAACTTAACATAAATAAATAAATAAACAAATAAATCGACGATTCCGAAAACGCTATAATTATCGACACTCAAAAATTTCAGTTTACACATGAGAAAGGCTCATGGATCCGAACATTAAGGTTTAAAAAGAAAAAATAGTGATTTAAAAAAAAAAAGAAAAGAATCTTGCTTCGTGTTATCGATTTTTTAAATGGATTTTCAAAAATTGGGATGTGTTTTAGGGTATTCATTATTGGTTACTTCTGGCGCCATATTGTAAAAGAATATATTTTCGAACAAGTTATTACTGATCAACACTAATTTTTTTCTAAAGATGTGCCGGATTAACACTTTCGACGAATCATCTGCTTTCACCTTAATAATAAATTATCAGCATGAGCTTTAATCACTAATTAAAATCTCCCATGATATAACCTATCCGTTTGCCAGTGAGGTGTTATTTAATTGTTGTGGGGACGTTTCTAGCTCCGACAGTGTGAACAAGCGATCAACATCATACCCCACCGGTGCAGACAAACGCTATTCAAAAACGATAATACATAGCTCAATAATGTGGACCTAGTCTGTTTGGTTGATTTTCAGTTCAGCTCATTGCTTCTTGGGTCGTTCTGGCTATGGTGTCAGGCTTGGGTGGTGACAAATGACACGCAACACAGATATTGTGGAAGAAACGTAACTACTTTATTTTACAATATTATACATTAATAAAAAAGAGTAGTAAATTAAGAACTGTTTCTTTTATCCTAGCTTGACTACATAACTAATTCTTTGCATGGGAAAACACCAAAATATGTGTGATCCACATGGTGGTCAGTCGGGAAAAGACAGAAAGAGTTGTAAGAATAGGATTATGGGAAATCTATTGTTTAACCCTTACGCGACAGGCCCCCATCACTCAGCATAAATATCTGTGTTACTAAACTGAGAGGGGCACCTATAAAATAGTGCCACGACGTATTTAAGCTGAAGTGCCGTTTTAAATTTATCGTAAAATTCATTTATGTTTTTAGTGAGATTTCAGGGATGCACTGCCCTCATTGTTAATTTCGGATTTCGAATCATATTGGATTAGACAGCAAATTTGGCCTGACACCTGACGCGCTAGATAATCTCTTTGTAAGCTATAAGTAACATGTGTTTACATTGCAATAAAAATCTCGTCTTCTGAAGAGCGGCGGCTATTCTTCAACGACAAGACAGCTGACTTCATGCTTATGCATCACAAATAGTAAACCTTAGTAAATGTTTAGCCAAATCCAGTTGGACCCAGATAACCCGTAACTTATAAATTCCATAAATCAGGGACCTTTCGTATTATGAAAGTTTATATTACTTTTTTGAAATAAAATATTTCCATATGAATATATATTTTTAAATTTAAACAATATATTCATAGAAATATATAAAATAAACGTATATAATGTTTTATTTTTATGATAAAACGAGAAGTGGTTTCACATGGTTTCGTATTTCGTTTCATGCTGAGAGACTTCCGTTCCATATTTACTAAACTGAGTCCACTTCCGGCGTCTTAACTTTGTGTACTAAATTATTGGATTAA
Organism: Euprymna scolopes; assembly: GCF_053919585.1. NCBI lineage: Eukaryota > Metazoa > Mollusca > Cephalopoda > Sepiida > Sepiolidae > Euprymna > Euprymna scolopes. Next base: position 79,568,978 of record NC_136520.1, on the reverse strand, counting down.
TCCCTTTTTTTAGCACTTCGGCTGTGATTTACCCTTAAAGTTATAATTATGATTGATTTAAATCAAATAAAATATATTCCTCTACTAGAGAGTTACTACAACCAACGAGCACAATGTAAACAGACCAATTGATGGCGAGTTACATGCAGAGTAATATACTGGCCGCCCAGTAAACTAGTTTTGCAGTTACGGGATTATTAATCGTCTCTTGTGAATTTGCCCAGATTAACAGGAGGGGCGCAGTACTATCTCGTGCTGTGCAGTCGATGACACACCTATGTTACCAATGATTATTCAAAAAATTTAATCTGCTTCACATACAATAATTAATTCAAAGGACAATAAAATGTTTAATAATTTTCGCACAATAATGGAGACCATATTTAAACGCGCACTCGTCACTATTCTCTATACAGGTCTCTCTGCGCAGGATTTTGTTAGAAAAACCTTACATGAGTATATTTCCTCCAACAATTAAACGGTACTAAATATTCAAATTAACGTAGTATACGAAGCTCAAATAACATCCCATAGGGAGAGCTATGGATAAGGTTTTGCACTATTTATAAATAAACTATTAAATATCACTAATATCGATACTCCACCAGACCAAATCATTTGAAAGAACAGGAGAAAATAATACGAAAAATAAAGGATTTATTAGAATTTTGTAAACAAAATCTATATCGAAAAGTTGGCTTAAAACATTAATATCTTCCCCTTCAACTAGGCACTTTTCTACAGGGGGGGGGTACTTTTTTCGCCGATATTTTTGAAAGTTATCCTCTCCTTTAGATTGTCTAGCCTTACTTTTAAAAAATGTCGCTTCCGGTTTGGCGGTGGTCGTAACAGCATAAACGTTATGTTTTACCCCGTTCTTTTCCTCCTTTGCGAGCCTGCCTTCCTACTACCACTTTTTTTTTTTTGCTCAACATACACATCCAAACACCCGGGCAACGTATATATAAAAGTGAAAGTGTCTGTGTGTGTGTGTCTGTGTATCTTTGTATCTGTGAGTCTGTGTACATTTCCCTACGCAATAACTCTGTCAATTTTTAGTCTACAGACTCGAAATTTATATACAAGTTACTGAGATTTGGGAAAATCGATGTGATCGGTTTTTGACCAGAAATTTGGCGATTAACATACACATCCAAACACCCGGGCAACGCTGAGCTGAAATGCTAGTAGAATTTAAGAATAAAAGTAAACTAACGGAGTGTTTATAATATATGCCAGCGGACAATTATAAACAAAATGAAATAAAAAACAATAAGGAAGGCAATTAACACTTTGACATAAAAATATACCTATTTTATGATTGGATACGTTGTCAATATTTGTATTTCTTTAATGAGCTTATATATATATATATATATATATATATATATATATATATATATATATATTTTAAGAAAAATAGAAAAACCGAATGAAATTATTAAAAAATCAACGTTTCGTCCTTATTTCAGAGGACATCTTCAGGATAATTGAAATAAAAATGTAAGAAAAGAAAAAGTCATAGATCGCGCGAAAAAGTTTTTGAATCCTACCCATGTCGGGAAGGACATGTGTGCGTATGGGAAGGTTGGGTTGTTCGATGTCTATATATACACTTTTAAAAATGCGTTAAAATAAATATGTACATTTTTTTTTCTTCTGTAAACTTATTCATTTTGTTGAAATATTTAAGGAAAAACAGTTAGCCAGGATCTGTTTTGATATTTTGTTCTTTTTCGCACGATCTATGACTTTTTCTTTTCTTACATTTTTATTTCAATTATCCTGAAGATGTCCTCTGAAATAAGGAAGAAACGTTGATTTTTTAATAATTTCATTCGGTTTTTCTATTTTTCTTAAAACATAACGTCAACCACCGCTGGTATCATTCCTTATATATATATATATATATATATATATATATATATATATATATATATATTTATATATATATATATATGCACAAACTAGTAGGCCGTCCGGCGTTGCCCGGTCATAAAATACGCCTAATATTATATCATAATTAATGAAGATTTTTTTATTTTTTTATGAACAGAAATACCGTAATAACGTAACGTTAAATTCTTTGTAAAAAAAAATAAAACAAAAAAATGAAGTAAAAAACGGAAAGAAACTAATATATGCGCAACCGAGTATTATGGTTTTCTTCTAAACAGTTCACTTCTTGTAAGTAACAAAAGAAAAATAATCGAGCTTATATCGAAACCCAAACCTAAAGACAGTAAGCTAAGTACGATAACCATTAGTCCAGCTTGATACGTTATTTAGAAACTTTTATCATTACTACTTTTTAAGATAAGAATCTGTCATATGACCGATTCACGCATGCGCATACGTGAAACAGTTGACAAATAAATAAAATCCGATGACCTCCCACCTACCAATTTTTCAATTTTAACATTTTAGGCGCCATGTTCTCAGGGTAAAACTGGTTAAAAATGTTCTATATGTCTGAATACCCTATATACCAAATTTCAACCATGTAGATCAACAATTCCTCACGTATATAGGTTGAGAAGTGTCCGCACATATATTCTCATTTTTTTTTAATAGATATATTCGTTGTATTGTTTATTAGAATACATCAAATCTATCTGATAAAACAATCTTAAGGGACATTTTCACCTCATGTTCAAGCGAAGCGCACATTACCTCGTCGAGGGATACACAACGGGTAGAATCTCAAACAGCGCATGAATAGATAAGTCATTGCATTATTTGTTCAAGAAAATATCAAATACAGTATGTCCCCAAGATTCAAGAAACTAAATAGATAATAATTAACCTGCGAAAACCCTTCTTGCCCCCCCCCATTCGTAAGGATTCTAAAAATGTAATAAAATAAATAAATAAATAAATAATGACGCAGGGATGACAATAAACAGATGCATACACTTTGACATGTATTCAATTTTTGAAATAAAAAATGATTTCTGTTTTAATTTAATTATTTTTACTGGGCAATAATTTATATGAGTTTTAAAGAATACTTTATAATAATAAGCTATTCTCAGGTTATTGAACACTTTTTCAGCACTATATACTCCTTTAAGCATATTTCTCAAATGATGTCTCAGACTTGAAAGATTTATCTTTACGATCGGTGTTAATTTAATTATTTTTTACTGTGCAATAATTTAAAAATCTACTTATATCGGCCCACTGCAACGAATTCGAAAGAAAAATTTATCAAGCAGTTCCGATAAAAAAAAACATATATTTGTAATTTACGTAAAAATGACCATTCATTTAATAGTTATCTAATATTTACATCTTTAATATTTAGTGGAGAGTAGCTAAATAAATTGCCGATGAAAAAAAAGAAAACTGATTTTTTGTTTGAATTTAATTAACTGCCGATAAAAATTGCCAAGTAAATAAAACAAAGTACAAATCAAAAGAATTAAACTTATTTTTAACCCTGTTGAAATTCAAACGATTACTGTTTTCAAAAATATGGAAGAAATAAAAACAAAGCAAACGTTCGCAATCAGGTAGATTCGAACACAAAAAGTAATAGTCTTCAGTCAACTCTCTAAATCATTCAACTATGATGATGTACATAAACTGACGGAGCAAATTTATTAATTTGCCGTATATAAGATATGAACAGTTCACGCATGCGCAAATGTTACAACTGTTTAGAAAGAAAACGATTTACATAACCCCCTCCCAAATCAGATTTTGCGGTCGTTCACGTAGAAGGCTGCGTCGCGTCGCTACACACAACTCCGAGTCAAACACAAAATCGAGTACAGTCAACATCAAGTACACACAAGATCGTTTTACCATCAACGCCTACCCTGTGAACTCGGAGTATGGAAAATTCCCATATGCACAAAACAAAATCACTGAAAAAATAAAAATACCCTAACTAAGGGTAGGGATAATTAGTAAACGTTAGATAAAATGATGGTTAAAAGTATTACGAACTTGCCAGGATTTGAACCTGGAATCTTCTGATCCGTAGTCAGACGCATTATCCATTGCGCCACAATGTGGTAGCAGCGGGGATGGGGAATAAAAACAACAGTAGGCATCCCGAGTAGAGAGAGGTGTTTAAAAAAGTGATAGTAGGCAATTTTGCCAGTTTTTCGATATTTGTCGTCCGGGAAACGCAGCTTTGTAACGATACCAACTTCGTCCGAATCCGAACCGTGTGCCGAAAGTTTTTGGCAAACATAAAACATACATACACATAAACAGACGTTTGAGATTTATATAACAGACTAGCGGGGGTACCCGGAATTGCCCGTGTGTTTAGAGGTGCGTGTGTGTTGGGGCGGAGGGGGGATAAATCAAAACAAAACAATAAGCGAAGTAATTACTCTGTTTAAATATTATATAGAAAAACAATGTTAAAACGTCTTAAAAAATCGTTGCCGGTGTGTTTGTATTGGCGGAGGGGTATGTAAAAAGTTTTGGTAGGTAGGTAGGATCGGACCAGAAGCCCTGAGGTAAAGGTGGAAAATAAAGCGTGCAAAAAACCTGCCACGTTACCAGCTGGGCCAGCAAGCAAGAGTAGCTGAACAAAGTTTGAATTTATTTAAATATTAAAAATAAAATTGACAGGTGCCCGTACTAAATGAGGTCAAATAGAAGTAGCGGAGTTAACTTTTACTGCGGTTTTTTTTGGGGGGGGGTTTGTTTACTCAACTTAGGCTGGTTTTGTTTCCCCAACGTGTTGGGGAAACCAGCTCAACCTTTATTAGGGGAGTGTGTCTAAATGAAATCAATTGTCTGGTATGACTGTGAAAACCGACATTGACCAAACGTCCGTCGCTTTCTGGACGCCGGGGAACTGCTGATACCGATTCAGTTTTGCTTTTTAATTCTGAAAAGCGAAACAAAGACGCGGCGATTGAAAAAAGTCTGGAAAATAGCGCATAAAAGTCGGGCAAATTAAAGATAGACGCGACCCCCGTTCTTAACTCGTAGATATTATGATTTAGACAGTATATAGAAAGTTTTAACAAAGAGTGACTCGACCGAGCGCCCCCTCGAAAAAGACTTTTTTTTATTACATTTTCACCCCAAACAAGGCACATTGTCACTTTGGTGTAGGGGGCTACTATCAGGGGAAACAACTACTGGGGTACTCTGTAGAGATTTGGGCAGCAAGATGTTGGTTCACGTTGCACTTGAACTTCTGCATGTCAGTACAGTTGGGGAAGCAGTGACCTGGAATGGAATTCCAAAGTCTAGCGGTTCTGGGGAAGAAACTACCAGAGTAGAAAGATCTTTTACATCTAGGGATTTCTACAGTGTGGGGTGGGATTTTGCAGCTTGTCGGGTCTGTCGAGGGTGTTCACGTCGTGGGAGCACAAGTGCTTTCAGTTCATCAGAGCATTCACCATTAAAATACTTGTAGAACAGGCAGAGGGATGAAACGTTTCGTTGATGGGACAGAGGCTGAAACTTAGATGCCAGTTTAGGGCCTATCAAATTTGCGACTCTCTTTTGAACCCTGTCAAAAAGCGAGAGACTAGTAGCCGATTCACCAGCCCAAATATTACAGAAATACTCCATACATGGGCGAATGGTGGCCTTATAGAGGTACACGATACTTTCGGGTGTTAGTAGTTTTCTAGCACGGTAGAGAGAGCCAACCTTCCTTGCAGCGGCCCTGGCAATGCCCTCGGTGTAATTGTTCCAACTCATGTTTCCTGTGAACGTTAGGCCAAGGAGCTTGAAAGATGTACTCTCAGATAAAGAGTCGTTGGCCATTGCTATAGGTGGTAGAGAAGGTTTCTTGTAATTATTGAATGAAACCAGTTTAGTCTTGGCGGCATTGAACGTGACAATCCATTTTTGTCCCCATTCCACTACTGATTGGAGGTCATCCTCTAGTGTTTCTGCCATTACTTTAGATATATGCTCATTTGTTTTCCTGTCGTGCCTGCTATAGAGTGTGGTGTCATCAGCATATATACCCATCTCAGAGGCAATTTTGTCGGGGAGGTCATTTATGAATATCAGGAACAGTAGAGGTCCAAGGATTGATCCCTGCGGCACTCCCGCATTTATATCATATTGTTTAGATGTACGACCGTCGAGGACAACCTGGGTTTTTCTCTTATCTAAGAAGGATTTAATTATGTTAAGTATTCTACCAGTGATACCGCATGATCTAATCTTCCTGAGGAGACCCTCATGCCATACCCTGTCAAAAGCCTTAGATATATCTAGAGCTACCGCTCTGCCCTCTCCCGCTTTGTCCAGTGAATGGTATATGCGTTCAGAGATTACAGTGAGGATGTCTGCTGTGGAACGGGCTTGTCTAAATCCATATTGTTGGTCGGTCAGAAGTTTAGCATCTGTAAGGTGCTGGACTAGAGCATGGTTAATTAAGGTCTCAAATACTTTGGCAAAAAGTAGAAGGAGGCTAATAGGGCGATAATTTAATGGGTCAGTTCTTTCACTAGAATTCTTGAATACTGGTACCACAGAAGCAGTTTTCCCACAGCCTGGAAAGCAAGATTCATTAAGGCATTTGTTGTAGAGTTTGGGGAGAACTGAAGCTACTTCAGCTGAGCACTTTTTTTAATAGCACAGCTGGGATGAGATCGGGTCCACATGCTTTTTGCGGACATACACAAAAAGTGCACACACACAAACACACATTTTCGCTTTTATGTATATAGATTATAATTGAATTTTATCAAAAGTACCGTAAAATATAAACAAGTGAGTGACATTTACAGACACTTAGAAAAAAAACCAATCTAATAGTAAAGTGGTGTATTTTTCTCATAGCGAAAATCAGCAGATAGTTTTTCTATAACGAAATGTACAGCTCGTTTAAAAGATTTCAAAAAGTAGATACTTTTAAACTACATGAACCATTTCTGATATTAGAATCAGCATGTGTTTCCACAACGATCCATCCACGAACACGGAAATAAACTTTCAACATAATTGATTCATTATTTTAGGAATCGATATTCTAGAGTTTACTTTTCTTTTTTCTAAAAACGTATATGGATAAATGTACTTCTTAACCCCTAGATGTTGTATGCATATGTGGCGGGCAACTAGTTTTAAAACTGGCGTCATTAATTGATGGCGTTTGAAATTTAGTCTCTTGGGAATAGGCTTAAACTACTTGAACCCTACTCGTATATGTAAGGCGCTAAGCAGAAATAATATAATAAAAATAAAATGCAATATAAAGGTGAAATACGAACGCGAAAATCGACTAAGCTGAGCGTATAATTGGTTCATTAAACAGCCTGAGTTTAATACTTTTTTGACGCCTTGCTTCGATTTTTTAAATTCGGATAAAGGATATTTATGGCTCGACCGGTTCATTTGAAATAATAGGATGGGTGTTCGTTAATAGATCGAGATACCGGGATTTATTTCTTTGTTGACTCAAGACATTAAAATAAACAGTACTCAGCATTATAAGGTGAGGATTATGGGTAATTAGAGTAGCCCGAGTAAATAAATTAATGCTTTCTTTTTTTATTGACGGTTCACCCCAAACACGGCACATGGTCATTTATTCCTGGCATGTTTTGGACAGCTTTTAGGAATTGACATCGAAAATAATCTATCTCTGTCTTTATAACAAGTACATTCTTATCAATTCCTGTCATTTTCCCTTGTCCTTCTTCTGTGAAGCTTCCTCAGTTCTTCTACATCTACTAATCCATCCCTTCTATCAACGTGCCCATACCATCTAAGTCTACTCACTTGTATACATCTATCTATGCTGTCCAAATTCATGCTTCCTCTGAGATAATCATATCTGTCTTTAAGATTCGTATTAAACATCAATTTATCTCTGTCAATGTCTTTATTTATCCGTCAAGTCCATCTGGTTACCCAGCCTTTCATTTCTGTGACATGATCAACCCTTCTAGCATTTAAAAGTTACAGGATGCATCAAATTCTGATGGAAGAAATATCAGGTTGAATAGTACAATCGGAAATAATTTTTTGTACGAGAATAATTATTGTTCAATTTTTTTTAGTCGTTTCACCCCAAACAAGGTACAAGGTCACTTATTGTTCTGGAGTAACTGACACCCCTATTCCTGTCATCACATGGACTCTCCCATCGCTGTGAAAGGCAGCCATTTTGGACTCTCTAATCAGAGATTCCATGCCAGCCTAATCGTTGACATGACTTTACAGACTCTCCTGTTTGATATTGTGAACCCCTAAAATAAGGCCAGAACACTTATTCATGTAAGGCTTCTATTTGGAACAAGGAGTTGGGCAGTAAGATGTATGTTCACATAACAATTGAATTTCTGTGCATCAGTCAGGAAAGCAGGGTCCCAGGAGGGAATTCCAAAGTGCAGCAGTCCGAGAAAATATGCTATTCAAGTAGAGGGCTCTACAGCATCTAGTGATCTCTACGTTGTAGAGTGTGATTTTGGTGCTTGTTGGGTTTGATGGTGTCGTCAAAGATGCACTACTGCTCTGATTTTCTCAGATCACTTGCCATTGGAATACTTGTAAAACAGGCAAAAGGATGCCACATTTCGACAATAAGTCAGAGGTTAGAGTTTAGTTGATGGTTGAAGACCAATTAGGTCACATAATGTCTGTCTAGAGACAGAGCGTCTGTACCCAGACCTATGTCGATCCACTTTAAAATGTATTTGAATTATTTTTATTTACTGGGGGCGTGGGTCACCGCTTATCAAGGATCGAAGACTTCTCGATAATTTTCATCACAAAAAGATTTATTGTTACTATTTGCATTATTTCTAACAAAGAATTGTGAGGAGTTAAGTAGTGAGATGTCTGTTCACATCACATTTAAACTTCTGTATGACAGTACGGTCAAAGAAGAAGGGAACAGGGAGGGGATTCCAAAGTCTGGGAGTCTGAAGGGAAGTAAACTATTACTTTGGAATAGTTTCCGGCGTCTAGGAGCCCTAAAAGTAAAGGATTTTGCTGTCAGTCAGATTAGTTGGGTGTATGTATGTCGAGGAGGAACAAGTGCAGTGAGTTCATCGGAGCATATTACATTAAAGTATTTAAAAAACAGACATAGAGATGTAACATTGCCTCGATATGATAGAGATTGGAGCTAGGCCGATGGTGCGGGACCTATTAAGTTGGAGACTATTCTCTGGGTTTATTCTAAGAAGGAAAGAATAACAATAGATTCATCAGTTGTGGGTAATGTTTTAGCACGACAAAAGAATCCAACCTCCTTTGCAACAGATTTGGCAATGTCCTTAATGTATGTGTTTCAACTTATGTTGTTTGTGAATGTAAAGCCAAGGCTTCTGACGATGAACTATCAGGCAGGGTGCTATGTGACATGGGAATCCGTGGTTGAGAATGTTTTTGTAATTATTAAAAAAAGCAGCTTAGTCTTAGTATCATTAAATGTTACCATCGACTGAAAGTTGTTTTCTAATATTTCTGCAATTGAGGAAATATGATGTTGAGTTTACGTACGCGGTTAATTATTTTATTGTTTCGGGAGTGTTCACTAAAATATGTTTTTTCGGCACGATTTCTTCGATTCAAGTAGATCGGCAGGAGGACACGATGAAAAATAAATCGTTTTCCGTGAGCTGTGAGTTCGATAATTGGCCTGTTACGGATATTGACTTCGAGTATTATGACTACTTTACACAGCAATTAAAATGCGACAGTTTTGTGTGTTGAAAATCAGTTGCGGTCACCAGTTCTGGGATGGTGTTTTTCCCATGACAGACATAGGAAAGCACAAGGACAATTAAGCCGTTGTGATAGCGAATCACTTTGGATACGTAAAAATAGAAAGGTATAAAGAGGTCGCCGATACGTAACAATTAAATTAGTATATTAGTCGTTATGAGACACCGAGTTACATTTTTAGAGATACATGAATGTGGGATAGCTCTGTTTTGATTCTTTAGCGTTTTGACAGAGGTGAAGGAAATATCACACGTCCTGACGATAGTAAGAGAGATATACGCACTGTACGATCTAGAGCAAGGAAATGGGGGTAAAGTTAGTTAAGGGGTGTTTTCTGGGGTCTTTGTCAAGTTCTGGGAGTTAAGGGTGATGTTTTCAGGAGTCTCTGCCGAGTTTTGAGAATCCAGGCTTAGGAAATCTGAGTGAAGCAGTATGGTGGAAGGTATCTTTCAGTATTAGGAGCTGACCAGTAAATATTGTAGTTGGGAGCGACACTCAAAATACTATTGCAGATTATTTGGACTTTTATTCGGTAATGACCGACAGAATGTGGATTACATAAATCGAGTTAGACAGAAAGATTCCCGAGTTCAACAAGATACACCTAAAGAAGATCAGAGGTTAAATTGACCGAAACGTTGTGAAAATAACACTCCAGGTGAGAACAGTAATCCGAATAAAAAATAATACGAATTGTAAATTTTTTCTTCGAAATCAGAAATCTGAAACGATTTTATTTAATAAACTGTGGTAGCTAGTTTCGTTAACCATTGTCGGGCAAAAATCTTGAGTAATTGTATTCTTAGTATAGTTTTTAGTGAGAATTAAAAACTTATCTGCAGAAACAACGAAATCGTTTAAGAAAAATAAAAGCTACTTGATGCAAGAGCTTACAAATACAATATAAAAAAAAACTAGCACACAATAAGCGTTAACTCAACTCCGACCCAGAAAACAGTAATTTTTCTATCTTTGTCAAAAACATTGCTGATAAAATAGTAGGAGTAATTGACAAAATAAGGTAAGCAAGAGTTACAAGAGTTTACCGAAAGTAAATACACAATCACCTTTCTTTGTACTTTAAGGTGTAGTATTTAATATAATAAGCACTTTTATCCATTGAGCCACATGTCATCCAAGATGAATGCTGTGGTTTGAATGACCCAAATAATACAAATTATTAATAATAATGTAAAAATATCCGAAATAGAAAACATAAATTTGTATTTAAGAGATCATTTAAACTAATATAACAATGCTGTTAGTTGTTACATTTACTACGTTTTAACCAATGTAGGATTTTTCCTTCTATAGCATAGCGTGCGGTATTTCGTCGATCGCCACGCGTGATCTGTTGTTTTCTTCATCGACAGAAACCATTTTTCATATGTAGTAATTGGCGTATATTTATAAAATTCTGTTTTAAACTTGGAAACAATATCACAAATACGTATAGAATGCTCCAGACTGCTTTTGGATCATCTTGCATGAATGCAGCATCAGTTTTTGAGTGACATAAGAGATTCAAGGAAGATAGGAGTCTGTAACGAATGAGATAAGGTTTGGGAAAAGAAAAGAAATCAGAACACCGGAGTTGATTGAGAATTTCATAGATAAAGAGTGTCATGTGTTTATAGAGAGAATGGCAGCACAGTTTTACGTCAGCGTGGGAAATGTACACACAATCATTCGCGATGAACTTAAGATGCAGAAAATTTGCGTGAATGCACCAGTCCGCAACATCATCTTGTTGACCAAGATTGGAATCAAAACAGTTCATCATCCTTCCTATTGTCTAGACCTTACTCCCCGTAACTTTTGGTTATTCCCTAAGCTTAAGGAAAACCTTAGTGTCTATTGCTATGAGAAAATTAAGGAGATTAAATAGGCTGTAACGAGGGTCATTGAACCGCTTACACGAGGCCTTTCAGAATTTGTTGGAATGGTACAACAAATGCATTGCAGCTGGAGGAGATTACTTCAACTGGGGCTAGAGTTTTATGTGTGCACTGTCAATAAAAGTTCCCATACGAAACATTGTGGAAATCTATTGAAGGCACCCCGTATTCATATATATATATATATATATATATATATATATATATATATATATATATAGTAACATTATTGTCAAATGACTTATGCAGTCTTTTTTATTTATGTTCATGCAACATTAAGTGAGCTCCTTTGAGGAGATGAACTTAGACAAAGCTTCAACAGCCTTTATAATACAATCATCTAAAAGGGTAGGTGAAACAGACATTTCTCTCTTACTTAGGACTTCTTGTACGTGATGTCATATCTTACGAAGTACTCCTAATCTCTAACTTTCATTTTAATTGAATTTTATATTCCCTGTTTGGTGTGGCGGAAGTAACCTATGTTACCTACTAATAGACTATTCCAATCTCTATCAATACCGTAATACCAAGCCGTAAGGTGTCAGACGACACCCGGTACTTGTACTGGGCTGGTCACTGAAGTGTTGTGTTTGCTCAGATGCTGCATTCAAATGAATTGTCCTCAGTCAGTGGAGGGGAAACCATTCTATACTAAGGCAATTGTATTTTTGCAGAATCCCCTTTTGTGAGAAGCTGGTTATTTCCTACATTAAACCGAGCTTGTGTCACATTTTATTTATTGGAAAAAAAATAAATAACTGGTCGATATCCGGTGGACAAACCTAGGTCGTTCGTCGACTACGACGAACAACCCATGCTTTTCAATACATGTTGTTATTTTATTTTGGTGTTCAGTTTTACTTGATAACATTTTAACAATGAGACGTCGGATGTCGAACTCACAGAATTCAGTCGAATTTAAAATACTCACGATAGAAAGCTGAATAAAACCAAGCAAGTGTTCAGAAAACACTGATGAAAAGAGAATAAAAGGAACTCACAAAAACCAAATAAGTGCATGGATATAAGAGTTTTGAAGTGCAAACCTGTGAAAAGTAAGAATATTTTTATCTTTCTTTTGCTCGGTACTGGCACGACATCTGAGCACACCAGTAAATACAAAAGAAAGAGAAATATGAATTATTGTTTTTTTTTTCTCGCGTCATTAAATGTGTCTCAGCGAACATCTTTTGACTTACTAAAAAAAAAAAATATACGCACTTTGGCCTTTTTCTTCACTGTCAACATTGTTTTCTGTTTTATGGAAAAATACATTTGCTTTGAAAAAATATTGAATAATTTTTTGACATACATATTTTTCTTCTCTCTGAAAAAGACATTATTCTTTGGAAGAAATAGTCTTTCCAAGGAATTTAAAACTGTTTTACGTTCGTTTGCAAAGTTATTGAAAGAAACAAATTACGGTCCGCTCTCCCGCCAATTATTGTAAACATACTAAAACCTGGCTTATTCGAACATGGTTTTGATACGTTTAAGTAAATTCGGTATTTTACTCATCATATAAGGAGTTACAACTTACAAAGTACATTGGAACAATTATTAAAACTGCTATTTGAAAACAACAACAGCAACAGTTATTAAACATGTAATAGCAATTATTTGAACACTAGAAACGCTCGGATGAAAGACAACAGCAACAACAAAAACAACCAATGAGGCTAGATGCTCAGCAATATGAAAATCAACAACACATGAAAAACCTGCTTAGTCAAGTCATACAAAATTCGCCCGCCGATAATAATATCGCATTTTCACAAGCCTCAAAATAAAATGCGATTGGCAATTTCTGCTACGAACAAGAAGAACGTAAATCATTCGAAGCTTATTTTCGTCGGTATGAAGATTATTTTTTTTTAGTATCAACTGCAAACGGTAATCGGACCAGAAAAATGTTCTTTTACTAATACGGAAATTAGAGACGGCCGAACATAAATTTGTGGATTTTATGTTACCACGTAAAACATCGGAATTATTTTTTGCCGTGTGGGTTTGGCGGGGACTGAAAATAACGAAGGGTTGCGAAAATATGTGACTGACTAAAAAAAATTATAAAGAAATAAAAATGCGGCTCGATTCGGGTCAAGATAGTAAATTTTAATTTACTGTACTTCACAGTAAATTTTAATACTTAGGAAAAAATTGAATAAACTCCCAATACTAAAACCACTCAAAACAGCAAAGGCCGTTAACGGTACGCAAATTAACTTCGAAGATTAATTTTTAGCGAACGTCATATTATTGGGAAAGACGATAAAACTTAAAAGCTTATGTATTAAGAGATACCAATAACCCATTGGGTTCAGAGTAGATTCATGAATCTAAATTATGGAATCAGCCAATTAATAATTTTTTCAAAACAAAAATACAACAGATACCCATGCCTTAAAAACAAAGTAAATAGAAACTTTTCTTGTTCTAGGTCACGAAATGCCAAACAGAAAGCGCAAACAAACCCATAATGTCGTAGACCAATCAAAATTATCTATCTCCTAACAGGAACAGCGCTTGATAACAAACTAAGGAACCAAAATCAGGCAGGGTATCGTATTGCTAGTTCTAAAGTGTTGACACCCTCGCCAACCAATCCAGCCGTAAATTCCAATGCGTCTGCAGGCGATTTTTCACCAGATATGAAAACTTCAGCTACAACGCAACTAGTACCAGTCGCAAGTCTATTTTTCGCAGTATTGGAACATTATTTACTGAGAGTTAACGTCACTCAAAGATATTACGTGCAGCAAAATAATAGCATTCAAACTGTTTTCCCACTATATGAAAGAACTGCCGGGCCATTTTACCTGGTGTCATTTCAAACTAGACTGTTAATCTAATTAACAACATTAGTGGAAACCCTTGGGACAATTTCGCCTCTTTGATGAATTATTACAAGCGGGGTTCTAGGTGAGGTTTATTGACCTTTAATTGCTTGTGGCAGAGCCTACCCACGCAAGTAATCAATTGTTTTAAATTCTCGCGTTTAGTACATGAGAAAATGGCAATAAGACATTTTCTTGTAGGTCAAAAGAAGGCTTTCGCCCTGAACAATGAATCCCCCTAGAAATAGAGCTTATTGATACGTCTACAACACGTTTGATATTGACCACCAGAAACACGACGTCCGAGCAAGAAAAGTAAACTCACCGAGCTGTTCATGATCTACTCAAAAAGAAAAATATTGATACACCGTACGGAGTGATCAGCTTGGGAGAGGGTTGTGGTGGAACTTATGTTACCTACTAATACACTATTCCAATTCCAATAAACACCGGAAGACTTAGCCGTAAGGTGTTAGTCGATATCTAGTCGACTAACTTAGATCGTCGCCCACCTACTGTATGCTTTGAAATATATGTTGCTTTATTTTGGCGTTCTGTTTTTCTTTGTAATCTTTTATCAGGGCAATTACACTGTTTAAACTTATCCTTTTATCGAAAATACCGTTTTAAATATTATTTGACAACAGCAAGATATAAACATGCTACACATCTTCGGATGCATTTTCCAAATTAGAAGACATACTAGTTCTCTTTCATTTGCCTCTAGACGAGAGAAGAGGTCGACAGAATATAGTTTTTATTAATGTGAAAAAAATCCAACTTCCTTTAAATATAACAGTCCGCATTGGGTAAAAAGTAATATTTTATTTAAACAGATACTACACTTTGCTCTTTGCCAAATACATTTTGTCAACTTTTATCTAGAATTCAGGCTCCTAAAAAGAATTCCCAACAGTAGCGGTGTAAATATGTACCGACTTATGAATGCAAGTCAGTTTTATTTTGTAAATTAGGGACGAATTTTCCGTAAAACTAAATATGAAACCCTACAAATTTTGGACGCTTAAAAGCGTAAGCGTCCTAAATTTGTAGGGTTTCATATTTAGTTTTACGGAAAATTCGTCCCTAATTTACAAAATAAAACTGACTTGCATTCATAAGTCGGTACATATTTATTAACGCTAATTGTAACTGAAATAAGTATTCCTTAAAAAGCAAAACAATAACATAATAGCACCTCAGAAAACAAAATTTCAACAAAGAATACAATTAGTACATTTTCAATATGAACAAGTGCATGCAGTGTAGTCGCAAAATTTTGACGAATCTTAAAATATACAAGTGTTTAATCACACACACACACACACACACACACACACACACACACACACACACACACACACACACACACACACACACATATATATATATATATATATATATATATATATATATATATATATATATATATTAGCACTTAAGCCCGGCTTTGCTCGGACCTTATGTACTGTTCATAACTTTATATGCGCATATGTATATATGTTAAAAAGTTTGATTCATGTTCAGGTAACCTACATCTAAAATTTCAAGTGTTTAAACCCAAAGTTGGCGGAGGAGTTTAGTATGGTCGTCAAATGGTCAACTCTTTCAACTTTGACCTCTTGCCAGCCAAATTATCACCCCAGAACTGATACAAAAGCTTGCTACATGTCTGAATACCCTTTATGCAACATTTCAAATGTTTAGACCCACAATTGGCTGTATAGTTTGCTAGAGACCGTAAAGGTAAAGTCTTTTGAACTTTGATTCCTTGACAGAAAAATTCTCGACCAAAAACCGATTAAAAAGCTTATCTATGTCTGAATACACTTTATGTAAAATTTCAAATGTTTGGACCAAAAATTGAATGAGTAATTTGGTAGAGACCGCAAAGATCAAATTTTTTTAAACTTTGACCCCAATTTGTACCCTCTTACCATTTATTGTTTTGGGCTAAAACTGAATTAAGAGTGTGGTACATGTTCAAGTAACCTACATCTAAAATTTCAAATGTTTAGACCCAAAATTGGCGGAGGAGTTTGGTAGAGTTTTCAAAGGTTAAATCGTTAAACTTTGATCTCTTGACAGCCAAATTTCTGACTGAAAACGGATTAAAAGATTACTCATGTCGAATCTCGACTCTGCAGACTGAAAATTGACAGAGTAGTTTGGTAGGGAAATGTTCACATCCAGACACCCACACACAAACACGTCCACTTTTATAGATATATAGATATGTATGTATTGATATAAAATTTAATCAAAGAATATTTAAAAATTGTTTAATTGAAGACGTATCGAGATATAAGAAGTGAAACACGTTGCCTTCTTCTTCAGAACGTATTTGCCATAAAACATCATCTCATTTTACATATCCCCTTTTATTTCTTCCAAGACATTCGTCTTTTTATTTTTACATATTACAATTTACTTTTATTATTATTTTTATTTATTTTTATTTTAGAATGTTACGACTTCTAGACACCAGTTCAGCTCCTCTTACGCCCTAATATTTCCTTCTCCCCGCCCTCCTACTAATTTACTTGAAAATTCAAATCTACTCTAACCTCAATATATTCCCCTTTTTCATAATCGTAATTTCCAACTCTATTATTTTTCTAATTAATCTTAGCTACCTCATGTTTCATACTTTATACATCCGCATGTCATGTTCATTTTGGTATCCCATCTATTTTTCAAAATTTTTATCCTTGTTCATTTTTTATTATCTTCATTATTCCTATTTCTTTAATATTCGTCTTCATGTTTATTTTACTCTTCATTCGAACACTTTAACATCTCCTTTCTAATATGTTATAAGTTCGATGTCACACTTCCCTATATCTATTAACTAACACCTTTCTCGTCTTTGATAAGAACCACTGGGCTTTGAAATATCTATGTATAAAGAGCACATATAATCCCTCAGCTCAAAGATATTTCCTCTTTATTAAACTGACAAATTAACTAATTAGTTATAAATTTATACGCATAATTACTTGTCTATAACTTTTTATATCTATATCTATATATCTTTCTTTCTCTCTCTCTCTCTCTCTATCTATCTATCTATATATATATATATATATATATATATATATATATATATATATATAATGTACCCGTTGACACACCGATAATCACATTGACACACCGATTCTCGTTAGATCATAAAAATTTCCTACATTTTATTACTAGCAGAGTGACCCAACGTTGCCCGAGATTGGATGATAGTCAACGAAAGTTTCAGAATCTCATATTTTTATTTTCATCGGTCGGTAAAATCACTTATTTTTCAATCAAATCGATTGATCGTTTGCAATAACTGTGGAACCAACTCGTTACACCGAGAGAGTAGCTTGACATGATTTTTGCAGAGATTTAAGTCACAATACGGCACAATAATGTTAACACTCCGGTTCTCGGTAGATAAGGGAAATTAAGCAACGTTTAGCCTGGTCAATATCAGATGGATGACCAATGTGGGAATTCCAGACTGTATGTCAGAGGACGTCGACACCTCTCTGCAAGAGTTTCAAAAACACTTAACATCCTCATCTCGTCTAACGAGGATATACATGCGACTGAGGACCGCTTGTTGATTTCAAACACCCATAGAACTTCCTTGTTTGGCGAGAGCCGGTAAAACCCGCATAGGGTTAGTGGAGATTCCATATATATAATTATTTAATGTATCTAAATGTGTTTCAACGCCGAATGAATGGTTACCTTATAATGTAACTGCATACTACTTTATTTTTTTTTTTACAACATATAAAATTGAGAGAAAACCTGCGAAAGAATTTCGGAGTAAAGCGAATGAAAGAAATAGTGTTTTATTAAAAAAAAAAAAAAAAAAAAATTCAAACGAATCTAAACCAACCGAACCATACATACTCCCATCGAAATCGGAAACTCGTAAATGAATAAATACAATATAATTGACAGTGTAAAATCAGAAGTAAATGTCATGAATTAAATCAAAGAATTGAATTTAAAAAAAAAAGAATGCGAGAGAGTAAAACATTAAAAGGTCAATATCTGACAAAAATAGAAAACATGAAAATATATCTTTCCGTTTTCAACCAGTTTTCGAATATCTGTAAATAGGCTGTTTTTATAAATGAGTATGCATGTGCTTTTATCAGACCTCTTTCTATCTACACACATATACACACATACTCACATACACACACACACACACATATATATATACACACACATATATTTAAGTAAAAAACGTCACGATATTGGAAAATTAAATTTACAATATTTTATTCAAAACAATGAATTCGAGATAAAAGTGAAAAGTTCCTTGTTCCATGGAGTTTCAACAATAAGCTCTTCTCCTCAGAGGGAAAAACGTAAGCAAAAGGTATGAATCGATAAAAAATTTTCTGGTAAGCTCTTTTTAAAGATTTTTTAATAAAGAAAATGAAAGTTTATAGGAAAATGAAAAAGAATACTCAGCAATATCAAATAAGATGTCCTTTGGAATCTCTTCAAAAATATCCAGCGATGAAGAAAGGATGCAAAGTTCTTGTAGACAGGCCTTGTATTGAAGTGTGCAGGAGCTTCAATGTTAATGCATGAGGTCTTATTTTTTAAAATCTAGAGTTCAAATGGAGAAGAGATACAAATAGATACGTATGGAATTGGACGGCATTAGTAATCAATCCTTCCATGGCTAGTTCAAATCATAAAATGGTGAATGGGTGAAACTGACAAAATGGGTGAAACTGACAAAAATGGGTGAACTGACAAATAAATTTAAGTTTTATCTACTTGTAGCAGAAGTTAGCGAAATGAGACTCTAAAAAGTAACACCTGTCATTGACGTGCGTCAAAAGCAGATATGCGCCAATGAACTCTTGGAAAACGTGCATTAAAAATATTGGTTACTATGTAGAAAAATAAATTCTAAAGTACAAAATGTTGCTCGTGTTAATGGTAGCTTTCAACGTTTGAGTAAAAATATATCATGCTTTATCTTCTGGAACGATTTATATGAGAAAGCACGCTCCGGACACCCATGCACAGCCATCGTTTATCACTTACAAAAGTGCATTGTGAATGGTGGTGACAATGTAAAAATATAAATTCTGCAGTAGAAAAGATTGCTCGTTTTAATGGTACCAATTCTATTTTCTCCGTTCTTCATGTTTTGAGTTAACAATAGTGGATTTACGTTTGAGACGACCCTCTTTTATATATATATATATATATATATATATATATATGTGTGTACTGTGTGTGTGTACTATATATATGTGCGTGTGTGTGTGTGTATTATATATATGTGTGTATGTGTGTATATATATATGTGTGTGTATGTGTGTGTACAATATATATATATATATGTGTGTGTGTACTATATATGTGTGTGTGTGTGTGTGTGTGTGTGTATTCTTCAAAAATGGACACTGATTTATGAAAGTATGAAAGGTTATCAAAAGGGTTGTGGTGTAATGAGTTGGCTTCAAAGTATCAAAACCAAAGCAACAACCTCAAACGAATAAAGGCCAGTAGTGGGGAGCTTTATTGACACAAACGTATGAACACTAATTCGGGTTCCTCATTATAAGTGACCCCCATGAGTCCCCACCTTTGTTGATGCGAGTAAGCGATGACATCCGTGAAATGGTGAAGTTATCATGGCATGTTCGGTAGCTCTACATCAAATGGTGTGAGCGTGTATTTATAAGTGACATCCCTAGGGCCCTCACTCCATTGGCGAGGGTGAGCGGTGTAACATGTCAAAAGCTCCCCAACTCCATGGTTGGTTATTCTGTCATATTTTGTAACTCTACGAGTGTAAATAAATAAATAAAAGAGTTCCCAATCATAAGTGGCCTTTCTGTGGCCTCACCCCTGTTAGTTAAGGTGAGCAGTGTAACTCGTCAAAACCCTCCCTTTCTTATGGTGGGTTATATAAAACAGTGTGAGCTTTCATAATTCTCCACCTCTGAGGTCCCGCTCCCGCTGGGAGTGATTTATCATACCAAATTTTACTCTTTGATACCGCTTTTCTCATTGAAGGTTGTCAGTTTAGAATAATAGTAAACCGTATAGAAGCCTATTTCTGTAGACACGAACAGACACACACATAGCGCATTATATATATATATATATATATATATATATATATATATATACATACATATGTGTGTGTGTGTGTGTGTGTGTGTGTTCCTAGTAAGTTATGAAAATATATAGCAGTTAAGTGATGAAACGCCGTATATTCTATTCAGTTAGCCTGACGACTCTTTCAGAGGATACAACGTAGAGGTGTCTGTGTAGCTTTTATATATTTTCTACTTTAATTAACTACCTTATATGTCGCAGTATATAACGCCTCCAATACTTTGGAGTCGGAAGTGAATGTGTCGCGTGTTGAAACTGCGCACACACACACACACACACGCGCTCACACAAACACACACACATGTCAGTCAGCAGCAAAATGTACTGAATGATTAGGGGTCAAGCTGTCAAAACTGATATCACCGGAGGTGAATAATTCAAGTAAATGATCCTCACAGCTGCCGGGGTTAGAACCACTGACAGAGCAGAGGTCCTATATCTATATCCTAGTTGGAGAAAGAAAGGGCGATATAAAGCAGCTAGCCAGCAACGTAAGACGAGCTCGCTGTTCTACCCCCCCCCATCCACCCTTTCCGTCTATAGCTTAGCGCACGCACACAAGGCAAATAATAAAATATTTTTATGACAAACGAATTTTGCGTTACGATTAGGTATTGCTCTTTATAAACTCTTGAATAAGGGATGGTGCGCACCAAGTTGGGGATCGCTACCAACAATATCCATTTACTGCAACGGTGCCTGCGAAGCGGATAATCGAGCGCACAGCAAAGTCCCATGTAGAGCGTGCGTCTCTTAGCTAGTATTGTATATTGAAGTAGCATATGGGTTTATTTGTGTCGAAAAATGTCTACGCTTATGGAAACAAACACAAATCTTTATACTCCAGTAGTTTCTTTCTCAGAACCGCTAGACTTTGGAATTTCTATTCCAGGTCCCTGCTTCCCCAACTGTACTGACGTTCAGAAGTTCAAGTGCAACGTGAACCAACATCTTGCTGCCCAAATCCCTACATAGTACCCCAGAAGTTGTTGCCCCTGATAGTAGCCCCCCTACACCAAAGTGGTAATGTGCCTTGTTTGGGGTGAAAATGTAATAAAAGAAAATGTTTTCATTATTATCTGTCTGACGATAAGTGGCAGTTTTGAAGCTGATCACATAAAATAACGACTGCTTGAAATAGTCAGCCAATGAATGTTCAGCAAATGTGAACGAATCAAGAACACAAAACTCATTAAGTACAATTGAAAAAGGATCCATGCTACCATATCCTGACACAGACGTAACAGAAACCACACAGGCGAACTGACTCTTATTTAAAAGGTCAAATTATATCACATATGTCACAGGGGAAAAACATTAATGTTTATGCTATTGTTACAGAGAGAGAGAGGGAGAGAGAGAGAGAGGGGTGAGTAAACGTGGAGGTAGACACGTTTACCAGAACCAAAGGTCAGCTGACCAAATTACGTATGTGTGACGTGGTTGGCTAGATCTGTGAGATTTGATTTGAGCTTTGAAGAAGACGGACGTTTTTCCGTGGTCTCCCCCTCTTAACTGGGGAGGGGGGAGACGAACGCTGACGTGTGTGAAGAAGAACCCACACAATCAGATTTCACTTCCACCTGCTGCAGGACCTCTGGAGAAAGTGAAATAAAAAAACTATAAAACACATTCATCGTCTTGGAGTGATAAATCTTCGTCAAACAGGTATCAAGTCTCCCTCCAGGATGAGAAATTTCCAGATGGTCCGTTTTGAAGAAGCAGAGGTAGGTTCAGAAATTACATGTCACACAGACGATTCACTTTATGATAATCAAACACACAACCATTTATATTAGAGACAATCACACGGAATCTTCTGATGTTATATAGAAAACGTAAATGGTGCCTTCAATGATAACCAATATATAACACTATGAGGTGCCTTACATTAGTTTCCAGATTTTTTTTCGTATGAGAAATTTTATTAATAATACACAAATCAAACTCTTGTATCCTTCGAAGTAATCTCTTCCAGCTGCAATGTAATTGTCGTACCGTTCCAACAACTTATGAAAGGCTACCTAAAAGTCCATTTGTGTAAACGTGTCAATGATCCTCGTCACAGCCTCTCTTATCTTCTAAATTGTTTCATAATGACAGCCTCTTAGGTTTTCATTTAGCTTAGGTATTAACCAAAGGTCACAGGAAGCAAGTTCTGGACTATCGGGAAGGCAAGGAACTGTCTTGATGCTCATCTTGGTCAAATAATCTGTGACAAGAATAGAGCACTTTGTGCTTTATCCTTGTCACAGACTATTTGACCTCATCCGTATCTTCAGTTCCTCGTGAATAATTGTGTGTACAGTTCTCACACTGACATCAAACTGTACTTATTGTGTCTATAGACACATGGCAGTCTTTATCTATCAAATTGTTTATTTGTCCAATCAACTCTGGTGTTCTGACTTCGTTAACCCTTCTAAACTTCTCATCATCCCTTATAGACTTCCTGCCTTGTTTGGATCTCTTATTCCACTTACAAACAGATGCTCGATTCATGCAAGATGGTATAAAAGCAGTCTGAAGCATTCCATACTTTTCTGAAGCATATTGTCCAAGTTTAAACAGAATTTTATTGAATATATTTTTTATAAAGTGTCTCCACGTCCAGATTTGATATTTGAAATTCACTAGCTCTGACAATACGGCTTTAGTAGGGTGTATTCTAATTCCTGTTTTAGCTGTTTATTTGAACCAGGAATCATATAAATAAATAAGTCAGATGCATAGCAATAACATACTGAACTTTTAGGTGTCTACAACAATTTTAAATGCCTGTACAAAAAGTCTAGAAACTTATTGAAGGCACCTCGTATGTCTTCTGTCGTGATGGACAGCAGACATAAGAAAAACCAGCATTTCGAATTATTCACAATATTGTTTTCATCTTGAGTGCTTTTTTTTTCGCAATGTTTTGGTCGAGATAACTGTGCTCTAATTAAATTAATTTTCAGCACCTCTTTTCACTGACGCGGAAATTCGTACTACTTTTTAACGTTACTGTGTTCTCTCAACTCCGAATAACAAGTCACGCCTTGACGTGACACGAACACTCTTGTTCTTTAAAAACATGGGTTTATTCAGCACAAGTCTAATTTGCATACGATAAGCGAGAAATCGCGTTTGTTCGTGCGATTGCTTGGGATAAAACTGACATCAAAATTTTGTTTTTTCTATTATTCAGCACCTGAACACTAAAAGATGCGCAAACGTGTTGGGCGTTTTTTTTTCGCAATCATTACAATTTGGTCTAAAGTAACCGCGAATATTCATCATGTATGTTTTGTCAAATTGGGGAACCTTTCTGTCGAACTCGGAAGTCTGCAGAGAATTTCGAATGAAACCTTTTATTTAATCCATTGGTGGAGCATTCTCTCATCGTGTCAACCATGACAGATCGAAGTCCAAAGTAATCACTCGCACTTAGAATTGAATCTTCAACTTCTAGAAGAGTGTCACTTACAACTTAATTAACCCAGTACTTTATCTTGTAGCGAATTAATTTTGAGAATGTCGAACCCAATTTATTTTGTGAATATAAATCTTACTAGTGTTTTTGCTCTTTCTTTAAAACGCAAACAAAGCACTTGGGCCATATCTACAGAGACATTATGTTGATAGCTCAGAAGCGAGATGCTAGTTCGTATTTCATTTAAATTTCTGCATGACAGTACAGTCAGACCGTAAGAGAATTTCAAAGTCCAACGGTTCGAAGGTATAAATAATTAGTTTAGAATCATGAAAGAAGGGTACAAAATCGTAGCACTCCTTCCGAAGCCAAACCTGGGTCTCTTTGAACTTGTGGATCGGGTCTATGTCCTTCTGTTAGACCCAGAGTCTGCCAGTGTCCACCTGATTACACCAGGGGTTCATCACACTCTCCAAAATATGCAAGTACACTTTAGTGTGTACTTTCAAGTCGACTTCGAATATGTGAGGTGGCACGAAGTGCCCGTCACGTGTAAACACACCAAAGACCATAACCGTGGCCGAAAACTTTGTTTTCATGTCCTAGGGTGCGCCCCTGTTATTCGTGGCTCTCCAGCTATGCATTTTGATGGTGATGGCAATGGTCCTGTTGTTATAACTTGGATCAGTAGAGAGTATGAGTCGTACAGGTGTGCATCTTTCATCTCGCTCGTTGAACGTTGTGTCTCTAATGAATCCTTTTTGTAAGCCGGAAATCGATGACTACAACTCGATGAAATGCTAAGCATAGTAAGTAGCATCTTCCGCTTCATGCGGATTACGAACTCACGTTACTTATTTTTCGCTGTTCCTTCCGATCCAGGGCAAGTTGCTTGATACACACCCAAGTGTTGACAGATGTTCAATCAAAAACATTTTCTCCCCACCCTCTCCCTTGGCTTTCTGTTACACGGAAAAGGGCTGTCCCCTTTCCATGTAAATAAGAAGAATATTAGATAAGTAAACATGAGATTAGGATAAAGCTAGAATCGAACCCTGCAGGGCAAAGTAAAGAAATGGAATGTTAGAAATGAAGTCTATTGTTAATTCTTTTAGAAATCTGAATATTAAATATGTCAGTAAAAGAATGAACTATGCAAATTAAATTATATTGTTTGAAATAGGTTAGATTAGAATTAGTGATTCTTTTGTTTGTCAAAAGTGTGTTGGACAAACATGTTAAGCCACGTTAAATTAGTAACGTTTGGAAAACACACTTCTGACGTCATAGACAAAGGACATTTTCCACAATAAATAAATTCGGATTTTAGTCAGTCAGCAAGAGAGCCAGTCAGGTAGATGAGTTAAGAGTTGAGAGTCGGAGAGTTGAGAGTCAGTCAGTTGGTCAGTTGATGCCTTGGAAGCAAAGGGAGAACATTTAGACTGTGTAGATTTAAATTTGAATTCCTGACGTCATCGAACGGCCGATCAGATGAGTAAAGAAGTCATCATTATGTTGTAACTGTTGTCTTGTGTCATCCTTCATCACGAACGAAAAGGTGTTCATCATCTTATGATGAACATTGTGTATCCCTTCGAAGATTATGTATCCCCTTCCTCCGTGTTAAGAACTGTGCATCATATCATCCTCCCGTCTAATATGCGTTAAAAAAACAGTAATATATATAAATGTCTATTATCCCCTCATCATTAGAATCGTTACCTCCATTATAAATGTACCCGTTATAAGGCCCCTATATGAACTCCGCGTCATCTTTTAATATGATCCCCTGCTATTCAACATTTCCTCTGCCTATTTTGCTTTCTAACTTACCCTCAAAGCATAACTTTTATAAGGCACTGATTGGTAGTTTGACATGTTCAAAATTTTAAGGATTCTACTTTTGATTTCATCAAATAGAGGGAGTAGGGAAGTAATTTGAAGGAGCGTGGATACTTTTTTCGATCAGGCGATGTCCCCTAATAAAACGTATTACGTGGTTTTGAAACACCTCAATACGATTAGCTAATTGTTTAGTCCATGTGATTCAATCAATCTATGTAATTATAAAATTCAAGTGACTTTGTAACGGGTGTTGTAATCCAACATCCGATTTACAACTTCCTGTTGCGGATGCGTACATAAACATAAACCCATAACAGCGTAAACAAATAAACACAAATCGCTGGAAAGGTTTCGTTCGAACAAACGGCCGTTCTTAGAAAAGCGAATATCTGAAATTTATTGATTAAAAAACTTCAAGATATGGGAAGCAAACGCAAAACGTCATTGCAAATAATACGTATAATCATCGACCTGTTTCATATATAAGATATATATTATACTAAATAATCAAGGCGACAATAAAACGTATTGTTTTACTGTGTATGTTTTTAGCGTCTCAATTTTTTTTTTGCTTTTAAATTATCCAAATAAATAATTGCTAATACTTTCTGCTTTTTTTTTACATCGTTCATTTCCGTATTACGTTTAAGTTATTTTAACGCAATTTTCTCGCAAATAAATCTACTTGAATCCGTTGAAAACCATAAGAGCTATTTTCAACAGCTATTTACCCACCGCCTTCATTTTTTAAAATTTATTCTCCATTTTCTAATCCACCTTTTTTAAAAACATTCATACATTTTCTTCTACACTACCAACATAAATAAATAACCCCAAAATTGCATCACAAATAAATAGTCAACACGACAATAAAACGTATTGTGTTACTGTGTACGTTTTCAGCGTCTTAATTGTGCTCTTCGTATTCAAATTAAAAGATATATAAAAATTTGAATTTAACTTTAAGTATTATGGTATCTGTTCAGTTCAAATTTACCTATAAGTATGGCAAACAACTTATAATTCAATTGCTGTAAGTTTTTTTCTTACAAAAATAAACAATTTTAAACAGAACGACTCGTAGAAATCTATCTATTTCTTTTCATTCTAATATACTTTCATAGAAATGTTTCTGTTATGTCACTAAAAACTATTTTCTTTACGTCACAAGTGTCACGCTCATACATTGATTCCATAACTAATATAACATACTGACCCAACGGGTAGTCTAGTACCATATAAAACTACTTTGAGGATATGAATTAAATACACTTTTACTTTAACAGTTCTTCGCACCATTTAAAACTTACCATTGTTGTCAGTATTCATATGTTTCCTTTAAAGAATAGGATAAGATTTATTGCATCACTCAGCTTGTTGTACACGTCATTCCACGGAATGTGTTTCGGTGAACCTACTTGACTTATACCCCATTCAACGTAAATGCTTCCGATCATCTAAATTATTTAAGAGTAACTGAATATGCAGTAGATTTGCGCGAAGTTTATTCCAAGAATTTTCAGAGAAGATCACATATTATTTGACCAAGATGGGCTTCAACACAGTTCCTCGTCCTCCTTATACCCCAGACCTTGCCCCCTGTGACTATTGCTTGTTTCCTAAGCTCAAGGAAAACCTTAGCGGCTGTCATTAGAAGAAAATCGAGGATATGAAAGAGGCTGTGACGAGGGCTATTGGCACGCCCATATAAGAGGACATATGAGGCTTACAGAAGTTGTTGGAACGGTACAACACGTGCATTGCAGCCAGTGGAGATTACTTCGAAGGAGACAAGTGTTTCATGCATATACAGAGTGGAACGATAAAAGTGTTGCCTTAAAGAAAACAACACTACAGTTTTATTTTAAAACTTTGATTGAAAAAAAAAAACCAAACAATTCAGGTAACTTGATTATGCAGTAGAGCTGATATTTATTCAATGTAGCTACCTTCAGCCTCAACTCCCGCTTCGATAGGGGCCTGGAACTGAGAGCATACCTTTTCTACAAGTGTCGGCAGGAGCTCGGCGAATACTCACTAAAACCATAGTCCTTCATTCTAGAGGTGTGTAGAATTAAGAAGATTTAAGTAGCAGAGATTAAATGCCATTTGGGAGAATGTAACTTCGATAATAAGAATAAATCTAATAGCAACATTTGTTTTACGGTCACTACTCTATCCAGTCGACTCACCATGCATCCTATAAACTACAAAAAAGATTTTCCACTCTAATAGCTTATTTCCTAGCACTTTTTGCTTTTGAAATACACCCCCTATTTTTACATGTTTCTCCGATCGTGCTAACTGAAATATATTTAAATGCCATGTATAAAAGCAAGTTACTTCAAAACTCCCCACTTAGGTAGTCCTATATCACAGTAGTACCTCTTACTTTTTAGTTGTAGTACGTTTTATTTAGTATAAATAAAAATAAAAATAATTTGAAAGTAAAGAATTATAGACAGAAGAATGGTGGAGTGTAAGATGTCTCAAAGAAATGTGCAAATCACACACAAAGGAAATTTATGTATCTGGCGGTGTTCTTAGATATGTTTCGTACAGAAATTCACCCGATAAGTATCGAAAATCGAAAAAAAATCGATCTTAAAAATAGTCTTTATTTTCTGGTAGATAAAAATGAAAATTTTTAATAGGAGAATCTAAATACATAAATAAATTCTCAGTAAATTATTGCTTCTTAAATATATATTTATATGATTTTGGACATATATCTCAGTGGTAGTGCATTTAACTACTAACCAAATGCTCCCAGGTTCAAGCCCAGGTGTACCTCACCATTTTATTTTAATTTCTGTCTTATTTATGAGTTAAAATTATGGCTGTCGTTATGAGAAAACCAAGGAGAGTAAAAAGGCAGTGAATAGGGTCATTGACACGTTCACACAATATAACATCAATAGATGTTGTTGGAACGGTACAACAAATGCATTACAGCTAGAGGAGATTACTTGCAAGGGGACTAGAATTCTACGTGTACTAACAGTAAAAGTGCTCATACGAGAAAAGCAGAAAAATATTGAAGACACCTTGTAAATAAATACAATTAACAAAGTGGTGCAAATGCAAGGTTGATGGAGTAAGCGGGGGAGGAGAAAAGATTTTATGAGTGCACATGTTTCTCCCTAAAGGGTGAGATATTAAGCGAATGAATTAGTGATAGCGACAATTGAAGCTTTTCTTTTAAAATATTTGCAATTAAAACTGAACATATCACCGGCGAATAGGAACAAACGTTTCTTTTCAACCAAATTCCGCTAAAATATTAATTGCTGAATGTTGATTCAATGCAAACATTCCACGAAATTAATGTTTTCCTAAAACAATCCATACGGAATTAGAAATTATTTTGTAAAATAAATTAGAAAACTTGAAGCATTGTTACTGTTATACCGGCCTTCCTTGAAAAGAGGAATTATATAAATAGCGCAAGTAATTCCAACACCAGTGAGAGAGATGCGACTGCACTTCAACAGCTATCCAAGTGCCCAGCAGATATATACGCTTTCCTATCTTTGTACATTATTGTTAATACACTTGTTCCTTAACCGAACCTCGACTTGATTGTACTTATTTTCACTGTTGTTCCACAACACAACAGTTACCATAATAAATCTCTACACAGACTGCTTGGAAAATCGATGGCCTAACTTCGGGATTATGTTCTATATGCACAAAGGAGCCTCTTTGTAACGAGTCTACGTCGTTTCTAGTCTAATTTCGTTTATATGTGCTCGTTGGTTTGTGCTAATTATATTAATTTACTCGTATTTCGTCTTTTGCATTCTATAACGTGAATTAAAAAAAGCTAATATTCGCAGGATGCCAACCAGGTCCTTCATACTGGCTATTAAAGTGGCCCTGCCGATTATTAGACCTATCTTTCTACTGATCACCACCACGCTTAAATTTGGCGTGATTTATTCATACTTTATTTAGTATATTGGGGCAACAACAGACTCTGGCTTATTTTATTTCTGCCCTATCAAAAGAATTGTGTTTATCTATTCCATATGTGGCAATAACAGTGCATTATCACACGTTGCATGAGTCCGATGTATACATCAGTTATCTACCGTGTTTCCTAAATGCAGTATAACAACAATACTAACGGAAAATTTTGTCATCATCATCATACTCATCATCATCAACAACAACAACTGGGGAAACTAAAAAAAAACCTAAACAGTGGTAACCTTCTTTATTCTTTATGTATATAATACGAAATATGAATAATACTATGGGAGTACTAAAATTGATTAATGCGTCGAGAAAGACTACCAAGCTTTTTCTGTTTAAGAGCGGACGAACAGAAGGGAAGAACGCTCCACTAGATTTCTGTGTGAAAATATAGAAGATTACCGCAAAAACGTGCTTCTGTCTGTCTGTTGTACGGACTGAGAAGGAAAAAACGAAAAGAACCAAGATGGCGACCGTGGCCTCTTAATGTCCACGGTCTCGAACAGTTTTCGAAAAATCGCGTTTCACACGTGATTTTGAGGTGTGCTCGGGCGCCATAAAAGCAAGTTGCTAGGAGGAGTAGGCAGAAGCGTTCACACCTGTGTAGAGTGAACACCTTCAGACTTTTCTGAATTTGGTTACATTGGACTTGAAGGCAACGATATTGTAGTCGGTCAAGAAGCAAGCCAACAAAATAGTGTTCCATAGGCGGGAAGTTCTAAGAAGAAAGCATTCAGACCTGTGTAGAGTGAAGATCCTCACGCGACTAAGAATATTCCGATTCAATTTCAAAGTCAATTTTTACACTGTATTTGTTTTTATTTTCTCTTATTTAAAAATGTAATAGCATTTCTGCGAGTTGCAGTCACGGATGTCTGGCTTACAATACGTATCCATTAGAACTAAACATTGTCCATTCTTGCACGAATACTGCTGACTGTCGGTCGTGGTTTTTTAACGTCATTACTATTCTCTTATATTATGCACATATTATGTATTACACTCAGCTATAGTTTCATTGATATTCTGGTTGTAATAGCTTAGTCGGTTGAACTGTGCAACAACAAAACAAAAAAAATGTCTCTGGTTTTATCGGGAATTTGGGTGTGCGATGATCTGAGTGCTCGCTTTTTTTTCACTCCGTATATTTATTGAATAAAACAATGGTGGAACAAAGAACAATGATGTTTACATACAGCAAATAGAATTGTGCACGGAATTTATTCATATCTATACTAGCGAGACCTGTAGAAATTCCACGGCAGCATATTTCATATGTAAAATATTTCTATTGGGCATTATCTGGACGTTCAACGTGAATGGACTTCCCGCGATATTATTGTAGCCCTTTTGTTAAAAATATAAAGTATTATCTAAGTAATCTGGTTAATGTAGTGTCAGAATATATCTGATAATTAGGGTTTATCCTTATAGGATTCTGGGGCATATTTTTTTGCATGGACGCCCGGACGAACGGAATCCCCACGATATCATTATACCATCTTTAGACAGAACAGATACTACACGTGAATTTTTACAAGAAGACCAAAAGGTATATTTCAGTGTCTCGTACGGTCCAAAAGCGAGGTCATTTTATTTATTTATTTTTACATTGTGTCTACCGTAATCGGGAGATCTAATATATTAAAAATTAGGCTAGCAGGTGACAACATACTGCAAAAATAAAAATAAAATATGCTAATTTAATGTTCGTGGTATGATATCAAATTCTATCTTCTTTTTTAGTATATAGGCTCTCCCGATCGAATAATTTATAATCTGGAAACCGCAACACACCTACGTCTGTACGGTAAAGGTACTACGGTATAAATATATAGATCATAGTAAATTACACATTATCACTCATCTTGTTCAGTGACAATAAGCAATATTTTAGTTTAATTTAAGTTGTGGTTAGGAATCTAATTTCTTACTATCTTATATATAGGAAGAGAGGCTAAGAGCATATTTTCTTGCCTTAAAAGGTTGTGTATACGAAATTATCTCCTTAATTTCTTGTAGAGGATGGGACAATAAAATTGTACCTCTAGAAAAGACGACATGATTCCATTTCCGTTTTATGAAAACCGGTTTCATTTTCTTTGCTGCAGACTATCAACTAGTTGGCTAGTTGTGTACAAACCCCAAGAGCGATAGGATCCTTCTCTGATGTCTGAAAGTGATACACTATTCAACGAGAGGGATCACGGATGCACCGCTGTGCAACTCATGCTCTCTACTGATCCAAGTTAGGACAACAGGACCATTGCCAGCACTATCAAAATGCATCGCTAAATGTCCACAAATAACAGGGATGTGCCCAGAAGAAAGTTTCCAGCTACAATTATGGTCTTTGGTATGATTTACTGTGAAGGCCACATAATACCACCTCAAATCTCCGAAGTCTGCTTGAAAGTCAACATCAAAGTTTACCTGGATGTGCTAAAGAGCGTGTTGTCTCCCTCTTACAATCAGGTGGCCACTGACAAACCTTGGGTGTGGCAGCATGACTCGACGCCTGCCCACAAGTCCAAAACACCCAGGCTTGGCTTCACAAAAAGTGCTACGACTTTGTGCTCTTCTCTCACTAGCCTCCTTTTCTCCTGCAACCTTCCATCATCTGGTCATACTTCGTGAACATCAGCAACATGACCTCCCAGATCGCCAAAGCAAACCTGATCGCCGCCATCCACCGAATATTCTCCGAGCTCCCGCCGGCGCTTGTGGAAAAGGCATGCTCCCAGTTCAGGACCCGTATCGAAGCGGTGATTGAGGCTGAAGGTGGCTACATTGAATAAATTCCAGCTCTACTACATAATTTAGTTAGCAAAATTCATGCTTTTAATAAAACTTTAAAAATAAATCCGCAGCGTTGTTTTCTTTAGGGCGATAACTTTATCGTTCCACCATGTATATAGAAAGAAAGGTTAAGACTTGAAAAAAGTACAAAGTCCATCCAGTATTCTAGTGGCTAACAATCTCTTTCTTTTTAACAGACTTTTTCTCAAAAAATACGACGTTGCTAATCTTTCCATATCTCATCATTATAATAAATGTTGATTCAATGGCCTCTAACTCGGAAACCAAAATACTTAATAAACGCCAATATGTGATTCAAGTGTGCTTACATCTCTACGTCTCGATTAGGGTCTAAAAAAGAGTCTTTAATCTAACAAGCCACACATTGTAAACTAATCTACAAGCCATGTCCCACCGCCGCAATGTTGCATCTCTGGGTATGTTTTACAAGTGTTTTAATGGAGTGTGATCTGATGAACTTGTTGCTCTTGTGCCTCCATCAACGTACATATCTCCGACAATCCAGCTAAGCTACAAATTCAAACGCTTCACTGTTTAGGTCCCTAAATGCCAGAAATCTTTCTGCTTTAATAGTTTCTTCCATCGAACAGATAGACTTTGGAATTCCTTCCATGCTACCTGTTTCCCTAACTGTACTTATACTTACTTTATATGTAATGTAAACCAACATCTTGTTAATCTTTCCTATGGATGGTCCCAAAAAATAGCCGCTTACGTCCAAACGGCGATATACTTTATTAGAGGTGAACGTGCCTAAAAAAATAGATTCGTATTATCCCGCCTTAAGCCGAATTAAAACACTAATCTATGTAAATTAGTGATGAAGGGGAGATAAGTCAGTTATCAGATTACAGCTTAAACTACGGTAATAACAAATAAATATAAGTAAATTAAAGTAACTTGTTACTGAAATCCTAACATTAACCATATAATATTAACCAAGCTCTAGTCCATCACCTTACAGATGCTAAATTTCTGACCGACCAACAATATGGATTTAGGCAAGCCTGTTCCACGGCAGACATCCTAACTGTAATCTCTGAGCGTATATATCATTCACTTGACAAAGCAGGGGAGAGTAACGCGGTAGCTCTAGATATATCTAAGGCTTTTGATAGGGTATGGCGTGAAGGTCTTCTAAGGAAAATCAGATCATACGGTATCACTGGAAAAATACTTAACTTAATTAAATCCTTCTAAGATAAGAGAAAAATCCAGGTTGTCCTCGATGGTCGTATATCTAAACAATATGATATAAATGCAGGAGTGCCTCAGAGGTCTATCTTTGGACCTCTATCATTCATAATATTCATAAATGACCTCGCTGACAAAATTGTCTGTGAGATGGGTATATATGCTGATGACACCATGCTCTATAACAGGCACGACAGGAGAACATATGAACACATATCTAAAGAAATGGCAGAAACACTAGAGGACAACCTCCAATCTATAGTGGAATGGGGACAAAAATGGATGGTCACATTCAATGCTGCCAAGACTAAACTTGTTTCCTTCAATAACTACAAGAAATAATCTCTACCACCAATAGCAATGGCCAAAGACGCTTTATCTGAAAGTACATCTTTAAAACTCCTCGGCCAAACGTTCACAGGAAACATGAGTTGGAAAAATTACATTGAGAGCATTGCCAGGACCGCTGAGAAGAAGGTAGGCTCTCTCTACCGAGCTAGAAAGCTACTAAGACCCGAAAGTATCCTGTAGCTGTAAAGGCCACCATTCGCCCATGTATGGAGTAATGTTGTCATATTTAGGCTGGTGCATCTGCTGCTGGTTTCCCACTCTTAGACAAGGTTCAAAAGAGAGTCGCCAACCCGACAGGTCCTGAACTGTCAGCAAAGATTCAGCCGCTGTCCCATCGACGAAATGTTGCATCTCTCTGCCAGTACTTTAACGGCGAATGTTCCGACGAACTGCTAGCAATTGTACCACTCAACGTAAATACCCCCGACAAACCCGACAAGCAGCAAAATCCCACTCTTTCACAGTTGAGATCCCTAGATGTAAGAGAGCCTTCTACTCCAGTAACTTCTTCCCCAGAACCGCTAGACTTTGGAATTCCCTTCCGGGTTCCTGCTTCCCCAACTGTACTGACATGCAGAAGTTCAAGTGTAACGTGAACCGACATCTTGCTGCCCAACTCTCCACATAGTACCCCTGTAGCTTATGTTCCTACATCAAAGTGCTTTGTTTGGGGTGAAAATGTAATGAAAGAAAAAGTACATGTTCTAATTATATCAACTCAGAAAAGTAGCATAAATCATACGAAATATCATTGAATAAAAACAACTAGAAATTATCACGGCAGGGGAAATACTAAACACTATGATAAATTATGCTTTTCGGGTTCATATTTGTTTATGGATTTGGGTAGACAACTCCATAAATTGAAGAATTCTTATGTATATTAAGTATTTATGAATGATAAGTTAAACTTATCTAATGTAAACATACGGCATAATCATGTTAATACACTGGTTCTCATTAGATCACCGAAGTTAAGCAATGTTGAGCCTGGTCATTATCAGATGGGTGACAAATTTGGGAATTCCAGGCGCTGTATGTAGGAGGACGTCGACACCTCCCTACAATAATTGCAAAAAACCTAGCGTCGTCATCTCCCCTAATGAGGATATACATACAATTGAGGACTGCTTATGAATTTCATACTCCCATGAAACTTCCTCCTTTGGAGGAAACCGTTTAAACCCGCATATGGTTAGTGCCGTTTCAAATGTAACCGTACATTGATGGCTTTATTAAACGGTAAATCCTGAAGTAATGGTACATATAGAATTCTAAGTAAAATCTTTTTAAGGGAACCATGAAGTAACTTTTGAATATTTCCAGTCCTAAAATAGTAATTAGTAGTTACAATGGATACTTAATAAAAATAATCTATTTGCATGGGAGTCGAACATTTTCATTGAAAATTTCGAAACTGTGAAATAATTATAACCACATATCTTAAGGAAAACACATTTAACTTAGTGTTGTGTCTTCACAAATAATTAACAAGAACACGAAAGTAAAACTATACAATAATAATATATTAGGAAGAAAAGTTATATTCATATTTACATGTCTTCAGATATACTTCAGTTGGAGATATTCCGGCAGGTGGACTGTTGCATGTCTTACTGGATGGAGCATAGGCGTCTTGCCTGTTTGACAGTCGTTGCCGGAATCTCCCGGTATTGGTGATTGATACCTTTATATATCTCACTCATCCGCCTATGTTAATTAGTTGGCGTCTCCACAACACTTAGATATAAGTTTACTTGATAATAAATATCAAGGATTTAGAAAATATTTACTTGTAGGAATTTTTGAAATGATAGACGTGTTAATATAAATTAGATCAGAAATTAAAATTATGTAATTTATTGTAACAAGAAGCAAGACATATTAACTTTGTTGTTTGTTTGTTTTTTTGTTTTACGGCATATCAACCATTTTCAGGTTATTTAATGCCGAATCCAATAATTTTGAATAACAATTTTTTAATAGAATGTATTTGTTTTTTCTCAAGTCGGTTTCTATTTAACCCAGAGTATGATCCCTAACAGGTACTACCACTCCGGGTCAGATTGGACCAGGGAGAAATGGCAATTAAAGGGTGGTTCCACACTCCCCAAAGCCTGGCAAGCATAAATTTTTAATGGAGGATATTAAATTATTGTAAAAATGTAGAACTATCTGATGGTAATCTAATTCAGTCAGTGTACATAGATTCATTCATATTGCTAATATATGGGAATTTACAATATAATAGAAAGCAAACCGAAAATACTGTTTCTAGTGTAGAATAGCAATCTTATAAAACTATCGAATTATATTTAAATGATTTTTACGCTTTACTTTAATAATCTAATATTAGGATGAGAAAATATGAGAAAATTAAGAAAAAAAATCTAAGAATATAAAAGTGAAAATGAGTAAAAAAATTACTGTAATATGTAATTTATAACATCAACGAATATTCATTTAAAAGTGTTAGATTAATAAGAACAGTAACTTAACGACTAGATTCAACCAAATCAAAACTATAAATTCAATTAGAATTAATTTGAAAACTTGAATTGATAGAGTTACTTCCCTTTAACTGTTGACCTTTAACATTTTATAGAAAAGGAAAAAATCTATAATCAATAAACAAATTAAATAAGAACGCTCAACGTAAATAAAGCGATGTAAAATTATATGTATATATATATATAATCACACGCACAAACACACACACATATATATATATATATATATATATATATATATATATATATATATAAGTGAACATGTGTGTGAGTGCGTGTCTGTGTGAGTGTGTGTCTGTGTGAGTGTGTGTACATTTTCCTACGCAATAACTCTGTCAATTTTCAGTCTACAGACTCGAAATTTGATACACAGGGTACTGAGATTTTGAAAAATCTTTGTAATTCGTTTTCGGCCAGAAATTTGGTTGTTAAGGGGTCAAAGCTCAACGATTTGACCTTTTAGAACTCTACCTAACCTCTCCGACAATTTTTGGTCTAAACACTTGAAATTTTAGATTTAGGTTTCTGGAACATTGATTTAACTTAATAACTTGATTTGAGCCCAAAATAATAAATGTTAAAGGGTCGTAATAAGGGTCAAATTTAAAAAAAAATTGACCACTTTTTTTTTGTGGCAACGTCGAGTTGAATTGATAGTATATATATATATATATATATATATATATATATATATATATATATAAGTGAACGTTCTGTGTGTGTGTGCCTGTGTGTATCTGTGTGAGTGTGTGTACATTTTCCTATGCAATATCTCTGTCAATTTTCAGTCTACAGACTCGAAATTGGATATACAGGGTACTGAGATTTGGGAAAATCTTTGTAATCCGTTTTCGACCAGAAATTTGGCTGTTAAGGGTTAAAGTTCAATGATTTGATCTAAAGAACTCTACCAAACTCCTCCGATATTTTAGGTGTAAACACTTGAAATTTTAGATATAGGTTTCTTGGACATGGCTCTGACTTAATAACTTGATTTGAGCCCTAAACAATAGATGTTAAGGGGTCAAAGTTAATTTTTTTTTTGCTCAACATACACCTCCAAAAACACGGGCAATGCCGGGCTGAAATGCTAGTATATATATATATATATATATATATATATATATAAATGACAATTATTCTTACATTAAATGTTGAGGTAAACAAATGACTTTATTAAATTTATTAATTTTAATAGACCAAATTTTCGCAAAAGTAAGCAAAGGGAACTAAAATGTGTAGTTTCGAATCTAATAAAAACATTTGAACGTATAAAAAATATTTAAACATAGGAATAAATTATAAATATAACAATTCATATGACTTTAAAATACAGCTAAAATGTAGTAAAATAAATAACAAAAAATATAAAATAAAAATAAAAAGATATACAAAAACTTAAAAAAATGTAAATTAAATTTAAAAACTGTAAATTAAATTTTAAAACTACTACTAATAATAATTAATATTCACTGAGCTATGAAAATACGAACTAAGATACACACAATGTAAAGGTTATATTCATAAAGAAGAAATATGTTGGCGGCGTATGTCAGTTAACTGAACCATGTAAGTTTTCTAAAATAATGTTTTTTCCTATGTTTTTAAAGTAATCTATCTGATAAGTGAACCACTAAAAATGCGACAAAGACATAACTTATTAGTTGCTAAAGAAACAATATTGTAATTATTTTATTTTTTAAATGTAATTAACTTCGAACTAAGGGTCATTGTTTTTGGAATTTTGAAAGCTATTATATTACACTATATATGCTCTAAAAAGGCGTTTATTTAGTTTGAACTTTAACAATTGTATATATTAATTGAAAATGATCAAATTGAAAAATGAGTCTAATGGGAAAATATTTTATTTATATAATTTTTTTAAAAATCTATACGATTGGCACATACAAACAGATTTAAGTTTTAAGTGAATTATATATATCTTTATCCATATCTCTCTCTTTCGCTCTCTCTCTTTCTCTCTCTCTCTATATATATCTACTGTTCATCACTCTATCAAAACTCTACGCCACAACCAAAGAGAATATGGTCGGATGCGTTAGAGCTACGAAACGGAGCCCCGACTGAAATGCCGCGCTGGCTTATCACCTTTACATACTATCGATTTTTATTGTTAATTTTCTAGGGTTTAAATTATTTGCTAGTGTATCGCCTTAAAGTTATGTAAATTTTTATTCTTAATATGTATGGAAAAACTGGAAACGGCACTAACGATATGCGGGTTTAAACGGCTTCCCCCCCCAAAAGTGGCAGTTCCATATGAGTATGAAATACCCAGTTGCATGTCTATCTCCGTTAAGGGAGATGACGACGTAAGGTATCTGAAATTTTCGCAGGAGTGGAATTCCGAAATTCGTCACCCGTTAGCTACTGACCAAGCTCAACATTGCTTAACTTCGGTGATCTAAAGAGAACAGGTGTGTCAACATGATCATGTCGTATGTATACACACATATGCATATAAATATTTTATAATCCCAGAATAGTTTCACGTTTACATTTGATAGAATATAACACAGTGCAGTGTATAGTTTAAGAATGCGCCCTCCATTCTAACCATTGTGCTGCAAAACCACTGATACATGCGCCATATTTTATTTATGAAATATTGTTACAACAAATATGTAATTACTTGGTCGTGTCAATATGTCAAACGAAAGCAAAACATCTTATTTTGTATTATTGACTTTTTGTTTTTATTTCTCAG
This sequence comes from Euprymna scolopes, assembly GCF_053919585.1. Taxonomy (NCBI): domain Eukaryota; kingdom Metazoa; phylum Mollusca; class Cephalopoda; order Sepiida; family Sepiolidae; genus Euprymna; species Euprymna scolopes. The sequence continues at coordinate 79,529,583 of NC_136520.1, read as the reverse complement.
TAAATTTCATTATATTAAAATTTTTACAAAAAACAATGATCAGATTTGATTAAACATGTCGCGTTTGTTTTTGTTAAACAACGAAAAACGTGATCGTCTAATAAGAATAGTCGAACAACACATTCGTTTCTGAGTTTTGGAGATGAGGATTGATTATTCGTATCGTTTTGATTTTCCGAACTATTTTTCTCATCTTTAAAGTTATTTTCATAACGTTTCGGTGGATGTAATTTCTATTGTTTTACAAGGGAAGAGAGAAAGAAAATTGCTATCTCATGCAATTTCGTCCACGCGACCTAACACGATTCTAAACAATCCCGTAAATTCTAAAGGGAACACCTCTATTAATTCGACACGGCACAATCCCGAACAACTCCGATGATTCGGACCTGAACACCTCCGATGATTCGACGAGATCTCGAAGGCGTGGGAGCGCTCAATAATTATTCCATTGTCAAAGTTGGGCCTAACTACAGCGAAAATAAGTTCGCCTGAGAGTCATAAAAAAGCAGATAACAGTCTTGTGACGAGTAACATGCAAAGTTTGCTTTGGTAACTCCGCGCAAGACTGTTATCTGCTTTTTATAGCCCTTGGGCGGACATTTTCACTGTAGTTAGGCCCGCCTTAGACATTGCAACAAAATTATTGAGCGCTTTCGCGCATGCTCGACAAAATTTTCAACTTTGTTCAGATATATTTTGTTAAACTCGGAAATCTTCCTGTTGAACTCGCAAATCTTTCTATCGAATTTAAGAATTTGCACAGATTTTTAACGAAATCCAATGCAAGTTTCGTTATGTAAAATTCCGCTGTAAAGTTACATTCTTCTTTGAATGTGGAAAGTTTAATAATCAATGCGAGCAACATGCAAAAGGGCAATTGTAAATTACTGAGCAAATCTACCCAGTCATGGCTGACAGAAAAGAGAACATGCTAACTCCGTGGATTAAATAATTCCGTGCAGACTCCAACGTTCGACAAAAAGATTCTCGAATTCAAAAGGAAAGTCAGATGGTTACATCGATCGATACGCTGTAGGAAGTAAAAACACTCAAGATGAGAACAGTAGTTTGAAAAATCCAAATAAGACGAAAACGTGACGTCAGAAATTGTTGAAAATGGTGAAAAGAAGGCAGAAAGATGACGTGAAGAATATAAGCTATCTGCTCCCCGACTACTTATTTAGTTGAGCAGACTAGAAAAGAAAATCATTGGCTTCTACTACTGTAATAAATATCTGCGCCACAGAATAGAGCACTCGAGATAACTTCTAATGTACATTAAACGCCAATAAATAACTGAAAATGGCGAAAAGAAGGAAGAAAGTAAGACGAAAAGAAAAAAAAAGAGATTTGCATTTCCAGTGGGTTGAACACACTAGAAATACAGGGGCCCGACAATATTTTCGGACACTTTGAAAAAAGTAATTTAAGGTAGATACTAGTGAAAATCCACTACTAGTTTAATCATTTTTTTTTTAGTTTGGCTTTGATAATTTTAGTTTTTGTGATTTTTGCGAAAACTTGCGCGACACTATTTTTTCAGACATGGCAAAAATCCTATTTTATAAAGAGCTATGTTCATGTATATGTTGCTGTATGCTAATTTTTTGCTTGTACACTTAGATGTCCTCATTAGAATCAATTATCTGTTCTATTCTACTCGCAAAACAATTAAGTTTAATTAGGTAAAATACATTCAAAAGAAATCGTTTGTTTGGCACGGAAGAAGCGAGATGGCCTCAGTATCAGAAGGATCACCATGGATTTGAAGCTGAACACAAACTCATGCTGATTACATGCTGAAGACAAACGAGGAGAAAAGAAGAGAGGACAGAACAGATTAATTGGCAAGAGGACTGAAAGGAAAATGTAGAGGACTGTGAAACGGCTTTGGACATCTGGAAAAAAGGTTACAGCAGGAAATGTAAAGGAGAAATGTGAATTGGATGTAAACGTCCGAACAGTACAAAGAACGCTGCATAGGATTGGTATTAAGTACGCAAAGGCTAATAAAAAATTACACTAACAAAAAAAAACATAAACTGGAGAGTGCTAAAAGGTGGTTAAACGCATGTTGACTTTAAGAAGGTCATATTTACTGATGAGAAGCGTTTCAAGTTTGATGGGCCCGATGGATGGTGTACTTGGTCGAGAAGAGGTGAGCCTGTTGTACTGAACTAACTACAGATGGGAGAGGGAGGAATTATGGGTTGGGGTATGATCTTTGCTAATGGAAATATATGGTTGGAGTGGCTGAAAGGGCGACAGAATAGGGACAGCTATAAAGAGATGCTGGATGAAAAAGCCCTACCAAGATAAAAAGAGAGATGTCGAATGATTTCGTTCTACAGCAATACAATTGCAGCATCCATGTGTCAAAACTTATGAAAGAATGGATGGCTAAAGTTAATATGACTACTTTGGAATAGCCTGCAAAAAGCCCAGATCTAAATTTAATGGAAAATGTTTGGGAACTGCTTGCGCAACTAGTCTATGATTGACCTGAAATAACGAAATAGGTTCAACTATGGGAACGAATACTAGATGCCAAAAAAAAAACAAACAACTAATAGACACACGTAGAGATGTTATTGTGCATATGTTTGATCAATATGAAAAGAGATTGATAAAAGTTATTTAGAAGCAAAGTTATGTTACAAACTATTAACAGTTTTTCAACGATGCCCGAAAAATAATGTCGCATGTGTTTCGTAAAAAATGATGAAAATTAGATAGTTTTCCTTACCTAATCGATTTTCTTCCATTTTTATTACAGGTATTGTCTTTATATGTTTAAGCTATTTTATTGAAGAAATTTCGCCAATCTATGGTACTCGTAAAATCGAACAATAAAATGTCTGAAAAATATTGTCAGGCCCTTGTAATTGGCTCTAATTTCGTATTAAATAACGGTTCGTAACACAAAATAGAGCATTCTGGGTAGTTGGTAATGTGCAGGAAATGTTGACGATACGGAAAATAACAGAGAAGAAAAAGGAACACATGGAAGAAAAAAATCAGCCCCATCACCATTTAGTAATTTTATATTATATGAACTAATTGTATTGCTCGCATGTAATCGGGTTTTCATGGTTTGTTGTCACGAATGATCATCAAAGCCCCAGATGTTATATTATATAGACTTAGAAAAGGCATATTGCTTAATTGTCTATTTGCGTATTTAACTTTTTTATTTATTTAACTGTTTGTTTAACTCTTTTTATCAGGCCGTGAATGTCTAGTGTATAAGTCTGTCCTGCTTGTCTAGTGGCCGTGAACGTCTAGTCTCTGAGTGTGTATGCATGTGTGTCAGAACATATAGCCATATATACATAACGACATACCTGTCTTCTGCTGAGCCTCTTCTAAGAGGATTCGCCAACGTCTTGGTAGAGCTAGTTCCGTTACAACTAAGCTGCATGCAAAACAGGAAGCCAAGACGAATGGTTAATTTTGTACGTATTTTTCTTTATTTACTTCCAGGCGTTTCGTCACAGCAGACTGGTGTGAGTAGAGATTTTTGCTTGTGGTTCCATTTGGAAATCGTCGACTTTTCTATGGGATGCCTGTTTACTCCATTTTGTCTTTTCGGCGTGAAAGAACGAACTCACTAAAATTAACTCCGTTTATTCAAACTTGATTAAAAAGTTTGATTCATATCACAGTATGACATTTTGACTCTTTGTGCACCTGCATCACGCTTAATTAACCGTTTCCCACGATTGATTTTTTTTTTACTTCGCTAGATAAGATAGACAGCTCGAACGATAGATAGATAAACCGATAACTGAATAAATGCTTTCTACCTCAAGTTGTCCGACGATTGCATAACGGTAAATATGGTACACTGGGAAAGGAACGCGTTAGTCCTACTGTTATAGATATCTTTTAGTAAAATAATAGAACACTGTAGATGATTTGTAATTTGCATGTAAGCTTGGACAACAATCTGACGAATTTAACTATGAAAATTGCTAGTTAAAAGTACAAAACAGTTTACAATATTTTTAATGTACAGAATATCAATTCAGTTATGAATTTAGTGATTTGAAGATAAAGCACAGACATCAAAATTCTAAATAACTGAAAGAATGGTTTGATTTTATTGAATAACTGACATTAAAATTCAAAATATTGTGTGCGTCTTTACAGTGAAGTAAATTTTAGTTTTTAATATCGATGTAATTTACGCAGTTTATTATATTAATTTTGCTGCTTAAACGAAACACCAGGTGCCTTCAATCAGTTTCCAGGATTTTTCGTATGGCCACTTTTATTAAGAACACACACATAAAACTCTAGTTCCGTTCGAAATAATCTCCCCCGGCTGCAATGCACTTGTTGTATCGTTCCAATAACTTCGATAGAAGTCATATTGTGTAAACTTAATAATGACCTCCGTCACATCCTCTTTCATTAATTGTCTCATAACGACACCTTCTAAGGTTTCCCTTGATCTTAGGGAATAACCAAAAGTCACAGGGAGCAAGGTATGGGCTATATGGAGGACGAGGAACTGCATAATGGGCATCTGGATCAAATTGTCTGTGACAAGGATGGATTTGTGGACTGGTGCATTCACGTAAATCCTCCACATCCTCAGTTCCTTGCGAATAATTGTGTGTACATTTTCCACACTGGCACCAGACTTCACTTATTGTCTTTATAGAAACACAACACTCTTTATCCATGAAATTATTTCGTGATCTGACTTTTTTAGTTCTTCCACACCTCTCATCATCCATCAAAGACTCCTAGCCTTCCTTGAATTTCTTATGACACTCATAAACTGATGCGCGATTCATGCAAGATGGCTAAAAAAAACCAGTCCATAAGTTTCTATCGCATTTTTTCAAGTTTAAAACAAATTTCAAGTTTAAACCAAACAGAATTTTATTGCATATGGTTCTTCTAAATTGGCCTCACGTCCAGATTTTGTTTTTGAAATTAACTGCCTGCATATATCGGTCTTTAGTTGTGTATTCTAATCCCTGCTGTAGCTGTTTATTTGAAATCATAAAAATAATCAATGATCTCATAAGATAAATAGCAATAAAATACTGAATTTTGAAGAGTCTACGACAATTTTAAATGCCTGTACAAGAAAGTCTGCAAACTTATTTAAGGCACGTCGTACATTGTAGATCCCATTGATTACTGTACACACAATAACCCTTATCCCCAAGTGGCTTCTGGGTCTTGATAAGTGTTGACCTCCATGTAAAAAAATAATCATCAGAGTTAAAATATCAAAAATAATTTGTTATTATGTTCGTTTTCTAGTACTGACTATAAAGATGATCACAGAGAATTTACATAGTCAAATAATGTTAGTCAAGAAAGCAGCTCATATTCTGAGTCACGATAACATACTAAGCAGACTTAGTATAGAACTTAATACAATGTGGAGAATATAAATCATAACTGACATATATTTATATATATATAAATATCATCAAGGAATATATATATAGTCATCCAAATACATGTGTTGTATTAAAACTCATCAGTGTGGCTAGACTAGCACCTTTTACTAGCCGGAGATTGAACCTACAACCATCGCGTTGCAGTTCTACCCATCACCCCATGGGATCGGTGGTCGTAAATGACTTCAATAAATATCCATTTAAATAGACACTCGCCCCCGCTTTTACAAAATATACCCTCATAGTATTTAGTAATAAATAATAAATAAAAATAATAGTAACAATAATAAATAAAAATAATAGTAAAATATAATAAATAAAAATAATATTAATAAATAGTAACTAAAATATATGTAACATATATATATATATATATATATATATATATATATATTCTGTTATAAAATATAAAACTCTTTACCGATTTATATATATATATTTATATATATATATATATATAAATCACTTAAGTGTTCTATATTTTATAACAGAATTTTCTGCATACTACTATGACGTAGTGGGTAAATTACTTGGTAAAAATTCAGTTGTAAGCTAAACTTTTCTGGTAGTTGAAGGTGTAATCTTTAGTTCGGGCGACACTGTAAATATGATTGCAAATTACCCTGGAATTTCTTTGGAACGAAAGCATATTACCTCCCCGAAGTTTTTATTAAAAGTTCCGTTCGAAATCCTGAGTAGATTCTCAGAAGTGAAAAGATACAGATAAGAAGACCGGAGGTTACATCGACCGTAACGTTGTGAAAATAACATGCAAAATATGAACAGCAGTAGTCCGAATAATCTAAATAAAACTAATTACTTTTTTCCGTTTCTTTTCATCTTTCTTAGTTCATTTTCAATTATATCTCAGATTTGAAATTACTTTCTGCGCTCCTCGCTTTTACGTACTCAATAAATGCATGTGATATACTAAAACGCCATATGCAATTAGTAGTGTTATTCATATGAGTCAACTTTTTGCTATTGTTCGATCTTATCAATTTAACATATATGTATGCAGCAATACATGCATGCATGTATGTATGTATATGTATGTATATATATATATACATACACACACATATATATACATATATATATATATATATATATATATATATATATATACATATACCAAGTTAAACCCCCCAAAAAACATGAATTAAAACAAGATTATTTAGAGTGCTCAATAAAAAGAGGAGAGTATAATATTTTTATTTATATAGACACATATTATTTAGTTGCTAACACGAACATGCTAATGTTTCGAAACGAATGGCTCTACGTCAGACAATAGAAATAAAGTTTATCCGCTATCCATCATAGATGATTGCGAAAAAAAATCCTGTTGCCTGTTGAAGAGCCTTTGGTTTTTTTCATAAGCCAATCGTTCCGAAACATTAGCATGTTCAGTATAGCAAGTGAGAATGTGTGTGAGAACACTTCTCAACCCATACACTCAACGAATTTTTAGTCTACAGACTTGAAATTTGGTATCAAGTATATTCAGACACGTGGAAAACTTTTAATCTGTTACTATCCTGAAAAATGGGCTGCTAAGGGGTTAAAACTGGAACATTGGTAAGTATGAGATTTCGGATTTTCATCTGTTTCACATGATGCGCATGGGCGAATAATTCACATTACAGTGTATTTATGTTAAAAATAAGTAGTTTCAAAACAACCTTTACAGATTATCGTGTAATGGTTATATTTAACACATTGTCAAGATTTTGCTTTCGATTTCAGCTCAAGTATTTTCTTTTCAAGAATTGAACGGTTTGGAAAAAATGGTAGTCGCATGCACATGTTTCAGTTTCTGTATTAATTAAAATATTTTATGACTCGGCAACGCTGGACGACCTGCTAGTATATATATATATATATATATATATATATATATATATATATATATATATATATATTTCTCGAGAAATATATTTTCTTATAATGTATATCAATCCTTATTTAAGAAGCTCAATGTAATTAAAGAGCAATATAGAGAATATATGACAAAAAGTTATATTCCAAAATTCATGATGTTGACCATCTTATAATTTATTCCTTTAATTAAGTTGACTTATACAATTCTTGACAGTATCTGAAATAGATACTGGCAAGAATTGTCTACGGAATTAAAGGAATAAATTATAAGATGGTCAACTCCATTAATTTTTCTGAAACAGATACTGTCAAGAATTGTCAACTGAATTAAAGGAATGGTCAACAACATGAATTTTGGAATATAACTTTTTGGCACACACACACACACACACACACACACACACACACATATATATATATATATATATATATATATATATATATATACATATACTACCAAAAGTACCCATCGTTGACTGGGTTCAAGAACAGCCTACAGAAAATTGACTCTCATTTATGAAAGTATCATAGGCTATGAAAAGGAAAGGTTGTAAATTTGGGTTGAATTTAGGAGTATCAAAACCAAAGCAAAATATGATGAAAGTAAAAATAAAATAGATAATCCCCATAATTTATTATACCATACCTATTCACACTGAAACACTTATCACAATATTCTGTGGATCTATATTAAAAAAACCTTGTTAAACTTTGTGACATTTTTCCATTCTATGAAGGTCAAGTGCGAACGAACACCCCATAATTTTATTATACCATATTTCTTCACACTGAAACAATATTATCAAAGTATACTTACGCAGATAGATATAAAAAGCCTTTATTAAAGTTTTTGTCTATTTCAATTCTATGGAGGCCAGGCGCAACGCAGACCCCACAATTTTATTATACCATCCCTATTTAAGTTAAACATACTTATCAATGTATTCTTATGTACATCTATATCAAAAACACTTTTAAACGTTTTTTGTTAATTTTTATGTTTTTATCTCCATACTTTGTGGACCAGGCGCGAATGCAGACCCCATAATTTTAATGAACCACCGTTCTGCCAGATCAAACACACCCATACCTGTGTCTCGATACATCTTCTATCATTATATGTAATCAGTTTTTTTTAAAATAGTCAACCCTATAGGAGCCTATTCGTGACCAGACACGCAAACATTCAGCTTTATATATATATATATATATATATATATATATATATATATATATATATATATATTGTTTGTAACCACTCAGAGGAACACAACTCATTATGTTCGTCAAAAATTACTTGAATGATCGAACATAATAAGATTTTCTTCCTTATAAAGAAGAAAAAGTAAAATTAGTAAAAGTATCGGTAGCTCTAGTTTTGCACAATTGAGCTATCTAATGAAATTCTGTGTTGATACAATTTAAATAGAAAATTCATATTTGAAATACAAAATATATGTATGCATATGATTATATATCCATATATGATTATTTCATATATCAACATAAATGTATTCCTACTATTTACATTAATTATGCTCAATACGTGAATTGATCTTGAGAAAAAGTTCTTAAATTATTCATCGAAATTAAGTCATACAGAATTCTCTTCGTTTCATAACAGTCATTATTGTTTCAGCCCTTGCATGGAATTGATTATGCCGCGTGCTTTTATATATTTACGTGACGTTTACATTGCTAGTTAGCCATTCAGTTTCTTTATTATTTATGCGCTCATTAATCATAGCCAATAGTCGCGTGTTTATTAAGCAGTTGTTTACTTGACCTGTAATTTATCTGTCTCGTTTTCCTTTTTATAAGGAAAAGACTACTTTTTCTTTGTGTTAGAGGTTGATTTACTTTGAACCTAGATGTGTTTAGATTAGTGGTCGGACGATTTCAATATTCTTGTCAATTCTGATGCAATTTACGATTCTGATTTCTAAACCTCTAAATGTTCCATTTTATAGTTGATATTTTTCCCGATTACCGTAAAAACACATGTTAAATGTGCAAATATATTCTTAATCGTTAGCGTTAAACATAAAAATAAACACTTGTAAAGGATTATCTATAGATTTTAGTTTTACTGGTAGTTTAAAATTAATAAACGTTTACTTTTTATTATTACTCCAAGCAGTGGAAAAATCTTACTTTAAACAAAATTAAATAAAAAAGACAATTAAAAGAATTGGTTTTGGTATCGAAAAAAAGGCACACATTTTTTCTGAATTCGATACCGATTCTGATACCAACCACAGTTCCGATTTTTCTGATTCCCGATTCCGATTCCAGCTAATTGTCCCTATACTAGATTCGATATTTCTGCTTATATTTTTATACTAGTTTATTATTTCGCGCTTTATTATCATATTGCTTTTGTTTATTATGTGTTTTATGTTTCCATATCCAAAGGTAAATTTATTCCGTGTATGCATGCATTTGCTAATTCACTTCTGCAGTTTAGTAAATTTAGAGTGCTTTAAAGTTTAGGATAGCTAATGCTTCATTTAATCATATTCTACACGGTAGTCCCAATTCATATTTTAACTGGCTTGCACTATTTTCCATTCGATTATCGACGAGCTTCTACTTTGTTTGAGCTCTCAATTGTGGTCCGCTAGTGCAGTTTTAATATAGCCAGGTAAACGATGTTTTTGAATAGGCGTTCATTTTGCACACACACACACACACACACACACACACACACACACACACACACACACACACACACACACACACACACACATATATATATATATATAATGCTTATGCTTTTCTAGTGTAATGTAAGCGTCCACTTATGCTCGCGTGTGTCATTAGCGAGGTTGATAAAATATCGGCAACAGACTGTTGATTTCGAAAGATTTCCCTACAGGATTTGTCTGTTTGGTGGAAGCGAATACAAAATATGTTTTATTGTTTGAACAAAGACATTTGTATCCATTCGTCTCGGATTTCCAGTGCCTAAAATTCAATTATCTAGCATATGCGACTGTGCGAAACATGACATTCGTTCAGAAGTATGCTAACATTATTATTACGATTCATTTCAGACAGATGCATGCCGGGAAACGAAACACGATGTTTTTGTTAAATGGCTAACGTAAGTTTCTAAAGTTTTACGCTAAGAATTAGAAATATGTAACAATTTCAAGTGTTTTTTTGTTTGCTTTTTACATGGAGATCACCACTTATCAAGTCCCGGAAGCCACTCGGAAATAAGGGTTCAGTATATATAATTAAAGGGTTTAGCAATACCATGGCAGTAAAAATCTAAATTTGCCATACTTGCTCGTGCTTACCGTAAAGTAGGCTTAGTCACTTAAAACCACGAAGGGTAAGCAAGCAAGATCTGTTCAACAGATATTTTACAAAGGCTCAAGACTTTAAAAATACATTAAAAAAAGTGAAAATTAAGAACACAATTTGTACTGGAACTGGCCGTGTTCGATATTAATAAAAAAAACATAATTAATTCAAAATGAATGTTGTAAGTTGTTTCTGCGTTAAAAGCAAATACAAATTTCGTTATGTCATAGATTTTAAGATTATAAAATTCGTTTAATATTAACACTTATATATGCTAAATCAAAGACAATGATATTCTAAAGTAGGGCGCGTCAGACTAATGAAATATCTATTTAAAATTTAAAGCAGAAAAGACCTAATAAGATGCTTTTATAAATTTTTCATATTGAACTACGGACAAAAAATTTCTGAAAGTCTTCATGTGTTTACATGTTTAACGATAGAAATATTACTTATAAGTGTTGAGCCGTGAAATACTATTCATATGCATTTAGCGATAGAAATACTATTTATACGTGTTCAGAGATAGACATTCTATTTATATTATAAACTAGCGGCTGTGCCGCGTCGGCGCACACAATGCCGAGTCAAACACAAAATCGAGTACACTCAACATCAAGTACACTAATCAGGTCTTACCTTGTGAACTCGGAGTATGGGAAATTCCCATATGCACAAAAAAAAATCACTAAAAAAACAAAGATACCCTTACTAAGGGTAATGAGTAAACGTTTAATAAAATGATGGTTAAAATTATTACGAACTTGCCAGCATTCGAACCTGGAATTTTCTGATCCGTAGTCAGACACGTCACATTGCGTCACAACTTCTGTCAGTATGCCGTAAGATATTACCGCGACTGTATTAAGACAATGCAAAATTCCGTTGACATTGGCAAGTAATTTTTTCCACAATTGCACGAAGCGGTACAAAAACCCTTATTTCGGGCTTTTTGTGTGACTCGGCGTTGTTCGTTACGAACCATATATAGATAAGGACAATCCAGAGACTTACACCTTTCAGGGGGGGGTGAAGAATTTTTCAATTCAGTGTATCCGTTCGAAGGTTTTATTGGTATATATGTTCCAGTTTCTGTCTTAAACATGTTAAGACCAGGAGACAAGGAGTATTTGTTCTCTTTTATATTCTGCGAATGTTAAGACAAGACGTTATAAACGATAAACCCTAATGTAGAGTGATGTTTTGTCATTCCTATCAACAGACGCGAAAGAGAAAAGTGTACTGTACAAGTGAATTTTACAAGTACTTTAATCGCTACGTCACGGTTCCTCATGGAAATTCAGCAACATAGAACATTATTATTAACAGAAAATTATTTAAAAATACATAACAAATAGCTTTAAATTCGACGCGTTCTCGTTCAATAAACTACATAGCGATATATTTAATTCTTACACTAGTGAAATATAAACACATATATATATATATGTATATATATGTGTATATATATACATACATACATATAGAGCCAAACATACATACAGACATACAGATATACAAACATACATACATAGATACGTAAATCCATACGTACATTCATATAGACATACATATAGACAAACATACATATATTCGTACATAGAGATAGAGAGAGAGAGAGTTATACGCACTGACTGATGTACCTATATACAGACAGATATGCAGAAATACATACAAATGGACAAACACGCATGCAGCCATACAAACATATGTACATACATACATCCATACATACATACATACATATAGATAGATATGATGATTGCTGCATCTTTCCAGATGATCGCCGTCACATTGAATTCTCCCAATCTTGTCGTCCATGTTATCTCATATGCCTCTGCATTCCCGCCGCAGATTTGAACATCTTGAAGCAGATATGACATACAAATTGAGCAATTTCCATTGAGTTGACTTCCTCTGGAGGTTGAAGGGTATTCCTATAAATAATCACGTCTTCTCAAACAAGCAGTAGACTGGTAAACTTTGCTGCATGTTAAACAGATGGTTTGGTTCGGACTAATAGGTGCATACTTGACCTGCCTTTGACAAAAGCACTCGTTCACAAGTGTGACATTTCCAGCTCTGTGTGTAATGGTTAAGACCATCAATTAAACCTTTGCGAAACTCTCGCTTCAGATTTCTGTGGGCCTGCTTTCTTTTCTCTCAAGCATCGCAACTTTCACGTGCAAGCTTTCGCCACTTCGGCCTTTGCAAAGTAAGTTCTTCTCATGTGTCGATGTCGATTTGTAAGACTTAAAAATTATTCTTTGTAGAGTCCCTGAACCTCTTCCTAGACTTGTGTTGAGGGCGTTTGCAATTTTCCAGATCCTCGTAAAAAATTTGTTTTGGCAGCTTACATTCGAACCAAGTGGCCCACGCATGTGAGATCTGATTACAAGGGTCTCAAAACAAGAGCAGCATGCTCTCACAATGACTTCAGTATCGGGTACTTGTGCTTGCCACTTGGTGTTTAAAATACGTTTCAAGCATTTTTGGTGAAATCGTTCAAGCCATTTAATGTGCCTTTGATGCGATGTTCATGTCTCCGATGAATACAACAGTGTGGTTAGCACACAGGTCTTGTAAACGCAGATCTTAGTCCTATCTGTGATGCCACGATCAGACCACACTCTCTTCTCCAACCTTCCAAATGCTACAGATGCCTTCTGAATTCGCATGTGGATTTCAGTGTCGAGACAGCTGTCCCTCGACAGAGAACTACCAATGTACACAAATGAATCAGCTACTCCCAGTCTAGCACCACATACCATGATGTTCGGCTCCACGTATGACGAGCCCGATGCAGGAGTGAACATCACGTTTGTTTTAGACATACTGATCCTCAGACCTAAGGCAGTGCAGGAGTCAGCATATAGAGCCAAACATACATACACACAGACATATATACAAACATACATATATACATACGTAAATCCATACGTACATGAATATAGACATACATATAGACGAACATACATATATACGTACATGCAGAAATACATACAAATGGACAAACATGCATGCAGACATACAAAAAGATGTACAACATACATACATACAGATAGATAGATATACAAACGTGCATATATACAGATATACAGACAGACATACGGATATATTGACATACATATTAAGCAAGAACATAAAAAATCACTTCGGATCAAATATAACACACAAAATAAAAATGGCGGAAGGAAATAGATGACAAAAGAAATCTTTCTAAGATTTAGCAGTTTAACCGCAAAATCTTTCCTTCCCAGACGGTAGTTGACCTCGTAAAATTATCCGCTATTCCTGAAAAAATGTCTGTTTCGGAAAATATATCAGATGGTGACTGACGAGTGGATAATAAGTGTGATTTGCTAGAACATTTTGGCTAGGATTAAAGTGAGGTATCTGTTCTGATACTACACTTCGCCGTTTCTGACTTCGATCAGTGGAGGAGAAATTCTTCTAGAATGAGGCAATTTTTATTTTTTCTTCTTTTCAAAAGTGATCTTTTTGTTTAGGAAGCTGGATTTTCCTCCACATTAAAAACCGACCTTGTGTATAACTCTGCCTTCGTGGGGGGACTCGTAAATAGGAATATTTTTCGGTGACAATATAGAAAATTGTCGATGAATTCCACCTAGCAATTCTATTTTTTTTTTGTTGATTATTTCGTGAAGATAGCCGCACTTGAATTAGGATTATCTCATTCTCCGGATTATTATTTTGGATTAAGATAGATGCTTTTTATTGTTTTGGATTAAAATTGGCAATTTGGATTTTTTTAGATTACGCGGTTACTGTTCTCATCGCATTGAAAGCATTTGACCTCATAAGACGAACTTAAATTATGGATAAAGATGAACGGTCGAGAGTAATACGACTCAAAAGAGCAACGCATATATTGTGGTCAATAACTGTTGTAACATGGCCGTCATGTAAGAACAAAGGAATATTACATAAATAAAAAAAATCCAGGTCGACATTTCTTTCTTTTTTTATTTAATACCGCTACTTTCGGCGCCACTTAAAAAAGTATCTCGCTGCGACCATTTCAGACTGGCTCGCGTTTCTTCTCCCTCCAACCGTACTCCTCGGCCTCGTATTTCCACTTCCATTGGCTTCGACGTCCATTTTGCTTCTGCGCGCACGTGCTGTCCTTTTTCTCTTTTTTTCCCTTTTTTCTCGTGCACACTTTCTAATTTGCATATGCGCGTTTTTCGGCTACTGCTGCTGCTGATCTCTTCATAAACCGCCATTCTTCTCTGCTGCTGACACTTTCCATCGCTCTCATATGCACTATGGTAGATCCAGTGTATAACTTAATGGGAAGAATTTATCTCAATATTAATAAAAAGTGTATGTCCTTCTACAAAAGTTTTGGTCAATGTTCACCTTTATGCCAACTGAAGTCGCCTTAACTTTTTTCGATAAATGCTGAACACGAATATCGCAGGGAAAAGTAGGGAAGCTAAATAGCCTTCTAGATAGAAATACTTGTATTATGCATCGTAATTTCTGATAGTTTGAATTGGTCGCCATATTTATTGTTTCAATAAAATGGGATAGTGAGCACGCGCAGACGATGCGTGTAGTTAAGTCTACGAGATGCAAACGTTGATTCAACGTAATTTTTTTCGTAACAAACACTCCCACCTACCCATGTTAAGAACGGTTTTCGGAATAAACATCCCCCACCTCCCAATGTTAAGAACGGCTTTGCGTTGAGTTAAATACACGGATCGTCTGCTCACGACAGCGTGCGCGCGCATGCTCACTATACCATTTCATTGAAACAACAAAGATGGCTCCCAAATAAAACTACTAGAACTTACACAACAAAATACAGGTATTTATATCTCGAAAACTATTTGTCTAAGCAAAATTTTCCTTGAGCATTGACCAAAATTTTATAGCTACATAAACGCATACGCCAGATATAACTCTTATAGTGCCACACTGACCCATGCATATTTTCCGCATATTATCATTCAATTTTTGTAATATCGTTAATTCCTATAAAATATCCGCGGAGAGTATCTTTTATAAATAAATATTTTTTACTTTGGTAGACAGATAATTACTCTCTAATTGTGTTCTCCTCTCAAGCTCCCATCATTCACCGGCACAAATACTTCATAGTATAAGCATATCGCTGTTATCTTAGCTACAGACTTCTTGATTTTACCTCATCCTTACACATTATTCAACACAAAAATACAAACCGCTCACTTTCCCTTTAATTCTTGATCTCCCGTAGATTTTAGTTGAGGATTTCTTTTTCAGCATTTCCTCATTTTTTAAATTTCTTTACTTTTGTCGAACAGTTGAGGAAATGCTTATAACTTGGTATGGTCATAACTTCGATCCCAAAAATAAATAATTTCAGTAAAAACTTGTAAAATAAAATTGATTCATTGTAATTTTTGCAATATTCTCAAGAAGAAAAATACCAAAAAAAAATTTCATAATTTTTACTCTTCATAAAAACCAGTGAATTTTTTCAAAAATTCTCCCAAAACTTAAAAATGGGAAAATTGAACCTATATATTATTTCTAAATATTTTGACGTAAAGAATGAAAACAGCGTGGTTTTTAAAATTCTCACAAAATCAAATAATCAAAAGTAATTGAATAAAAATAATTTATTACTTTTTTCGGGCTATAAATTATTATACTGAAAATTAATAATTTAATGAATTCTGTCAGTTAAAGATTTTTTATATCAAATCGGAAGTTAATTGTTTTAACTGCGAATATATGATTTTTCTGAATATACATATGTACATGTGTTATCCATATTTCAAGCCAAAGGTAAAACTTTACTGTTGTATTTCGCTTGAATGATGATTGAACAAAAAATTTAAAACGATATAATATAAAAATTGTACTAAGTTCTTTTTTGTTCATATTTTTAATCTTTTATAAGACCTGTTTTTTGTATATTTACGACATCATTTTTATATTCTCATTTTTTAATGTTTTTATTATTTTCTGATGTTCAAATAAAATTTCGTCCATTATATTCAGTGTAAAAAAAGGTTTATATGCAATTTAAACCCTGATTCTCCCTCTTCAATATAAAGTTAAAACTACGATGCATTAATTTCATTTTATTAGTTTTTACTTTATTTTTTGTTAAGGGTGCCGAACTTTAGTATCCTACCTAGCTTATAACTTTTTCAATATGACGCCTTTACAAATCATCCGTGCCGCATTTCCAACATACAAACGCCATTACAGTCCCATGTCTACGCTGATAAACTAGAGACAACAGAGCACCTGTAAGACAATATTCGACGCGTTAATACCGAAGCAGCCTGATTCAATGCGTAGAGTTGTAAAAATTGGGCGTGTTGATCATCCATAAACGCATGAGCTGTGGGGGACATATGTCCGAAATTGCATTTAAATTATAAATTTTTGGAATATTTGTATAATAAAATTATTTTATGTGATTTATTTGAGTTAGAATTTCAATGCCTCTAAAACCACCCTTCATATATATCTCTTTCTATATTATATAACAGTCCGTTTATGTGTGTGTGTGTGTGTGAGTTCCTTCCCCATAGCTTCCGAAACGGTGTAGTCTACCTTTTGCAAATTTCGCACAAAACTAATGTAATGTTTGCCAATAGTCATCGATATGTTTTATACAGAAATTCATCCGATAAGTTTCGAAAATCGAAGCAGTCGATCTTAAAAATAGCTTGTCTTTCGTATAGGTAAAAAAAAAAAATCATTTTTACAGGGAAATAATTTACGTTACACCGGCTAAATGAAACCTCAACAGATCATTTATTCTGAAGGAAAATTGTTATAATCTGGAGATATAGCTTAGTGATTGAGAATTTCACTACAGATCGACTGATCCCCTATTTCAAGCCCGGGTATACCTTACAATTTTTATTTCATATTTTTCTTATTAATGAGTTCAATTCAGGAAAAAAGAAGAGGTACCATTGAAAATAGCCGCAAATTATTTTATTATTATATTGTAAAGCTAAACATTTATCAGAAGTGACTTTTCCAGGGCATCCATCGTCAAGCCCAAATATCAGCTGACGTGATATTGTAAACCAACACAGACCGAATTCGATTAACGACCTTTTCATTATTATTTTTTATTTTTTAATTTTTTATTTGCAAATTAATCCAGCGAGCAACACACACACACACACACACACACACACACACACACACACACACACACACACACACACACACACACACATATATATATATAATCAATGGAGGATTGATACATCCACAATCTGCTTAAATTAAAATATCATTTTTAAGCGTATTGGGCACAGGGCAACGCCAGGCTTCCAGTTAATCAATTGATAGTTGAGCTACACATCTAAAACTAGAATAGATATGAATTGCCAGAATGTACCGATGGCACAATGGAAATATTGTTACACAATCAGTTACAAGTGACTGTCTTCTGGCGGTAAAAGGTTCAATCCGCAATTCGGCCGAGATTAAGACTACGATAACGTATTACTTAAAAATTTCGCCCAGTCACATTGATTAAATAAAATATTCTATTGTGAGTACCGTACATATTCACGAGTTTTAGGTGAGGATGGCTGAGTTTTGAGTGACGCACCTATAAAAAAATGTGGAAGTTAGGTGAAACTTTACTATAGTGTATCATCGAAAAAATGCATTTTAATGAAAAAATCTATTACGTACTTATGTGTCATACCGATATTAGTATAAATTTCAAAAGTTACAAAAAATAGTCCTGTAGAAAAATAATTATAAGTAAAAACAATTATAAGTAAAAATAATTATAAGTAAAAACAATTTTTTAAATTTACAATTTCACTGTAAATTAACACCGTAGATGCTTGAAATCAGGGGAAGATAACTGCTTCTAAGTCGGCCATTTTGCACATTCTCGATAATAATACCCCCCCCCCTAAAATGAGCTTTAGCATGTCTTCAACTGACATGACACGTAAGTATTCAACAATATTTTTTCCGGAAATGCGTTTGTTCGAAAATACACGATTTTCTGGACAACATACTACATTAAAGTTGCACCAGAAGTTACATCGGAAAAAAAAACTCGTGTTAATAACATATATGATGAGAACAATAGTCCGAATAATTCAAATGCCAAAATATTATTATAACCGATAGTAATTCTAGTTGTATTCTATTTTGATTCTATTAATAATTTAATGACTAAACAAACAAAAAAAAACATAATAATATAAACTAATTCTTGCAAAATTTTTGGCCATCGAATTATTAATTGAAATAAAGCTTATAAAACTAGAACTAATATTGTTACGTTTTCAGCCATCGTAAAGCTGAAAAGTTTAAGGTAACTTGTTAATGCAAAATTCTGAGCAGTTTATTCATAGTTGTCACATTCGAGCCATATATATATATATATATATATATATATATACATATATATATATATATACATATATATATATTACGCTGATTTTTATTAAAATTTTAGCAATCACATTTTGCTATTCAAAAACGTTATGTTTTGATAAAAATTCAATTTAGAGAACACATACACACATATACTATGGGCGTTTTCAAATCAGTGTTTTTATTTATTTTTATACAATATACTGCAAAGATTATATATGCTCGTTACCTTCTAAAAATAGTTTTCTAAATTAGAATGTTCATAATGTATACAATTAGAAATGTAATTACAAATCTAACAAGTATTCTCACCAAGAAAATAAAACCTCAATATAATAGATAATGAAATGAAAGAAACAAGAAACAAGAAACAATTATGATAAAAAAACTAAATAAATATAACATTTCTAATATATATGTATATATTTATACATATGTACATACTATATTTACGAGGTACCATCAATAGGTTTCCAGATTTTTCGTGTGAGCACTTTTATTGATATTACACACATGTCATTCTAGTCCCATTCAAAATAATCTCCTCCGGCTGCAATGCATTTGTACCAGTTCAACAAATTTTGGAAAGCCCTATGGAAGTCCTCTTTTATGGACGTGTCAATGACCCGCCTCAAATTCTCTTTCATCTCCTCAATAGTCTCATAACGAAAGTCTCTAAGGCTTTCCTTGAGGTTAGGGAATGACTAAATGTCACAGGGAGCAAATTCAGGACTATAGAGAAGCTAAGAAACTGTCTGGATGCCCAATTTGGTGAAATAATCTCTAACAAGGATGCAGTAACCTTGAGAAAAACTTCCGCATCTTCAGTTCCTCGCAAATAATTGTATAACACAGTTCCCACACTGACATCAAACTGTGCATTTATTGTCTCTATAGACACACTAGTGGCCTTATCTATGAAATTCTTTATTTTGCCAATCAGCTCTAATGTTCTTACTTTCTTACTCCCCTGACACCTCTCATCATCCCTCACATATTCTCTTAGACAACACAAAAACTCATGTTCGATTTCTGTCAAATGGTCCAAAAGCAGTTTGAAGCATTCTACACATTTCTGTGGTATTTTTTCAAGTTCAAAACATAATTTTATTTCATATCGTTTCTCACATCCAGACTGCATTTTTGAAATTCACCAGCTGTGACAATCAGGCTTTACTAGGATGTATTCCAATTCCTAGGTGTAGGTGTTCATTTGAACTTGAAATAATAAAACTTAGTCAGTCACCTCATAAGGTGTATGGGAATAGGGGAATAACATATAGAATTTTCAAGAGTCTACGACAATTTTAAATACCTATATAACATGTCTGCAAACTTATTGAATGCACCCCCCCACATATATATTATTATTATTATTATTATTATTATTATTATTATTATTATTATTATTATTTAACATACAAATATGTAATAATGTCAAGGTATTTACAATACGTTCGTCCATTACATTCACTACCATCTTGTTATTCGTCTACGTAACAGCTCTCTTAGATTTATATTCGTTGTTCTTTTGTATGATATACAATCTGACCACAGAGGAGCGGTTTCTTTTAGCCAGTACATAAAACTTCTTTATTTCTATTATTCTGTGTAAATTCACCAGAAATTACTTATGTTTTTCTCCGTTTTGTTTCATTTTACTTACAAGTTCTCAGAAATCAAGGAGCTCATTTCTTAAGCCTAACGCTTGATCTCTATAGAAAATATATTGCTAATCGATTATTCGAATGAAGTTCCCTTTACATCTAAACCATTGCATTAGTAAAGAAGATAACAACATTATTTTCCAGTTGACCATTAACATATATATATATATATATATATATATATATATATATATATATATATATATATTTAATTACATTTTCACCCCAAACAAGGCACATAGCCACTTTGGTGTAGTGGGCTACTATCAGGGGCAACAACTACTGGGGTACGATGTTGGGATTTGCGCAGCAAGATGTCGCTTCACGTTACACTGCAACTTCTGCATGTCAGTACAATTGGGGAAGCAGGGACCTGGAATGGGATTCCAGAGTCTAGCAGTTCTGGGGAAGAAACAATTGGAGTAGAAATATCTTTTACATCTAGGGATCTCTACTGTGTGGGGGTGGGATTTAGCTGCCTGTCGGGTTTGGCGAGGGGGTCTACGTCGTGGGTGCAGTTCGCCAGAGCATTTACCATAAAAATACTTGTAGAACAGGCAGAGGGATGCAACATTTCGTCGATGGGACAGAGACTGAAGCTTAGATGCCAGTTCAGGGCCTATCAGATTGGCAACTCTCTTTTGGACCTTGTCTAGGAGCGAGAGACTACTAGCAGATACACCCGCCCAAATGTGACAGCAATACTGCATACATGGGCGAATCATGGCCTTATAGAGGTACAGGATACTTTCGGGTGTTAGTAGTTTTCTAGCACGGTAGAGAGAGCCTTCCTTCTTCGTAGCGGCTCTAGCAATGCTTTCAATGTAATTGTTCCAACTCATGTTTCATGTGAATGTAAGGCCAAGCAGTTTGAAAGGTGTACTCTCAGATAAAGCGTCACTGGCCATTGCTATTAGTGGCAGAGAAGGTTACTTGTAATTATTGAAGGAAACAAGTTTAGTCTTGGCAGCATTGAATGTGACCATCAATTTTTGTTCACATTCCACTACAGATTAGAGATCATCCTCTAGTGTTTTTGCCATTTCTTTAGATATGTGTTCATTTGTTTTCCTGTTATGCCTGTTATAGAGTGTAGTGTCATCAGCATATATACCCATCTCAGAAGCAATTTTGTCGGGGAGGTCATTAATGAATATTAGGAATAATAGAGGTCAAGGATAGGGTCCTGAGGCACTCCCGCATTTATATCATACTGTTTAGATGTACGACCGTCGAGGACAACCTGAATTTTTCTCTTATCTAAAAAGGATTTAATTATGTTAAGTATATTACCAGTGATACCGTATGATTTAATTTTCCTGAGGAGACGCTCATGCCATACCCTGTCAAAAGCCTTAGATATATCTAGAATAACCGCTCTGCCCTCCCCCGCTCTGTTCAGTGAATGGTATATACGTTCAGAGATTACGTGAGGATGTCTGCTGTGGAACGAGCTTGTCTAAATCCATATTGTTTGTCATTCAGAGGTTTAGCATCTGTAAGGTGATGGACTAGAACTTGTTTTATTATGTCTCAAATATTTTGGCGAAAAGTAGGAGGAGGCTAACGGGATGATAATTTGACGGGTCAATTCTTTCACCAGAATTCTTGAATGCTGGTACCACAGAAGCAGTTTTCCAACAGCCCGGAAAGCAAGATTCATTAAGGCATTTGGTGTAGAGTTTGGAGAGAACTGGAGCTACTTCGGCTGAGCACTTTCTTAATAGCACAGCTGGGATGAGATCGGGTCCACATGCTTTTGAAGCGTCAAGGTTTTTTATGATAGCATGCACCTGAGCAGGGATGATTTTTAGATCGTCTAGCGTGGCATCTGTCCGTAAAGGAAAGTCAGGCAGGGGGTGGTCGGACGGTCCAGTGTGGAGTTTGAGGCAAACCGACTAACAAGCATATTAGCCTTGTCGGTTGCTGAGCAAACAACCTCGTGATTGTTGGTTAGTGGAGGAATTGTTGATTGCCCATTATTTACTACACTGTTGTAGATTTTCCAGAAGTCACGAGTTCCTAATTTTTGCGCTTCGATGCGTTTTTTAGTGGTTTCAGTGAATTCTCTCTTAGCTGTTGCTATTTCTTTCTTAACGTTACTTCTAGGTTCTGTATACTTCTGTCTGTTTGAACTGGACTTATATCGGTTAAATCTGCGGTATGCATGCTGCCTTTGAACAATGGCAGTTGCGTAAGTAGAAGAAAACCATTGGGGAGAGTGGGGCTTGCTATAAAATTTCTTGTAGTCTCTTGGCCTCATAGGAGTCATTGATAAGAATTTATCTATTCTGATGCGATACCCAGTTTCATGGAGTTACCTGAGGTAACATCACTTGGAAAAAGTACCATTCCTCGCAAGAGCCGGTGTGGGTTAGCTATACAAAACAGATCTAATTTGGATCGTGAATACTATGTGATTTTGAATATTTAGCTAGGATTTATTTGCAGAGAAAACATCCTCATGTACGATTGTCATGACAAACCTGTGTAAATATATCCATGGGGATAGTATCTAGTAAGCATCCAGTTTCTCTCCAGTAGGCATTTAATTATCTGCATAGAGGTTCTTACAATTTTTTTTATCACTTTTCTGATCAGTTTATTTACGTTTGGAATGGGGCATCCTACCGGATGCCTAACATTCACTCGCTCTATAATATATTCCAACAGAGACATTTAAAAAAAAATTCTGACTGTGCCTTCACGTGCAATTGTTTGGATTTTTCTTGCACATAGTTCACCGGGTATATTTACCAGGTAGTTTTTGACATTCGTTTTCATGAGTAAAGTTGCTCCTATAATTACTGGAATTATCCTATCATTACTATCTTACATATATGTTGATTTATATGCACACATAAATATTTTATTTATTTACAGTTAATCATATATTCATTAGAATTCAAAACAAAATAAGCTGAAAAGAAATTTTAAAATTTCTATTTAAAAACATTAAGAAAATATTTTGAATTATATATTTAATCTGTGTAATCTGCAACCATATCTTTGCCCGGGAAAACGCGGGATATATAACACTAGTTTTAATTGAACTGAGTAATATAAAGAAAAAAAAATGTAGAGTAAAAAGGAAAAGGTTGCGAATGTTAAGAGAAAATCCACCTTTTTTTAAAGATGTCACTTTGAAGCAGTGCAGAAGTTTGTTTTTAAGAAGCTTTTTCGGAAAGAATTTGGAGGAACAAAGGATTCAGCGTCTTACGAGAGACAAGCACTCGCAAAAATTCACCTCGACAACACAAGTCAAGCTAATGTGATTAACTGTCAAGGATGGGCTAAAAAAGTTCAGTATTTATAGTTAAAACGTTAAAGTAATGTTGGATTTTCTCTCATTTAAAAGAGGGAAATATATAAGGTTGACAAGAAAGTTCTTGCGATTTTTTTAAAATTCAGATGAACATATCTCAGCTCAAACAAAACTTATTGATCGAAATAAGCACCATCAAAATCAACAAACTGTTGTAAAATCAAGACAAGTATAGCTATGCCAGTTACGTAAACTTCTTGCGTTCTGGTGGCGATGAAGTCGCTGAAGGTGTTTAGATGCTTGAAAATGTATTAGACAGCAGGTGAGAAGTTGGGAGAGTATAGAGGATGAAGCAGATTTTCGTAGCCTAGATCGTTCAACAACTGCAGAGTTGGTTTAGCAACGTGCGGTTTGGCATTGTCGTAAAGGAGAATTTGGGCCTTTTTTGTTTACTAATCATGGGTGTTGCTGTTGAAGTTTCTGATGCATTTCATTCATTTGTAGACAGTACGTCTACGCCGTAATAGTTTCGCCTGCATTCAAAAAACTATTATGGATAAAACTGGGCGCAGACCACGAAATTTCTAAACCCATCATTGTGTTTTGCGTTTAGTAGCCGCTCCTGGACCAAACGCTTCGTTGACATTGCAAGCTATTTCAGCAGCTTTTCGGCCTAGTTTGAATTAGTATAAAAAATGTGCGAATTTGTTTTCTTCGATCATGTATTCAACGTTTTTAAAAGAAATGTATGTCATAATAAGTAACTAAAATTCACAAAACGCGCAGACATGTAAACATTTTCGCAGCCAGTAAAAGTTTCACTACTTAATTTTAACACTATTATCGTTAACTAAAAGTACACGTACGTAGACACAGTTCCCTATATGGATATAGTTGCAAGTTGCACAGTTTCTTAAAGTTGCTGGATCCTTTGTTTTTAAAGTTTATAAAGAATTAGAAGACAATGATGGCCGAATTTCTCATGTTGTTAAACGTTAAAAAGTACCAGTAAGGTTCTGACAACATTTGAGCACAGAAATCAGCAAATTATATTTGTAACAATGCTAGAATTTGCTAGTAAAGGCATTAAGTGAAACCGCAATTTATTGTAGTTATAAATTGCCAAATAAAATAAAAAAATGAAAAAATATTGGATATGTAAAAAACTAATATAAAAACAAACCGCGCATAATATTTCAGTTTGAATGAAACTCCTCTAGAGTTGATCCAAAATGCAAAATAGTTCTTTAGATAGAATGTATTCCAAAATAAGTCCAGCGTGACGATGCATATAATCTGATTAAAAAGTTTTTAAAAATCCGATTTGAAAGGTTACAAAACAGCTGAAATAATAAAAAAAATGTTTTTTTTCCAGTCAGTACAGTAGTCCGAAGAGGTCTGTTCCTAGTCAAATGGGACCCCATAGTAAGAAGAGAGAAATCCAAAATGAGACCCTTCATCCTCGGCTTAAAAAGAAAAAGTGATTTCAAGTGATTGTAAAGTTCAACTTACAGTTTTAATTTTCTTTCTCTTATAATAAGCTCTACTCTCTATTGCGTATTGAGCTTTTTTAAGTCAGTTAGGATGACCTTTTTCTATATATAAATACGGTTATTTATATTAGTTGTAAGTTTAACATTGCTTATACCAGGTAAACACTACACGCCTTGTTTTCATTAATATATATATATATATATATATATATATATAGTGAAAGAGAGAGAAAGAAAGAGAGAGAGAGAGAGAGAGAGGGATAGAAGTAAATAGAAAAGTAGAGATAGAGATCCACCGTAAATAGAGAAATGTATAAATGACGCAGTAGATAAACCGTGTATCACCTACTTTCGTTGCATTTTCCCAGGGGGAATGGATTAGTCTATTTTTTCCACTTGGAATAGTATCCAAGGGTTTTAATGGCGTCTCCTTGGAGAGCAATCTTCTATATAAGTGAATAAGAGAAAATGATAAATCGATATCCGATTAACCATTTGAAAATATTTCAAAGAACACTATATATATATATATATATATATATATATATATATATATATATATATATATATATATATATATATATAACTACTTCATTTACTCACATAAGATTAATATACGAAAGTATAGATTTATGCGTAAACTTTCCTATCAGCCAATGGGCATGCATTTTATCGAACAAATGATCTATTTAAGAACTAGGTTAGTGGTTTAAGGCAGACCTTTTCCTCCTTTTTTTATATATATATATACATGTGTGTACATATATATATGCACATATCTTTACATATATATACATACATATATGTGTGATCGTTTATATATATTCATGTTTATTTAATTTATTTATTTGTTTATTTTCTATTGTTTTTGTTAGTTTTAAAGCTATTTTGTATCGTTATCCTAGAGTGAGTTTTATTTTGTGAATACAGTTATTTGCTATTTCTCTTCTACAATTTAATAGATTTTGGGGTTCTTTAAAGTACAGGATAGCAAATTTTTCATGAAGGCATAATTTACATGGGTCGTCTAAATGCCTACACGTGGTAGCTTGTCTTATTATTTTCCATTCGACTACTGGCGAATGTCCGCTTTCTTTGAATTCCCAGTATTTATTCGCTAGTGTTGTTTTTATACTGTGTTTTTCTTATTGTTGAATGTACTTTTTTAGTCATAGTATCGGGTTTTGAAATCTAAGGAAGTCATGCCTACGTAATATTTCTTGCTATTCGGGTTTTCTTTTGCAAATATTGTTGCTTGATAAACTACGCTTTTTGTTAGACATTTATTTTGAACTGGGCAAAGTGTGCGGTGTCTACAGTTGAATTTATCTTATTCGTTATTAGTATTTTTATTTATGGTATGGTTGTTCTTGTCCGGGGTTGGTTTGTTGTTATTATTATTATTATTATTATTGTTATTATTATTATTTCTGCTAGTGTTGGTTTTATTTTTGTCATGGTTTTATTGTTTATTTTGTTGTTGTTTATATTGTTTTTATTTAGTATTTTGTTATTATGTGCTTTAATTATCATCTCTAAATTTTCGCAACAACTGTAGGATAACTTTAAGGTATTTTTATTGAAGATTTTGTGTAAGGGGTTGGTTGCGGGAAAGTGTTTTTCAATAAGATCTAAAAATTTCTTGCCAAGTTTTGTTTTTAACATTTGATTGTATGGGGCCCATATACCAAATTATAGTTCTTTTTCTTCTATTTTTAATTTTATTATAGTTGTTGGTGTTTTGTTGCTTATATTTGATATCGATATTTTTGTATCCACAATGTTTTAGGACTGTTTCGTAGATTTTGGTTGACCTGTTAAATGCATTTTCATCGCTTGAGTTATTACTGAGTCTACTTACGATCGAGTTAGGAATGTGTTTTATAATTGATGGTGGGTGATTGGAGTTTACGTAAATTGGAGTAGTGTTATCTTTTAAGTATGGTTCATATGTGTTTTTATCTAAGTTTAATGTGACGTCCAGGAAGTTTGTTATTTTTGTGTTAGCTGATACGTCTGCTTTTAGGCCTAATTTTTTCATTTCCTTGTGTATGATTTTCTTAAACTTATCTCCCTTGACTTTGTTGGAGTTTTTTATTATAGCTAGTCCGTCATCTCTATATAGGCCGATATCCGTAGTATCGAATATGCTTGTGAGGGTATATAGAATGAATAATCCCACAAGATCTGATGCCTCAGAAGAATCTCTGGCACCCATCGCCAAATCAAACGAATTATTCATTTTAGTTTTTATCCATTGGTTATTGATATTTATTAGAACTGATTTTCTACATTTTTTAATGATGTTGATTTCTTCCGAGGATATATCAGTGTATGCCTCGGCAAATTCTAGGGCAATGTTAATATATATATATATATATATATATATATATATATATATACTAACAAAAGTACCCGTCGTTGACTGGGTTCAAAAAGAGCCTACAGAAAATAGACTGATTTATTAAAGTATGATAGGTTATGAAAAGGAAGGGTTGTAAAGAGATAGCTTCGAATTTGGGGGTATCAATCTCCATGTTGTTTAGTTGAGCCTTAATTTGTAAAAAGGGCTGATTCAAGAATTCTCCGTCGCGGATTATTTAAAATAAATTTTACTATTTTTGCTTGTTTGAAGTCAAAAGATTGATTATGCTGCAAATAATTTTTTAAAGTCGATTATTACTCGAATTGTATAACTGTTTTATATAAATTAATTATAAAAAAAATGCCTCGATTATTGAATAATTTCGTGCAAGCTTAAAAAATATCTTCTGTATTAAAACAAATTATCTTTATGCTTTTTAATAATATAATAGATGCTAAATGTAAATATTTTTTTTAAAATTCAAAATGTTTAATTCTTGTTAAACCAGTGCTGTGTCAACAGGCTTATTTGTGTAAGAAATAGAGAATGTGGATTACGACGAATTTATATATATTATTCCTTATTGGAATTTTTTTATTTTTTAGATGAGCATTGTATGTTAATTTTTTTATTTTATTTCGGACTACTAGTCTCATCTTATCTTTTTTTTTTTTTAGATAAGATGAGACTAGTAGTCCGAAATAAAATAAAAAAATTACGACGAATTTGTTCATAGAAACTCCGAAAGTTGGGGTAAGAATTCGGAATCAAATTTCCCGGTTATGGAACGTAATCTAGACATAAGAAGTTACAAAATAGCGGAAATAAAATTAAGTTAATAGAAATAATGCTCATAAGATGTTCGAAGATAAATTGTATAGATTAGTACTTGAATAACAAATAAGGGAAAATGCAATACTGGTAGCGTAAAATGTTTATATCTGACAGAGTGGGGGGGGCACGGATAATGCCTCTGGCACTTTGGCTCAGGTATCAACAGTAATTGTCTCGTATAATGCCGCCGATATTACGCTAAGCAATTAAGAGTCAGATTAGGCCGTAATTGTTTTGTGTCAACGAAGGCTGAACAGTTAAGAGACGAAAAGGGATCGTAGACTAAAACAAAAGATTACATTAACTAGTAATCTTTTGAATAATCTCACTATATGAAGCTGAGCAATTAGGAGACATGTCGTATAACGAGACGAGAGGTTATTCTAATTATTTTAATAGAAGAGTTTTATTTTTATTTGTGTTTTTGATTATAGGTTCTAAATTTTTGTAGAAAATGTTTTTCAGAATGTGATGGAGTGTAACATAGTGCGGATGCGCGTATCCAAATGCATGTGAAATGACGTCAATTTAGAAAAGAAAATAGACTATAAAAAAGACAAAGAGAACTATCACGGGAGATACTTGGAGTACGGAGCGAGATAATGTCTGAGATCTCGTGAGAGGCGTGGAGAACATTATTGATAACCTGACTGACGTCATGGATGTAGCAATGAGGAAATAAATGTTATATATATATATATATATATATATATATATATATATATATATATATATATAACGTTTATATCCTCATTGCTACAGCCATGGTGTCAGTCAGGTGATCAATAATGTTCTCCACGCCTCTCACGAGATCTCAGACATTATCTCGCTCCGTACTCCAAGTATCTCCCGTGATAGTTCTCTTTGTCTTTTATATAAACTATTATATATATATATATATATATATATATATATATATATATATATATATATAGTGGAAATGGTAATTAATAAAAACTGGAGAAAGTGCTCAATACTGTTGTAGAGCAAATATGCGTTTTATTTTTTATTACCGTATCTTTCTGTTAAGTTACATTTTTGTTTCAGCTACCCGGCCGTTTTTTGGCCGTCTGTATTTCTGTAAAAGTCTGAGGAAGCTACAGACGGCCAAAAAAACGGCTGGGTAACTGAACCAATAATGTAACTGAACAGAAAGATACGGTAATAAAAATAAAACGCATATATATATATATGTATATATATATATATATATATATATATATATATATATATATATATATATATGTATGTATGCATGTATGTATTGTTGCATCGTCGCTAGGTTGTAATCTCTTGACCGGCAAGAATTGCTACTCCTAGACTAATCATTGTGTAAGCATCAAACATTCGTGCCTGTAGGTATAAATGAATAATAATTATTTAATTAAAATTATCAAGCCCCCTTAATTATAATTATCAAGCCTCCTTAATTATAATTATCAAGCCCCCTTAAGAATACTTAAGGATAGGCACTGCCGGCTGAATTATAACTATGCAGTCAGGTAGTGTCTATGCAATGTTCACAACTTCCGCGCATGCAAATATTTTAGATTGTCAAAATGTACTCGTCCTAATTCGGCATTTAATACTTTATTTCCCTTCATTCCCGTTGCACTTGTTTGGTGTCACTAAGGTAGAGGATTAGCAAATGAAGCAAAAGTTTGCTTCGCTACTGAGTTCAAATCTTATGACTGGCACGAATTATTACCCTACACAAATGATTGCATAAGCTTGAAACACTAGTGTCTATAGTTATAAAGAATGAGTGATCTATCTATCTATATATATATATATAAGTGAAAGTGTCTGTGTGTGTCTGTGTATCTGTGTGTCTGTGTGCATTTCCTTACGCAATAACTCTCTCAATTTTTAGTCCACTGACTCGAAATTTGATATACAGGGTACTGAGATTTGGGAAAATCGATGTCATCTATTTTTGACCAGAAATTTGGCGATTAAGGGGTCAAAGTTCAACGATTTGACCTTTGAGAACTCTACCGAACTCCTCCGACAATTTTGGGTCTACTCACTTGAAATTTTAGATATAGGTCCTTGGACTTAATAACTTGATTTGAGCCCAAAACAATAAATTTTAAGGGGTCATAATAGGGGTCAAAGTTAAAAAAAATTGACCTATGCGGTCTCTTCCAAATTACTCAGACAATTTCTGGTCTAAATATTTGAAATTTTATCTAAAGGGTATTCAGAGATAGGGCAAGCTTTTTCATCAGTTGGGGTCGAAAATTTTTAGTTACCAATATATAAATTTATGTATGTATGTATGTTTGTATGTATGTCTGTTTGCATGTCTGCCTTAAACTTTCAATAGAGGCGACGGATTTTACCAAGATCAGTATCGTTTTAAAGTTCGACCTTTCATACGAAAATATCGAAAAATTGGCTAAAAACATTAATATCTTCCCCTTCAACTAGGCACTTTTCTACGGTGGGGGGCACTTTTTTCGCCGATTTTTTGAAAAGTTATCCTCTCCTTTAGATTGTCTAGCCTTAATTTTTTTTAAATGTCGCTTCCAGTTTGGCAGTCGTAGTAACAGCATAAACGTAAGGTTTTACTCCGTTCTTTTCCTCCTTTGCGGTACGGGTTCAAGCCTGCCTTCCTACTACCACTTTTTTTTTGCTCAACATACACACCCAAACACCCGGGTTACGCCGGGTCCCATGATAGTAAAATTACAAAGATGAAGATTATGTTTGACGTTTCTGAATTTTTGAGATGACTATTAATGTATCGTATTATTGCGGACGCGTGGCGCAGTGGTTAGAGTACTTGGAAAAATCAGTTGTAAACAGAAATATTCCCCTGAAGGTTGATGGTTCAATCAGCAGTGTGGGCGACTGAAAAATATAAATGCGAATTCATTAGAACCTTAATCTAGTAATGGCTGACGAAACAAGAGCATGCTACCCCCGTGAAGCAAATAAAGCGTTTCGCTCGAAATTCCTTCCACGTTCCCGAGTTCGACAGAAACATTCCCAAGTTCGACAAAAGTAATGGCGGAGGTTACATCGGCTGAAACGTTGTGAAAATCGCACTCAAGGTAGTCCGATTAATCCAAATAATACGAAGTTTTTTTTATGAAAGCGTATCCAAATAATAGAAAGCTCAATATACGAGAAAGGATTATGAAAATACCAAGAAAAATAGATAATGAAAAAATAGAATTAATGACAATATTTATTGATCCATTCAAAATTCTAACATTAAAATAATGAAACCTTCTTAACTTATGATAAACCTGTACTTTTGTTACTAATGTTTATTCATTGATGAAAACAGTTTATCGTTGAAAATATATGGGTTAAGTATTATTCTTTGTTATAATACTAGTTGATTTTCTAGTGCTATTACAATATGTTTTAATGTTCTTGTCGTCTATTTACCTCTGTAGCCAGCATGGCTACTATTTTGTACGATAGTATTATTAACACAAGATAGTAGACTGTGTGTATTGAATTCTGAAGACACTTTTTCTCGGATTATCTTGTTTGTGAAGTAATTGAAACAGTAGTAATCTATACTCCTATAAATTTGGGGGTTATTTGTGTATTGATATTCATATTAAAAACACTTTTTCTATTTATTTAAAAAGAAAATACAATTTTGTTATATATGGGACATGGAATTGCACTCATCTGCAAAAAAAAAAAAAAAATCTAGCTAACTTGCATATTCTATAATAAATTCATCATAATTAATTCCTTATTAGTTTTCCGGTTTTCTTATGGGATGATCATCTTTAGATAATTATTATGTGTAATTATATTCATACAGATATTTTACATGATGTATACTTGTGTAATATTTGCGTAAAAAGGTTATAGTAAACATAACCTCTTTCTATATATATATTTATGTATGAGTATATATATATATATATATATATATATATATATATATATATATATATATATATATATACTAGCTGTACCCTGCCATGCGTTGCTGTGGCTCAATTTGGTGTAATGGAAAATTTTAATGCAAAGAGAAAATGCATGTTTCTTATATTCTTAGTACAGCAATCCACTCCAAAAAGTAAAAAAAAAAAAGAAAAAAAAAGGCGAAAATGAAAAAAAAAATTTACTCTTGCAGAATTGGATCCTGATCCTCGGGATTACCGTCAATCATGGCTTGGGCTGGACCAACAATGAGTGGATAAAACTGAACGTAGCAAAATGTTTAAACGCTAAATGTTTTTGTTTTGTTTTCTGCATACAAAAATGTGAGTTAGTAATTGATATTTGAGTGACTGAGGGGGTTACTATACACAGATTCGAACAAGTTGTCCAAAAACAAATAAATGAAACAAAGGTAAGGTAAGTTATGTTTCCACCTAACTCGATAATTGTTTAGTGTTTTTATGTAATGTAAAATGTTTAATCGACTCGAAAAACAGAAATGGTTGCAGACTCTGTTGAATGCGTTAAGTTTGGGAAAGTAAGTTGAAAACTAAAAAAAACTATACAATACAGTGTCAAAAACCCATCGAATATATGTTACCATGATATAGGCTGACATAATCGGTGGGCTTGTGACAGTATTTTGTATAGTTTTTTAGTCTTAACTCACTTTCTTAAACTTAACGTAATCAACAGTGTCCACCACGAGGATAAAACAGATGAATGAATATCTAAAGAAATGGCAGAAACACTAGAAGATGACCTCCAATCTGTAGTGGAATGGGGACATAAATGGATGGTCACATTCAATGCTGCCAAGACTAAGCTTGCTTTTCCTCAATTATTACAAGACCCCTTCTCTACTAACAATAGCAATGGCCAAGAACGCATTACCTGAAAGTACTTCTTTTAAACTCCTCGGCCTAACGTTTACAGGGAATATGAACTGGAATAGGTAAATTGAGAGCATTGCCAAGGCTGCTGCAAAGAAGGTGGGCTTTCTCTACCGTGCTAGAAGACTATTTTCGCCTCAAAGTATCCTGTACCTCTTTAAGGCCACCATTTGCCCATGTATGGAGTAGTTGCCACATTTGGGCTGATGCATCTGCTGCTTGTCTCTCACTCCTGGACAGGGTTCAAAAGAGTCGCCAACCTGATAGGTCTTGAACTGTCCTCTAGACTTCAGCCTCTGTCCCATAGACGAAATGTTGCATCCCTCTGCCTATTCTACAAATACTTTAATGGTGAATGCTCTGACGAACAACAAGTACTTGTATCTCCTCGACGTGACTATCCCCGACAAACTCGACAAGCAACTAAGTCTCACTTCTTTACAATAGATATCCTTAGGTGTAAGAAAATCTTTTACTCCAATAGTTTCTTCCCCAGAACTGCAAGACTTTGGAACTCCCTTCTGGGATTCTGCTTTCCCAACTGTACTGATATGCAGAAGTTTAAGCGTTATGTGAACAAACATCTTGCTACTCGTCTCCCTTCATAATGCCCTGCAACTTATGACCCCGATAGTAGCCCCCTACTTCAAAGGGGCGCAAGGCCTTGTTTGGGGTGGAAATTGATTAAAAAAATATAATGATAAATACGAAGTTTGCATTAATCAAAATACCATATTTAAGCATATTTTATGACCGGGCACTGCTGGGCGCCCTGCTAGTATCAAATTAAATTTTTGAAGCCATCTTATATTGAAAAAAAAAAACAACAACATATCGCATTTGTGACATTTTCCAAATACTTCAAATGCATCTTGCTTTTGATAAGCAGTAAAGAAAATTGCAGCCGGGGGCAGGCGTTAGAACGATTGGTCGGTCATAAACAGAAATAAAGACTTCTACTGAAATAAACGCCAGCATCTTGCAAACGCTGATATTTTCAGCCCCGAGGAATGTTTATTGTTTGAAGATACTCCGGGCTCAAATAGTTTGTTTTTTTCCAATTTTGTTTTTGGCAGGGAAATCTTTGGAACTGATTTTTGCCAACAAACCGATGAGATGTATAAATGCAGATAAAAAACAAAGGAGTTATTTTAGGAGTAAAAGAAGATAACACTCAAAATAAACACCGTATAAGCGTTCTGTCCATAAGAAACTAATGATTTTCTTATATAACAGTTTTCTTCAATGTTCTTATTTTGTTCTATCTACCGGATGCCATGCAATCGTTTTTATCTTTATTGAACTTGGTTCACAGGATATATTTACTATACAGTTTTGAAATTCTTTTCCATCAATCCTGTAGCTCCTATTATTACTGCAATTATGCAGCTCTTTTTAACATTTCAGTTTGTTTCCATGCCCTGCATAAAATTTAGGTATTACGTTGTGTTTTCCCTCTCAGATTTGTTTAATTAAGCACTATTAGGGACACGAGCTTCTACTAAGGTTTCTTCCTTCTCTTTCCTGTCCCATATCACTTAGCCAGGTTTGATAACTCCGTTTTCCAGGTAGATAGATGTTAGAATAGCATAGTCATAATGCATGGTGCTTTGACTTATTTCCAACTGTTGTTTCTGGTATGTTTTCCTAGGATATGAAGAAAGAATCATTTTAAAGAATGGTGAATCTGTAATTATAAAACTAGTAATTTCATGCTAGGTTGAAATGAAGTTTATTCAGATAAAACGTCAACAACTGAAGAGGATCAAAGAGGATAGTAGATAAAAAAAGTTTGTCTTATTTTAAATTTTTTACTCGCGTTCACCCCAAACAAGTCAGATGGCTACTTGGACATAAGGGGCTACTATTTCGGATCATATTTAGAGAAGATGAGCTAGATGTTGTTAGGGTTGCATTACATTTCTGCATATCAGTAAAGTCAAAGAAGCAGGTAATAGGAAGGGAATTCCAAAATCAAGCTGTGCCAGAGAAGAAACTATTAGAGTAGAACGGACCTCAACGATGAAGAGGTGTGATTTTGTTGCTAAGTCGGTTTGTCGAATGTATGTATATCGAGGGGGTACAAGTGCAATGAGTCAATCAGAGCAATATTCCATTAAAATACGTGTAAAACTACCACAAAGATGCACCATTGCGGCGATGGTACAGGGGTTGGAACGTTGTTAACAATGCGGAAATTATTAGACTGAAGACTTTTCTTTGAGTTTGAGCATTTTCAAAGAGGGAGAGACTAGCGATAGATGATTCATCCAAAATGTGCCAATACTCGATGCATGGGCGAATGGCGGCCTTGTAGAGGTACGGGATACTTACAGGCGTGAGTAGTTTCCTATGATGATGATAGAGAGAACCCACCTTCTTTGCAGTAGCTTTCACAAAGGTCTCAATGGATTTGTTCCAGTTCATATTGCCTGTGGATGTTAAACCGAAAGGTTTGAAAAAAAAATTCTCAGGTGAGGTGTTATTTGTCATGTGGTTAAGCTTCTTGTAATTGATAAAGGAGGTAATGACGATTTAAATATTCAAATTTATAAGATGAGGACACGGTTTGGTACATGTAAATAAAATAAACAAAATTGTTCGTAGAAATATTGTCAAATGCGATATCGTTAAATCTTCTGTAAATCGATTGATGTAAATCATTTCAGAATATTTTTAGACTTTCCTTTTTTTTCTATTTTAAAAATGCTGGAATTTCTTTAGATTTAACATCTAGTATCGTCTTTACTAAAACAATGCGTCTTCTGATTTCTCTCCAGGTTCGGATCCGCTGATTGTACAAATATTAAAAAAAATTACATGTAATAAAAACAAACACTTTACTGTTTTTCAATTTCCCCAAACAGTGCTCGACTTTAAGGTTATATATATATAATGTGCAAATTTTTTTTTAATATAATATAGACAAATCCAACGATTTACTCTAAAGGACACAATATAAACCAATCAGATTAATACATACATACATTTCAAATTAATAATTTTTATATTATATTGATTTCAATATAATATAAACCTAAATATAAAAAACGTTATTTCCATTAATCATTTTAGCTCCATTGAGCATCCGTAGAATTAACAAAGAAAATAATGTACACACCAAATGTCGCCTTTATTGTGTAAAACTTTAGTGATTTGCACATAAAATCAAGGTTAGAATCTTATAAGCTGGTCCTTATCACAGAAACCCCTTACGCTTCAGTAGCAATATGTCTTGCTTATGAATAAAATTAATATAAGAAACAACTATCTGTTGCAAAAATCAAACCTACAATCAATTTATGTAAGATTATCCAACACGTTGTAGCCTCAGTCGCAAAGTAGATAAAGGATAGGAAAAAACTTCAACTCGCTTTTTCCAGTTGTAACAATGAGATTTGTTTCCTCATTCTTCCACCACGCGTGACTTCTCTCCATGGCTGTTACGTCATACACGTCTATAATATGCCTTAGAACATCATCCAGATCTCTAATACGATCGTTTTTTTCTAACAAGCTCCTTCCCCTTGTTATATTCTTTTCCTTACCAGCGTTGTCATTTCGCATGCATTTTCATACGCGTGCACACGCTCTCTTACATATATATCTATATAAAGTTGATTTTCTGTCGCACTTACTTTAATATTAAAAGTTTACTTTTCTGTTTAAAATTTATTAAAACGAACCTCTTTATAAACTCAGTCATGGATCTACAAAATAAAAGTTAACTAATTTGCATATTCTTTGACAAAAGAACTTTTAATAATTATTCATTTTTTCTTCTTTGTTATTAGGTGATTTGTTTTACTTGACGATTACGCTCAATTCTATTGATGAATATTTACTACATTATGCATGCGCTATGAAAATGGTCTAGCACACACACACACACACACACACACACACACACACACACACATATATATATATATATAATCGAGATAAGACACTGATTAGAAATAAAATGAAAGATCCTGATACATATTACTTGAAGTAATACTTTCAGAGCGATCCTAACCAAAAAGGAGAAGCTCAATATTTAAGCATAGCACAATATATAAGTTTAGTGGTTATATTTAAATTCTGAAAAAAAAAAACAACAACATATAGACACATATATTCGAATTAAGGATTTGGAATAAAGAGGAAATGAAATGCGGTTAGCAAAATGTTCAGCTGTGAATAGACACTTATTTTGCTTTTCAGCACAAATATTGAAAATAGTTTTTTAAGTGGCGAAGGATAAATATATGGAAATAATTATAGGAAAAGGGAATTTGATACAACCTGGGTAGTCCATTATCGGAAAGAGTACAATGTCCTCCGGGGTTATAAATCCAGGTAGGCAGAATATTGGTTCAGGGGAGAAGGCAGTAGTCCCATAAAACAAAAAGCGTGGTTGCTCCTTATTGATTTTCCGAAAGGTATACGGGGCAGCCGTATTCGTTGGTGCGTTGAGTCTGTTTTGGTAGATGTAATGTCAAATATTTTTAGGTGTTGACACAGTGTATCAGATGTTGAATGGATATACCATTCCATTGTATATATCCCAGTGGGTAATAGAATTTAAGCATTGAATTATGTATGCAATGGACCTCGAAATCAATGGTATGGGGAGCAGAATAACACGGGAGATGATATTCAGAACGATGCCTTGGATAACTTGCTTCTGGTGAGAATCCTGGTGAAGTGTTGGTCAGTTTTCTTGTTGATAATTGGTGAGGAAAGCCTTTTAGATGAGGTAAAGAGGAGGGTGGTGTGAAGTAGAGATGGTAAAGAGAGAAGAGGAGTTAAGATTGAGCGAGCAGGCAGGTGCTTAATGGAATTTCTTCAGGGGGGTGCATTTTAGTGTTCAGTGTTGACCTCTTAATTTTAAGTTCAAAAGGTAAATGGATATTCTTGTGATTTTTAATGGGATTGTGTATGAGATGGGGTGAGCGTGCTGTTTTTGCTGAGCGGATGGGTGAGTGGGTGAGGTGGAGATGGGGACGAGTCATGGTCTGAAGTTTTGGAATGCTTGGAGGATTATTTATTTAAGTGAGTTTAAGGTTGGTTGCTTTTAATTTTGAGGGTATATTTAAAAGTAACTTGATTAACTGAGATGCAGTTTGTTCATTACACTTGTGGTCGTAGTGCGGCCTGTTAAATGAAATTTATTTAAAATGTATATATTTATGTTTGGAGGCGATCTATGGATGATATGGCTTTGCTGTTCGTTTGGTTCGAATCGGTGTTTGAGTGAATGCTAATTAGCTATTTTTATAATGGGGGACTTGATGCAACTTCGGGGCTGGGCGTGAGGTTGCCTAAACGTGGTTGAATTTAACTATGTATATAATAATAAACTGTATATCCATCTGTTAAACCTAAACATAAGCGCAGATATAATCACATATACACCCACAGACACACATACATACGCATATATACACATACACACATACATGTGCATATATATACATATGTATAGCATACAGATACGCACCC
The DNA here is from genome assembly GCF_053919585.1 of Euprymna scolopes. Lineage (NCBI taxonomy): Eukaryota > Metazoa > Mollusca > Cephalopoda > Sepiida > Sepiolidae > Euprymna > Euprymna scolopes. The sequence goes on along the minus strand of NC_136520.1, from coordinate 79,490,645 downwards.
ACACTGATCCATAACATGCATACACACGTACACACTTAAATACACACGCATCCTTATATTCATGCACACGCGTACACAATTACACCACAGTATCTGTTGCGTATCATTTAGACACCCTCTGAACATCAAATGCTCATGTCCAGTAGAGCGAACTCGCAACGACTGGCAACAGAGGAGGCCGCAGCTTCTTACCGAAAGTAATCTCAGTGAGGTAAACAGTCGCCTTATCGTGTCCGTTACTACGCCTTTTCTCTCTCTCTCTCTCTCTCCACACACACACACACACACACACACACACACACACACACACACATATATATATATATATATATATATATTAAAGTGACCTTGCTTGTGTGTGTGCGGAAGTCTCTACCAAAATTTCGTTTATAGCCTGTAAAAAAAAAAGCTGCTAAGAGTTTAACATTGAAAAAATAACAGTTTACTTTGGCCAAGTAAGTCGAATAAAATTGCTACTCCTGCTGTTAAATTTGCGCGTGCTCAAAATTAAACATTCATAGCTCAAAATAGCTTGATTTTTAACCTTTCGCATCCGTTCATTAGAAGCTCAGCCAGTAATAATGCGTGTGAGATAAATAACAACTTAGGCTTGAGCTCTGAACGTTTTATTTCGATTCTAGCAGATGCCATCTATATTTATAACTTTTGAAATTAATAACATATATTCGATAGCAATCAGTAGAAAATTGGTTCTATAACAATAAATATGAAACATGCACGAATTAAATATAATATGTATGCATATATTACTATCGGGCAACACTAATTTAAATATCGTTACGTAATAATAATGAACGCGTCCGAAATTCAGTGCGTACCTTTCTGATAATTAACCTCCTACACTTTCATCGTGCGAAGCATCGTTTCTGTGTTGTTATTCTCTGAGTATAATATTCATTAAAGAATGGACTTTGTAATGATAAATACGAAATCTGTATGAATTAAAACATATTTTAGCGTATTTTATGAACCGGCATGGCTAGACCCCCCTCCTCCTAGTGTATAATAAATAATTATTCAACTAAAACTAATATTTTCCAAAAGATCTCAATACATAGAAAGCACTATTATAAGTGAAATTGTATAAACTTAAAAAGACGAACTTTGCACGGATTACTCAAAGACAACGGTTTTATGGGTGTCAGGCATAACCAGACTTTTAAAAAGGGTAAAGTTCAATTTTTTTTTCACCTTTTGATTGGGTGTGAAGGCGCAGTTTACTGCTCTTCAGCAAAATGCTCTCGGCAAATACAGAGAAAAGAAAAAAAAACGTGATATTTGGCGACTCTTTTCTTCGGAAATAAATGATGTGTCACATCATCAAAGTAAAGAAAAACAAAAGTTCAAAGGTCACATCTGTTGAACGGAGAGAATAAAATTAAGACGTCTGTGGAAATACTTCTTTGAAATATAATGGTTGTGCGTCATGTATTGAAATAACGCATCCGACATTTTTATATAAATGAGGCGAAAGTATTATCTGTGATATATAATACATATATATATATAATTATAAATTATAAGTAATGAGTTTTATATCCCTAAAAATACTAGTGTTTCATAGTAACGCAATCATCAGTGCAAGAAGGATTCAAACCCCGCAACGAAGCAATATTTAACTTCATTGACAATATACATTGATAATATTGATATATATATACTAGCAGATGTACCTGGCGTTTCCCGGGTGTGGAGAGGTTTTATGTTGAGGGTATTGATCAACGGAACCGCAAAAGATGTTTAAAAACTTCCTAAAAAAGTGCAAATAGCAGTGAGTCCACACGTTGTAAGCGGGCAGGCAGGCTCGAACCTGTAACACTAAGATGAAAAGGAAGTGAAAAAAAAAGCGAACGGTTTAGTCGCCGCGTCCACTGCGACATACTACATGGTAAAATAAGCTTAGTCATTGCAAGGCGTATGATGACTTTGCAAGAATGTCGACGACAAAACTGATCCTTCCTTGTAAAAAAGCTCAGTTGACAGTACAAGAATTGATGTTTTTAGCCAATTCTTGAATATATGTCGTCCGAGAGACTGATTTTTGAAACGATACCAATTTTGTCTATGTTCCTCCCATATTTCGAAAGGTTTTGGCAGACACAAACGCGCATACATTTTTGCTTTATAGACCAATTAAAACAATGATGAAAAAATAAAAAATGAAAATAAAGGTTAATATCTTATATGCTTTTATATAGAGCGATGTGGTTCTCGATTTATTAATCTTACTGTGTAGGAAATTTACTCGAGAGAATATTCTGTTGTCATAGCCCTAATAATAATACATTCACTACAGTATTATCGAGCTGTCTATATGAACTTTGTGTTATTAATATATATAATTGAATACAACATTTGAAAATTTAATCGTCCTAACACACACACACACACACACACACACACACACACACACACACACACATATATATATATATATATATATATATATATATATATATATATATGAAAATTTTCCGAGGGGTACAGAATTTAATAACAGCTAAATACAGACCAAAACGCATAATGAATTAAAAAAAATAAAAAATGAAAATAAAGGTTAGCTAACCAGGTTTCGTTCCTCACTTATCAAAGCTAAATCGAGGAAAATACGATTTAAAACAAACAAAAAAATTCATGAAAATGGCGGAGGTAGGAAAATCCCCCCAGAAATAAACGGGGTAAAAATAACATAGAGACTAAATTAAGTTCAAGAAGATTATATATATATATATATATATATATATATATATATATATATATATATATATATATATGCGTGTGTGTGCGTTTGTCGTTTGGTTATTCTGTTGTACTACAATTTACATGCATTTCAGTGTTTTTGTGATCATGTGTCTCTATTTTTAATATTGATGTTATTCTAGCACACGACATTATAATATAATGAAAGCTAAAGTTTCTCATCTTTGATTAGACAATCTGTCCATCGATGATTCAGCAGTTTTGCTAATGTAGTATTTGATGAGCTAAGTGCCATTAAGCTGTTCTCAGTAGATATTTTTAATCAACCACGCAAACGAGTTTTAACTGTCCGTATTAATAAATTCACTATTTATTACCCATATTCACTTCAAACAGGCCAAGGAGGGATACTATTTGGTATCATATCTACAGGGACACTATGTAAGGAGTTTAGCAATGTCTGTCCACATTACACTTTAACTTCTGAATGTCAGTGCAGTCACGGAAGAAGCAAACCTAAAGGGAATTGCAAAGACTAGCAATTTGAGGGAAGAACATTTACAGTAAACGGTTGTTCGACACCTAGAAATCTCTACAGTGAAGGATAGTCGCGGTATTTATATTGAAGGGAGCGCATGTGTTACGAGTTCATTAGGACAAGTTCATATATAATAGACAAATCATTGCAAAATTGCGACGAATGAGTTGATGGTACGGAATCTCTTAGGGTGGACTCTGTTTTGGGAGCCTATTTAAAAGTTAGAGATTAGTCGTGGTGGCAACAATGATTACGTAAATAATGTGAAGTTTCTGTCTCCATATTCGTTGTCGTTTCTCTGGCAACGTTTGAATTTTTGTAGTACTTACCAACACAACAAACGCCCTCGTGTTTGTGCCTTGTATAGGCATGCGCGACAACAAAACTTGGGTTTTTATAAGCGGAAGTCTCGAGGTTGTCAGGAATCTACAGGCGCATGCGCAAGAGAAGGGATTGAGATAGTGGTATAAAGGCAGGTCGAGTGAGAAGGTTGTTGTTGTTGTTGTCGTCATTGGACGTTACAGTGACGCGTGCGTTAGCAGGTGATTAAGAGGCGGTTTATTTTTGTGTGTCAAGTCGCGCACCTCGGTGAAGGTCATATAAATCGTTCACCCCGGTGAAGGTGAAGGTCATAAGCTATTTCGGTGACTTCATTTTGTCTCTTTTCCTGGACAACTATGGCTGGGGCAAAGTTTGATTTAAAACTGATACCCGAATTCGACGGATCCACTTCTGTTGTCGACTGGGTCGAAAGGGTTTAACTGACCTGCAACCTCTGTGAAGTAAAGGGGGTGCATACCGTGATTCCCCTGAGATTGGCTGGAGGCGCCCTAAGTGTATATCAGCAACTGAGTGCTGTGGAGAAGGCTGATATTACCTGTATAAAAATGCTTTATACAAGGCATTTGCCATGGATCCCTGTATGGCTTACGAAACATTTGCCACTAGGAAGCTCATGCCAGGAGAAACCGTGGACGTCTTCTTCGCCGAGTTGAAGAAACTTGCAGTTCTATTTGGCAATGGAGTGTCAGAGCAAACACTGGCGTATGCGTTTGTGGCCGGCCTTCCCACCCATGTTAAGCAACTGTTGAGGGCTTCCACCAGCGTATCTGTAACGCCCATGGAACCCCACGCCATGTGCACGATCTTCGCCCGGCTAGTGGAGTACATCCCACAACTACAGAGAGCGACGAATCATCAGATGATGAGCTGCTAATGACTGAGGTCACCGAGCAAGAGAGTGGTAGTTGTAGTTCGTCTGATCAAGCAGGATCAGAACCAGAACCAGAACCACACCCAGAACCAGAACCAGAACCTGAATCCGAGAGTGTAAATACCACCCTTCGCAGAAGCCAACGAACTAAGAGGCCACCCCCGGAGTGCACTCTATGTGATCATCAGATCAGGGGGGAGTGTAGTACTTACCAACACAACAAACGCCCTCGTGTTTGTACCTTGTATAAGCATGCGCGACAACAAAACTTGGGTTTTTATAAGCGGAAGTCTCGAGGTTGTCAGGAATCTACAGGCGCATGCGCAAGAGAAGGGATTGAGATAGTGGTATAAAGGCAGGTCGAGTGAGAAGGTTGTGGTTGTTGTTGTCATTGGACGTTACAGTGACGCGTGCGTTAGCAGGTGATTAAGAGGCGGTTTATTTTTGTGTGTCAAGTCGCGCACCTCGGTGAAGGTCATATAAATCGTTCACCTCGGTGAAGGTGAAGGTCATAATTTTTAAAGCCCAATTCTTATTTTTTGTTTTGTTGTTTAATTCTTAGTATTCGTTTCACTTCACGAAGTACAATCTCATTTACACTCTGAAATATATTTAGATAGACAGCATTCTTCTATAGAGGAAACATCTTCTACACGAAGTAATCTTCGACAACATTCCTTTCTAGCTAAGTACAATTATTCCGCATCTTTTTTTACATTCTCTGCTCGATGTCGAAACATCTTAGGTAATCAAAATTAGAAATGACATGGAATTTGTTTCTATCATGTTGACAGGCGTTTCGAAAGCATCTCTTTCTTAATGCTTAATGGTTAACGACCTGCTTAATCATCTGAAGAAGGCAAGAGGATAGGTTGGCCGAAACGTGGTGAAACAACAACAGCTATGAAGATGATGATAACAGTCCGCAAATAAATAAATACACAAACTAATAATCTTAAAAGAATCCAATACCAAGCACACACACACACACACACACGCACACAACCCCCCACACACATATATATACACACATACACACATGTATATATATATGTATATATATATATATATATATATATATATATATATATACTAGCTGTACCCTGCCACGCGTTGCAGTGGCTCAATTTGGTGTAATGGAAAAATTTAATAAAAGAGAAAATGCATGTTTCTTATATTAGTACAGCAATCCACTGCAAAAAGTGAAAAAGAAAGCGAAACTGAAAAAAAAGGGTGCTCTTGCAGAATTTGATCTGGATCCTCGAGAGTTTCTGTCAATCATTCATGGTTTAGACTTGACCAACAATCAGTGGATGAAGCCGAACGTAGCAAAAATGTTGAAACGCTAAATGCTTTTTTTTTGTTGTTTTAAAAAATGTGATTTAGTAATTAATATTTGGTTGATGGTGGGGGGAGGGGGGTTACTATACACAGATTCGAAAAAGTCGTCCAAAAACAAATAAATGAAAGAAAAGGTAAGGTAATTTACGTTTCTACCTAATTGGATAATTGTTTAGTGTTTTTATGTAATGTAAAATGTTTAATTTGCTCAAAAAACAGAAATGGTCGCGAATTCTGTTGAATACGTTAAGTTTGGGAAAGTAAGTTGAAAACTAAAAACTATACAAAACAGTGTCTGAAACTCACCGAACATATGTTACCATGACATAGGCTGGCATAATGGATAGGTTTCTGACAGTATTTTGTATAGTTTTTTTTAGTTTTAACTCACTTTCTCTAACTTAAAGTAATCAACAGTGTCCACCACCATTTGTAGCTTTCAAATACACTGATAAACACTGTTTGTCGAGCCGACTAAACGTTACATTAAATGAAAAGGGTTTATATTACTAAACACAGATACAAAGAAGTTGTCAAAAAATAAATATATAACAAATAAATGTTATCAAAGGCAAGAAAAGTAAGTGTTCTACCTAACTGGATAAGATTTTAGTGTTTTTATGTAATGTATAATCGGTTCAAAAACATTCAATGTTTATCGGTATATTTGAAAAATACAAATGGCGACAGACTGTATCGAACATGTTAAGTTTGGGGAAATTTTGGGAAAATGAGTTTAAACTAAAAATACTGTTAGGAACTCACTCAATATATGTTACCATGATGTAGGCTGGCATATAATCGGTGGTTTTAAACTTTTGCTCGATACAGGTGACGACTTTTAAAAATCCCTTTTATTGATTACCTGGTGTGAGGATATTTGTACAACTAAACGGCAAATCTGCTCAAAAAAATCCGGTATTATTTTACTTTAAGGCCCGTTTCACGTTCATATATAACGAAATATTTCATTGTAGATTTCGGTGTGTTAAAAACGAATCTGCAAACCGTTTACGTAGCAAAACAAACGTTTTCATGACATTCATGAAATTACTTTTTCGAAAAGTGGGTGATCACTTTTCAATGTAAATTTAACTTAGAATGAGCACCCACTTTCTGGCCACCTGAGAGAGGGGCATTTTTCTGTTTCTTGGCTAAAAAGTTTTTTGTTTGATTTCTTTTGCATGGTAATAACCCCTGAACTCTGGGACTATTTTCCATTTAACAGCCGTAGCCATCGTTTACGCTATGCGTAAGCATAAACGAAAGCTGTTTAGCCAATAAACATGGGAAAAAATCCCCCCTCTCTCAGGTGGCTAGAAAGTGGGTGCTTATTTTAAGTTAAATTTACATGGAAAAGTGATCGCCACTTTTTCGAAAAAGTAATTTCTTCATATCATAAAAACTATTTTTTTGTGACGGAAACGGTTTGCAGATTCGTTTTTAGCACACCAAAATCTACAAAAAATTTTTTGTTATTTACGAACGTGAGACGCACAGCCCTTAATGGAAAATTATATCAAAAATCCGGGGGAAAATAGTTTTCAATAAAAACAGCAAATCAATTCGATAGAAAAAAAATGGATGCTATTTTTTTTTCTTTCTGTGTGTTTCTTGGCTTAAAAGTCTTTTTGTTTGATTTCTTTTGCATGGTATTAACCCCTGAACTCTGGGACTATTTTCCATTTCACAGACGTAGCCTTTGTTTATGCTATGCGTGAGCATAAACGAAAACTGTTAAATATGCATTCGCGTACCAAACTGCCTTGTCAAAAAAACCTTTAAGCCAATAAACACGAAAATAAATGCCCCTTCCTCAGGTGGCCAAAAAGTGGGTGCTCATTTTAAGTTAAATTTAGATGGAAAAGTGATCACCCACTTTTCGGAAAAAAAATTTCTTCAGATCATGAAAACTATTTTGATACTCCTTGGGCGTTGAGTTCCATGGCGACCCGCAGAATTATTTAATGGTCGTTCCCTTAGTACCCCCTAGTCAAGGCTAACGCATGCGCTAGCAGTGTCAGAAATTTCGTGAAAATAGCGAATAATTCCACCCCATCTTTCCAAGCTTATAACTCCTCGAAAAATGCAATTCAAGCCCTAATTTTTTTTTCAATTAAAGGAGCAAGGACCAAGGTTCCATTAAAAAAAAAAAGAAAAAACAAATAACGTGGTTTAAAAAAAAAGGTTTTAAACTTCAAACTTTACAGGTAAAATTCTAAAAGAACACTATGTTTTTTTTTTTTAAATTTGAATATATTATGTATTGACCTTTTCTCTTCAATTTGTGAGTAAATTAATTATTTACTTTCGGGTTACTAAATTAAGTATTTACTTTTTAATAGACACTTAAAAATTGGGATGGGGGGGTTCGTGAATTTAAAAAAAAAACGTTTGTCTAAAATATTATATTCGATTTATTGGAAAGAACATAAAATTTCACATTGACCCTGAAAATATCGTAAAAATAGAATCAATAGAAAAATTTTGATAGATTTTTAAAATTTAAAAAATGACAAAATATTGAGTTTAAAAATTGAAAAATATTGAGTTCGGAAAATTCATTACTGTTTAAAAAAATATTTCTATTACTTTTAAAACAACTGTAATAGTTTATTTTGGAAGTATAATCCATAAAGAAAATAAATAACCCAATTTTAACAGAGAAATTCCGAGATTTTTATATTGTATTCGCAGTTTCGTGTTAGGGGTGTCAAAAATTCCTACAAAAATTCTGATACTGCTACGCATGCGCACGTAACATTTTTTATTTATTTACTTACGTGGTGGAGTTTCTATACTGATAGGTTTTTTGAAATTTTTTCACTGGATTATTATTGATTGAACACTAACCAGATTATGAAAAAAATTGAAAAAAAAAAATCATTTCAACATTTGAAAGGGGTACTCACTTTTTAGTTACCACGTTCTGGTAAATCGGTCACTTTTTATTTATTTATTTATTTTTTTTCTAAATACGGAAGTGTCTTCGGGAGATATAAAATGGTCGCATGTTGACGAAGCAATGTATCGGGAGGCGTACGGGATTAAAAATTATTGGTAAATTTTTAGATTAGGTCCACCTCCTCAATTTTCTTTTAAATGACGACTTGAAATGGTTTTCGACTATGCTGAATACGAAAATCGCATCGAAATTTTGCAGAAATAAGTAGTTATCAAGATATAAAAAGTTGTATTATGCATTGTAATCTTTGGCGGCCATCTTTTTTACGTGTGTGTATTTGTTTATGGCGCTTGTGCACGTAAAAAGATGGCCGCCGAAGAATACAATGCATAATACAACTATTTATTTCCGCAAAATTTCAATGCAATTTGCGTGTTCAGCATACTCGGAAACCTATAAATGTAGTCATTGAAAGGAAAATTGTGGAGGTGGACCTAATCTAAAAAAATACCAAATTATTAAACATTTCTCCAGCATGTTAGTGAAATTTATAATACTTTAAAAAAATTAAAAAGAAACAAAACAAAAGTTTTGAAAAAAAACCTCACCTTTCACAAAAACAATTAAAAAAAAACACAAACTGACTAAATAAGTAAAAAAAAAAATAATTAAAAATCTCGAAACTTTATTTTCATGAAAACAATAAAAAAAGTCCTGTTCTCTCTATTTTTTTCTTTGAGAAACAAATATATTTTTGACTTACAAATGCGGTAGAGACTCATTATTTTTACTTTCTATGGTTTTGATATACCGCGTTTTTATTGCTTACAAAATGGGTGACTGATTTATCAGAACGTTGTAACTAAAAAGTGAGCACCACTTTCAAATGTCGAAATAATGATTTCTTTTTTACATTTTTTTATTTTTAATAATCTGTTTAATTAGTGTGCAATCAATAATAATCCAGTGAAAAAAAATTCCAAAAACCTATAAGTATAGAAATTAAGCATGGGAGTAATGTTTGTACAACTACGTCGCCTTTCGCACTTTTACAAACATTTTTTTAAAAAGTAACTAAACCATTTATTGATAATTTGTCACGTGTACAAACATTTATTTATTTACGTAGGCTTAACTCCTTTCATGAATAAGAAAAATTTACTTTTTAAGAATAATAAAAGGAAAAAGTTACTGAACATTTATAAAAGGACTTCTTTTCATGAAGGCCAGAGGAATAGTTGGCCGAAAATTCGTGAAACAACAACAATAAATAAAAATGGTGCTAATGCAGAGAGCCGCGCTATTTTTTAAATCATATTTCCACGTTTAAATAACGTTTTACGATATGTTTTTTTTATTTATTCAATTGTAAGGTTAAAGTACAGAATAGGTACAAAACATCCTTACCTCCCCATGTTAAGAATGACTTTTTAAATAATAACATTATTTCAGCACGGATCACTCTCTGCATGAGTAATCTTATATAGAAAAAAAAACTCAAAAGCAAGCAACAAACTTTTTTTTGGGGCCTTATATAATAAAGAAAAGATGTGTAAATTAAAAAATTTGGAAGATAAACAAATGAAATGTTTTTTTTTGTTTTTTTTTTACTTATCGAGTTAACAGAAAATTAAACCTTTCGTCAATTCGTGGCTGTGAAATGAATCGAACCGGAAGTTCAGTTTTATCAACAGAACAGATTCGCAGAAACGATAAATAAATATATTTATTGTATTTAATATTTTAATTTTAATTAGGTAAATTTATTTTAATAACATAAAAACATACCTCGACTCTAAAAATGGGGTGTCTGAAAATTTCAAATAAATTGGTAACGTATAAACATGGTTTTATTTCTTTAGAACGAACCAACTTTACATTTTTATATATATAGATATATGTATATATATACCAGCTGTTGGTATTGACGTGTTCAGTTGGGAAAGTGCTTCCAATGATCGTAAAAAGTGGCTCTCCTTGGTCTATCATGTCTGTGATAGTTTTGAGAAGAAAAAATATGAGCATGCAAAAATAAAGGGTGATATCCGGAAGAAAAATCTGTTAGATATATCAGGTCTGTCGGAGGATTTCATGCAGAACCACACCTGTGATTTATGCGGTAAACTTCTTTATCCGGAGCTGGCCTAGGTAACTACAAGCGTTCACATGGAGATCAATCTTTCTTTGATGGGGAAAACATTGCAGGGCACAGATGTTCTGTTTGCTCTGTTGTCTGTAAATCGAGTAGAGGCCTGAAGCGTCATATGAGCGTCCACAGTAGAGCAGCACCAGTTGGCATTCCTCAATCTCAGTTTAAGTGTGACCTTTGCAACAGAGTGTGTAAGAGCAAGGCTGGTCTGAAGAGCCACCTTCGTTCGCACAGAAAATAGGAATTGATGCATCTTGATCACATCTCCACACGTATGTGTGTGTATATACGTGTATATAATTTAAAAAAGAAGATATTTAAAAATTCATGAAAATAGTAATCAACAATAAAGCAAGAAGTGACAATCACCATATATATATATATATATATATATATATATATATATATATATATATATATATATATATATATATATATACATATATATTATATATATATAATTCGGTATAGACTCGATAATGGAGGACCAGATGAGAACAAAAACTGAGATCTATATGAGACCAAAAAACTCCAACCTTGATCACCCTTCGCGGCCCGTGCTGCAGTGGATAGCGACATTGAATGTCTACGCTTTAAGGTGGGCATTATCTGGAGACAGCGGTTTTAACCCTTACCAAAGCAGGTCAAAGGACTTGTCGGTCAAAAGGTGGTGAGAAAACAACAACTATGGAAGGTAGTAATTACTGATGACACAGTTACAATATTCATTTTATGCAGATCTTTGGAAAAAAATAAAGTTTCCTTGTGTTAACAGTCGAACCATGAATATCACAATATATATATATATATATATATATATATATATATATATATATATATATATATATAGTGAATAAATGAAAAACACTATATTCCAAAATTCAGGATGTTGACCATCTTATTATTGATTCTTTTAATTCAGTTGACATTTGCAATTATTGACAGTATGTGTTTCTAGTGCAAAATCAATCAGTTCAGTGAATATGTTATGCCATTAACTCATCAGAAGAAATAGCAACAATCAATCCATCAAAGTGTTATTTGACATGATTAAAATCCGAAAATTGGAAGAGAAACTGCAAATACCATTAATATGTTTCCATTACGCCATTTTGAATTTCCACTATCAAGAAATGCAAATGTCAACTGAATTAAAGGAATAGATAATAAGATGGTCAACATCATAAATTTTGGAATTTTTTGTCATTTATTCACTATATTGCTCTGTAATTACATTGAACCTATTAAATAAGAATTGGTATATATTATAAGAAAATATATTTCTACAGAAATATATATTTATCTAAATTAGAAAAAATATTAAAAATTATTACAATGAAAAAAATTATTTCAATATTATGGCGAATATAATTAAAAAATATTACAATGAAAAATATTACAAAGATATTATTAAAATTAACTAAATAATTTCAAACATTATTGCAATGAAAAAAAACTATTACAATGAAAAAACTATTAAAATGATCTAAATAATTTTTTAAATTAAAAAAATGATTACAATAAAAAGTTAATACAATAAAAATAATTTTAATGACTTAAAATATGATCTCAATAATCTAAATCATTTTTTAAAAATATTACAATGAAAAAAAATATGAGAAAAAAAATTATCACGATGACAAGAATATTAGAATAAAAAATGATTTCAATGATTTAAAGAATTATTACAATGATCTAAATAATTAAAAGATAAAAAATGAAAATATGAAATAATAAAATAAGTTTAAAAAATACATTACAACTGTTTGTGACCCCACTCATTTAAATGTACATTTTTCACTCGTTTGAATCTCTATACCTTATGCATATATATATATATATATATATATATATATATATATATATATATATATATATATATATATATATATATATATATATATATATATAGTAATTTATAAAATATATATGGCGATTAAGTTACACTGAATATTCGGCGATATATATATATATATATATATATATCGCCGAATATTATATATATATATTAATATACACATATATATATACATATATATACATATATATATATATATATGTATATATATATATATATGTATATATATATATATATATATATATATATATATATCCCAGATATTAAAAGCAGGTTAGGCATCAAAAATCGGAAGGTGTTGACACTATAAAATAGCGTACAGAATCCGTGTCTGTCGTGGTTGTATTTGTTCATAGGAGCAAGAGGAATGCGTTCTTCTCAAATTGATTATGAACACCGTGAAACTATTGTGAACACCGGGCAATATCTTATGAGTCCCCAAAATTTAGAACTCAAAATTGTTCATCAAGATTACGAATGTAATAATTTCCATCTAAACATTTCATACAAGACTGTCTGACAAATGGGACAAAATCAGAAAACACGCCTGCTACGAAATAATAGCAAAAGTACACCAAAACCTTTCATTGCGAAAAAAGAAAAATAATTGAAAGAATGCGCCAAGAATTTCATGATGTATTCACTAATAAGGAATTCTTTATAAATTAAATTAGATGCAGATCGCTTCACTATGATCAAGAGAGGATTATAATCGCTGCACTGATCAAGGCTTGATGACCACGATGGCAACAAGTGCCTGTTCTACCACACCAAAGTAGAGATATCGAACTACATAACACCCATCATGTGCCGATGGACCGATAATATACAATGCGAAACAATAGTGTATAAATATCCGTAGTTGACCATCTGTAAAAAGTTTAAAACGGCCTCGACCGAGTCAAAATCTTGCATCATATTTTGAAATATAAATATTTCTTTTAAAGAAGAAAACACATACGGTTTTATGTTTCCTTAAATTTCAAGTCTTAATATTCATTTCATTACGATGTTTAAAAAACGTGCCATCATATGTTTTATGAAATAAATTTTCGTTAAGTCATCAAAAATTACCAACAGAAATATCACAGTGTATGAATGTTTGAATAAGCTCAAACTAGATTTACCGGTGGTTGTGGCTGTGACGCAAGTAGTCGCATGTTAGAAGGCTAATATATACACATATCTGTATATAAAATCTATTACATCACAATTGAAAATACTCACATGTAAGTGTATGTAAATAAGTGCCAATATTTATCGGGCTTCCGTCAAAATAGATCTTTCGTTTTAGCATCTCTGAAATCTCACTCATCCATCTCTGACGTATAAATCCCATGTTGAATTAATGCATGCTGCACCAAAGCCGGGAAGTTCAGTCTCAGATAAAGAGAAACGAACGCTAGGAAAATTGAAAATCCTGAATCAAGCTGATATCGAAGAGATTTATGATTCGAGCGTTTGACAGGAGTCATAACCCGACAAATTGTATGACGGGAGAGATAGATGGGTGGATAGAAAAAGAAAGAGATAGAAAGAGAGAGGAGGGAGTACGAAACAGGGAGACGAATCAATACGCAATGATGGAGGGTGTTTACAACAATAATGCATTTCGAGTGTGGTCTGCTAGACTGACGAATAACCGAACCGTTTCATTTCCGTGCCATCATGACGGACCACCATATTTAACAAACGCAAAAGAGCTCCCTTACACATGCTGTTCATGTTCAGTTATATATATATATATATATATATATATATATATATATATATATATATATATATATACATATATATACATACATATACATACATACATATATATATATATATATATATATATATATATATATATATATATATACTTGTACTTTTTTGTAGAAAAAGAAATCCCATACAGTGCTCTATTATTACGGAAAAAACCTTTCTCAAAATAAGAGCAATATATTTTTTGTATAATATATACAGGAATTTACATTTATATCGGTAGTCGGTACCGACGGTTTCAAGCCCGATAGCCCGACTGCTCTTAATGTCCGTCTCAGTCTCTCTTCAGCCGACTCTCATCTGATGAGAGTCGGCTAAAGAGAGTCTGAGGCGGACATTAAGAGCAGTCCTCAACTACCGGGCTTGAAACCGTCGGTACCGACTACCGATATAAATGTAGATTCCTGTATATATTATACATACATATATATATATATATATATATATACTAGCAAAAGTACCCGTCGTTGACTGGGTTCAAAAACAGCCTACAGAAAAAGAAAAGGAAGAGTTGTAAATTTGGGTTGAATTTGGGGGTATCAAAACCAAAGCAAAATATTATGAAAGTAAAAATAAAATAGATAAACCCCATAATTTATTATACCATACCTGTTTACACTGAAACACTTATCACAATATTCTGTGGATCTCTATTAAAAAAAACTTGTTAAACTTTGTGACATATTTCCATTCTATGGAGGTCAGGCGCGAACGAACACCCCATAATTTTATTATACCATATTTCTTCAAACTCAAACATAATTATCAAAGTATACCTACGCAGATAGATATGAAAAGTCTTTATTAAAGTTTGTGCCTATTTTCATTCTATGGAGGCCAGGCGCGAATGATGACCCCACAATTTTATTATATCATCCCTATGTAAGTTAAAACATACTTATCAAAGTATTCTTATGTACATCTATATCAAAAACACTTGTAAACGTTTTTTTTTTCTTTTTTTATTTTTTATTTCCATACTTTGTGGACCAGGCGCGAACGCAGGCCCCACAATTTTTATGAACCACTGTTCTGCAAGGTCAAACATATCAATTCCTGTGTCTTGATATATCTTCTATCATTATATATAATCGGTTTTTTAAAATATCCAACCATATAGGAGCCTATTCGTGACCAGACACACACACACATACACACAGACATTCAGCTTTATATTATATATATATACACACACACATATGGATATATATATATATACATATATATATATATATAGAAAAGGACTATCCACTTATTTTGTGCTTCCTTTTTGAAATTAAATATGTTTTAACTCTTTTTCAAAGTGTTTTTAACATGTTTTTATTAACTACTTGTTCTTTATATATATATATATATATATATATATATATATATATATATATATATATATATATATATATATATTATCAGGCTGCCCGGCCTTGCCCGGCCTTGCCCTGTCGGAACATACGCTTAAATTTAAATCATGAAGAATTCGAATGTATAATCATGGAGCTAGTTTTCTCTATGATTATATTGTACCTAATATATAGTAAAACATGACTTGCGTGCCATCAGCTAGAATCGAAACGTAAACATATGTTATGTTTTGTCTATGATCACAGCGTAGAATTTGTGTTATGTTGGTGCGGGCAATGCCAAAAGCTGAACGATTATTATCATTGATTTATTATTATGTTGAAAAACATGCTGAGAGAATGTTTTGAAAGAAGGCAATATTCAGCTAAAATATTTATGTTAAAAATAAAAGGGGAAAAATTGTAAACAATAAAATATTACAGAGATATGTATGTAATAAACTAGATTTAGAAATTCAATTTTATGAAAAATAAACAATGCAATTGATCTGGTAACAAAGGAAAAGTAGGTTTTGATATCTAGGTTAGAGATTCAAGTAAGAGCCAACCATGAGAGGAGGTTGATTTTGTCAGTCGTGGAAGCATTCGACTGAGATTACTAATAGATGATGTGTGAATTAAAAGAACAATACGGCATAAATCCTGAAGGGAAGCAGCTTACTGTGAACGTGAGAGTAAACAAGGAGAAACAAAAACGTCCTGTTGTTAATGCTTCACAGTGAAACGTTTTGCTGAAGTGTCCAAGAGACGGAAATAGCCACAACCTTAGGTTAGTAGTCCGTTATCAAACGGCCATCGTGTGCTTATGTGTCATGTTTGTTGAACCCGTTCGAAATAATGACATTTACCTTGTCTACGTTACGCGAACTCTGTTTGAATCTGTGTAAACACGAACACACACATACCACAAATAATATTTTTAACCACTAGACTATACACGCGCATGGATTTCATACACAGTATGTTTCTATAAATTAAACGTGCATGAACACATGCACATACAGTCGTTATATATGCACCCGATTATAAAACATATGGTTCTCCAACTTTACCTGTTATGAATAGGAACTAAATACATACGTGTACAAAGGTTCAAAAGAGAGTCACAAACCTGATATGCCCTGAACTGGCATCTAAGCTTCAGCCTCTGTCCCATCGACGAAATGTTGCATCCCTCTGCCTGTTCTATAAGTATTTTAGTGGTGAATGCTCTGATGAACTGCAATCACTTGTGCCCCCACGACGTGAGCACCCTCGACAAACCCAACAGGCTGCTAAATCCCAACCCCACACTGTAGAGATCCCTAGATGTAAAAGATCTTTCTACTCTAATAGTTTCTTCCCTAGAACCGCTAGACTTTGGAATTCCATTCCAGGTCCCTGCTTCCCCAACAGTGCTGACGTGCAGAAGTTCAAGTGTAACGTGAACCGACACCTTGCTGCCCAAATGCCTACATAGTACCCCAGTAGTTGTTGCCCCTGATAGTAGCCCCCTACACCAAAGTGGCAATGTGCCTTGTTTGGGGTGAAATGTAATAATAATAATTAAAAAAAAACAGTGTAAAAATGTGTTTTTTTTAACTATAAATCTTAATTAGCCTAAGCGTAGAAGAATCGGATATAGTCGACATACGCCAAGCTTTTTTTTTTTTACACAGTGATCACCACTTATCAAGGCCCGGAAGCCACTCAGGGATAAGGGTTATTGCAAGTACATTACGTTAGTGTGGATATTTGATGAAGTGTTTACTTAAGGGGGCGGTTCATTAGGAATTTGTTAACGTTGGACTTGAAGACATCCAAGTTGTAGTCCGGAGGGAAGCAGGCAGACGGAACAGAGTTCCACAGGCGTGCAGTTCTAAGAAAGAAGCTCTTTTCATGGAATCCGTGTTTGGATTTAGGCACAGATATAGAGTGGGGGACATTTTTCACAGTGGATTCAGCTAGACGGGTGTTTTTCGTGAAAGATTGGCGAGGGGGGACCAGGGATTGGAGTTCAGACGAGCACCTGCCATGAAAATAACGATAAAACAAGGATAGGCTCGCAACGTCTCTTCTGTGGGAGAGGGGTTGCAGGGTAGAGAAAAGGGCATCCCCCACTAAACCACGAAGTCTATTTTGTACTCTGTCAAGGCATGATAGGCTGTTTTTGGCAGCTCCTGACCAGATATGGCAACAGTATTCCATCCTTGGACGTACTTGGCTTTTATATAGATAGAGAATTGCATTAGTAGTGAGATATCTTCTGGAGCGGTAGAAGGATCCCACCATCTTTCCAGCGACCTTGGCAACAGACTTGACAGCTATAACCGGTGTTATTTTTTTTCTTCAATTTTATGCCTTATCAATGTCTATAAATTATTCATATACGTAATTAAGTGTCAATAGAAATCCTAAAACATGAATAAGTAATTAATTCATATCAGAGTGAGAAAGAAACTCAACTTTTTATATATATATATATATATATATATATATATATATATATATATATATATATATATATATATATATATATATATATGCTTCCGAACCATCTTGTGTGAATCGAGCATCAGTTTTTAAGAGATTCAAGGAAAGCAAGGTGTCTGTGAGGAATGATAAGAGGTGTGGGGGAGTAAGAAAAGTCAGAACACAAGAGTTGGTTGGCCAAATAAGGCATTTCATTGATAAGGACCGTCCTGTTTCTATTGAAGCAATAATTGCACAGTTTGGTATAAGTGTGAGAAATGTACACATAATTAGACTTGAGAAAGTGAAAATGCGAAAAATTTAAGGAGTCCACAGCTCGATCTTGTCACAAACTATTGGACCAAGATGGGTATCAAGACAGTTCCTGACTTTCACTAGAGATTGCTCCCTGTGACTTTTGTTATTCAATAGGCTCAAGAATAACCTTAGAGGCTATTGTTATGAGACAATTGAGGAGATGAAAGAGGCTGTGACGAGGGTCATTGACATGCTCATACAAGCGGACTTCCATGGAACCTTCCAAAGGTTGTTGATACAGTACTACACGTGCATTACAACCCAAGGAAATGACTTCAAGGGGGAATAGAGTTTCATGTGTGCACTACCAATAAAATTGTCCATACGGAAAACGTCTAAAACCTTATTGGAGGCCCTTTGTATCTTTTAGAAAATACGGTGGCAGAGTCGGAATTATTTTCAAGTAGCTTCCACCTTTTGTAATTATTCAACAATTCTATTTAATTTTTGCTTGCCATTAATCGATAAAGAATTTGTGCTCTTAAATATGATGGATTTCTGAAACACGTGTACACAAGGATAAATAATAAATGTCGGTGTTGATTCTTTTCGAAGCTTAGTTACAAAATACTAATAATATAAAAAACAACGTAATCTACTGAGTATATAACAACTGTGTAATCTACTGAAGTAAAATATATGAAATTACGGGAAGAAAACCTGTGATATAATTATAATCATCATTTCTTTTTACAAGACAATCACCGCCTATAAAGGCCGGAAAGCCAATGGAGGATAAGGGTTAATGAGTGTCAGCTGATCAGTGAAACAAGATTATCGTACTTATTAAAATTAAATAGAATTTGACTTTTAAGAGGACAGCTAAATACAAACTTGTTTACGTTGAACTTGTGAATTATCATGTTGTACTTGGTTGAAAAATAGATTGAGGTTATAGAGTCCTGCGAGAATATTTTTTCATTGCGTTTACTTTTAGACACAAACAGAGAGTTGTAGCTAGACGAGTGATTCTTGTTTAACAGGAAGCATAGATTAAATCTCAATCAAGCACTTTCAATGAAAGTAAGGATAGACTCGCAATGTTATAGTGAAAAGTGGTTGTAAAGATAAGAAAAAGATGACTACTAGTTTTCGAAGTCGGTTTTATAACCTGTCAAAGCAGGGAAGTGTGCTCTGAGCAGCCTCTGCCCAGATGTGGCAAATGTACGCCACCTTATGGCGTAGTGCGAATTTATGCAGAAAGAGGATTACGCCGGCCATGAGAGACCGTCTGGACAGTAAATATATTCAAGTATTTTTCAGCGACCTTGACAACTGGGTTGATGTAAATCTTTCATTTTAGCTCGGGGGTAATTTCCCAGGAGCTTTCCAATGATGTGAGTCATTATGAAAATTATTTTTAGTCTACTGAGTTGAAATATATGTTAAATTAAAGCTGAGGAAAAACTTTTTTTCTAATTACCCAAATTATAGTGGTCGCGGTAGGAGTTACTTAAGAAGATATGGTCGTATATGAAGACATCTCTTGCTTTACTTATTCATATAGAAGTGAAATCAAGGGGAGAAAACTCGTGTTTTACTTTTGTTTTACTGTTTTCCACCCCAAACAAAGCATATTTTTACCTGGTCATAAGGGCGAGTATTTTAAATTATGTCAAACCTGTGTCCTGGGTAGTTGAGTATTTTTTTTTTAAATTACATTTTCACCCCAAACAAGGCACATTGCCACTTTGGTGTAGGGGGCTACTATCAGGGCAAACATCTACTGGGGTACTATGTAGGGATTTGGGCAGCGAGATGTTGGTTCACGTTGCACTTGAACTTATGCAAGTCAGTACAGTTGGGGAAGCAGTGACCTGGAATGGAATTCCAAAGTCTAGCAGTTCTGGGGAAGAAACTACTGGAGTAGAAAGATATTTTACATCTAGGGATCTCTACAGTGTGGGGTGGGATTTTGCAGCTTGTCGGGTCTCTCGAGGGTGTTTACGTCGTGGGGGCACAAGTGATTGCAATTCATCAGAGCATTCACCATTATAATACTTGTAGAACAGGCAGAGGGATGCAACGTTTCGACGATGGGACAGAGGCTTAAGCTTAGATGCCAGTTCAGGGCCTATCAGATTTGCGACTCTCTTTTGAACCCTGTCAAGGAGCGAGAGACTAGTAGCCGATGCACCAGCCCAAATATGACAGCAATATTCCATACATGGGCGAATAGTGGCCTTGTAGAGGTACAGGATGCTTTCGGGTGTTAGAAGTTTTCTAGCACGGTAGAGAGAGCCCACCTTCCTCGCAGCGGCCCTGGCAATGCTCTCGATGTAATTGTTCCAGCTCATGTTTCCTGTGAACGTTAGGCCACGTTAGTATCAGGATATATGTTCACATTGATGTAAAAATCTGCGTGTTAGTAGTAAGGGAAGCAGGAAACAAGGAGGAAATTCCAAGGTCATGCATGAGGGAAGAAACTACTAGATTGGGGACTTTTAAGCTCTATGACTCCAGGGACCCCAAATGAAAAGGGGTGGGATTTCGTTTCTTGTTGTGTTGGTCGAGAGTATGTACGTCGAGGAGAAACAAGCGCTTTGGAGTTTAACAGCGCACTTTCCATTAAAGTACTTGTAAAAAAGCTACAGGAGTTCAACGTTGCGGTGATTATGCAGAGGTTGGAGATTGGCTGATAGTGCGGGACGTATTAGAATGGCGACTTTTTAAAACCGTAAGACAGAGATCAGCTTGAGATAGATGCACCAGCTCAAATGTGGCAACAATAGTTTATGCATGGGCGAATAATGTATTTGTAGATTCATATACCCTCGGGATGGGTAACTTTGCTGCAACTTTGTGAATGTCCTCACTGTATTTGTTCGAACTTGTGTTGTTTCCGAATTTAAAACTGAGATGTTTGAAAGACGAGCTTTCAGGCAAAGTGCTATTTCACATGGCCATAAGTGGTTGAGAAAGTTTAGTTTTATTTATTGTTAAAAGAAAGAAGCTTAGTCTTAGTAGCAGTAAGTGTTACCACCCATTTACGGTCCTAATTGCAATGTCAGTGCTTTTATTAATTCAGTCACTTTTCTATGTACACCGCTTTATTTGAATATCATATCTCAATTACAATGTGTTGGCACTGGTGCCAAGAATTGCTAAAACTATTCTGTATGAGGTTATTATTAATGTTTTCTTTCCTTTAAATAAGTATGTGTACATATTACGAATAAGAATTTATCGATTAGTCGGCAACAGCCTTTCACATAACGTGTAGATTGATCATGAATATGCAATATAAGTCGCTCATTTATTGGCCGAATTAACATTATTTTACCGGTAAGAACATACACAAAATTAGACCAACACCTTTTGCGATTTATCGGGGAATAATCAAATGATTCCGCATCCTCTAAATCCAATGTAAAAAGAAAGCATCTTGGAAGTTTAATTTTGGTAGTTTGTGAACATGATTGATGAGAAGACTCCAAGAAATGAAACCACCGGCACTCGCAAAGGACAAACATCTACTAGTGGCAAAAATACCACCACCAGTACAGGCGAAAATGTTAATAAGACCACCAAAATAATAAAAAATATCACCAAGACAACCAAAACTACAACCTTAACTACTACGACCGAAACAACGACCACCACCTCAAATAAAACTGAAAACACTTCTACCACTACCACGAAAAAAACCTTCGAAACTACTGCCACCACTACAATCAACACAACTGAAAATACAACCACTACGATTGAAAACACAACAACAATCACGGAAAATACCACTACCAGTGAAACGGAATTCGAAACAATTACCACTAATAAAACCGAACATATTACAACAAACACTACTAAAAAAAAAGAAGACTACAACGGAAAATAACACTATCAATAAAAACAAAAATAACTTGACAGCCGAGCATTTTATCCTTGCCAGGGAGGACATCATTAAATGAAAAGCAAATAATTCGATATTCAGTACGGTAGGAAAACTTACCATTGATATAACCTAAAATATCATCAACATAGGCAATACAACCTCACCAGCATGTTTACTTTCTACTACAGATAAAAGTAACAAAACTACTGCTAATATCACAATATAAAAAAATGCAACCCAGCAGCATTAATACATATAATAGCACTGCATATAAGAATATTTCAATATCCGCTAATATAACCTCCATCACAATCAATACAACCTCACCAGCACCATTAATTCAAATATCATTAAACACAAAACAATCACAACTAATGTTAATATCACAACCAATAAAATACATAAACCTCACCAACACCTTTACTCAAATACTACTACAGATAAGACTACCACAGCCATTGCTAATATCATTACAAAAGAAACTGTTAATTCTAACACTATAGCCAAAATTATCTCCAATTCTACAGTATTTCAACATACTAATACAATTTTAACAACATAATATAACATCAACACAACTACAGCCTTATATTCCATCACCGATTTCCATTTGAAAATATCTCAAATGCATTTATAGTCAAAATGGCAACACATACAAATATCTTTAACATTAATATCATTGCAATTACATCTAAAAATAACATATGAATTTGTTGATTCGAAAATGAAATGACAAACACAAGGAGCTATCTTGATCCATTGTCAACAAGTATGGGTTATTTTTTAAATGACCTTTTCTCTGTTGTTGAGGACTGGTGAAATGTCCTGTGTCGCTACTTTCCGTTTTTCGGATGTAGTAGATTCATTGTTTGCTATCTTAAGCTCCCCTACCGGGAACTGCTGACGAGGCTGCACAGGCAATTTCTAAATGGGCAAATTCTTCCTCATTTGTGGGCGGTCCTGGATATGACCTAAAACTATATCCGATGGTGAGGCCCCACCTTGCGGGCCTTGGGGAGTGTGGAGCCACCCTTTAATTGGCATTGCTCCCAGGTCCACTCTGACCCGGAGTGGTAGTACCTGTTAGGGTCCCAACTATGGGTTAAATAGAATCTGACTTAAAAAAATATACTCCATTAAAATCGTTCCTCAAAATAACTAGATTCGGCATTAAATAACCTGAAAAAGGTTGATATGCCGTAAAACAAAAACAACCAACCAAATCATTTGTGGGCGCCGTTTTATTTTTCCGATTTTCTTTATCTTGTGTCAGATCAACCTGATGTTTGAAGTACGTAAATAACACGAATATTACAATAGTAGATAACACGAATATTACAATAGTAAATAACACTACAATAGGAAATAACACGGGTATTCCAATAGTAAATACTTACAACACCACAATAGCAGAAAATGCCAAATACACCTTTACAAAAAAAAAAAAAAAAAAATGCCAAATATACCTTTCAAAAAAAAATGCCAAAGATACCTTTACAAAAAAAAAAATGCCGAATATACCTTTACAAAAAAAAAAAAAAAATGCCAAATATACCTTTACAAAAAAAAAATGCCAAATATACCTTTACAAAAAAAAATGCCAAATATACCTTTACAAAAAAAAAAAAATGCCAAATATACCTGTACAAAAAAAAAAAATGCCAAATATACCTTTACAAAAAATAAATGCCAAATATACCTTTACAAAAAAAAATGCCAAATATACCTTTACAAAAAATAAATGCCAAATATACCTTTACAAAAAAAAAAATGCCAAATATACCTTTACAAAAAAAAAAAAAATGTCAAATATACCTTTACAGGAAAAAAAAATGTCAACACCAACAGTTGAGCTAAAAATATCGCCAACAGTAGAAAATGCAAAAATTACAGTTGAAAATAGCGTCAGTAAAAATGTTATTACCAAAATAACGTTGCAAACGCTACAGCTAAAAACGCATCAGTGAATATATCTAGCAGATATATTTTCGACTACTTAAGTGAATTCTCGTCATCTAAACCCAATATCTAAGAGAAGGGCACGTTAAAACTTTTTATTTTTTTTACACGGTGGTCACCTCTTATCAAGGCCCGGAAGCCACTCAGGGATAAGGGTTATTGCAAGTACAGTACGTTAGTGTGGAGATTTGATGTAGTGTTTACTTAAGGGGGCGGTTCATTAGGAATTTGTTTACGTTGGACTTGAAGACATCCAAGTTGTAGTCAGGTGGGAAGCAGGCAGACAGAACAGAGTTCCATTAATTTTTAGTAGTTTGTGATCATGGCCATTAGTAAATATATCTAGCAGATTTGTTTCCGACTACTTAAGTGAATTCTCGTCATCTCAACCCAATATCTAAGAGAAGGGCAGGTTAAAACTTAATTTTTAGTAGCTTGTGAATATGGTCATTAAAAAAAATCCGTGAATTTGAACCTGCCAGTGACCGAAATTAACAGGTTTTTACCAGAAGAAAAATACCACTAACAGTACTTACAAAACCATTAACTAGACCACCAAAATTATAAAATATACTACAAATCGAAAGACTACAACCTTAATTTCTACGACTAAAACAACGATTACCATCTCAAAAAGCCAAAAATACTACTACAATCACAACAAACACCTCTGAAACACTTGCTACTAATACTCTCAACAGAACCGAGACTGTGAAAATATTACCAATAAAACGTTACCACAACTTACTAATGTTAACTCAGTGACAACGCAAGACGATATGATGACTGAAAATACAAAAATGTGAAGATACAAAAAAATTAACAATAAAACTGTAAGTATATCGAGAGTGCAACTAATAAATTGCATCAAAATGACTAAAACATGCAACTACGTTTCAGTAGAATCTAACATGCCTTTATGAAAATTAAATTCAATCATACCATCGAAAACACCACAACTGAATATATAATCCCTAACATTATAGCTGAAAATACAGCTTGAAACACACTGCCGTCACAAATACGTTATCACTATTACAACTAAAACACTCACAACAACAGAAAACTGCATCTTGCCCACTACAGCCAAAAATACAAACAAAGCAAAATCCTAAAATATCAGGACAACAATAGACACATTATATATCACGATTGCAGTTAAAAATCTCCCCTATACAACTATAGTAAAATATATCAATACCAACTATTCAACAGGAAAATTAATACAAAATACAGTACAGCCGAAAATAGCGCAACACTAGCACAGCTTATATATATATATATATATATATATATATATATATATATATATATATATATATAACAACACTATTACAACCGAAAATAACAATAATAAAACTCAGAAAATAGAAGCACTATTAAAGAATATATCAACAGTATAAAAAAGTCAATATCTTCAACAGAGAGATGAAACTTTAAACTCATAAATGCATAAGATCAGGCATCATAACAATCTAATTGCAATCTCTTTTTAATCCTTCAAGTGGAATAAAACAAAAGCATTACTTTTGGAACGGCCCTGATATAATTAATACAATTAGAGCTAAACATATCAGCAACTGAAATGGTAATACTTCATGAGATATTACTTCTGGACGATCGATGCCGGTTTCTTCCAAGGAGGAAGTTTACAGGGAATATAAAATTAACGAGCGATCTTCAATTAATTATATATCTGATAAATGAGATGCTATACAGAATCGAGCGCTCCTAAATCGTCCCTTATTTGGTATTGGCTAATGTCCACGTCACATAACTTCGGTGATTTAATGAACACCAGTGTTTCAACGCTATCATGTGGTATCACCAACACGACGACCGAATATTTATGGTAGGTACTCGGCTGATCTTAATACAATTATCAACAATTTGTATTACTTTCCATGTGAGTCTTAAACTAAACAAAAATTCCACCAGTAAAGTTTGCTTCCCGGAATTTCCTTCAATAAAAAGTATACCGCGGGACTGCTTCCTAATATGGCCGTTTTCAAGTATAATGTAAACAAGTTCTTGTTGAGCCGTTTCCTTAAATAAACAAACACTACCCAAGTTACACAGTTACCGATCTACATGGTATTCTTGTACCGGCAACCTGGCACTCATAAGTCTGATCCTAAAATAGCTTTTGGGCCATTATAGTAAAAAAAAACGCTTTAATAATAGTTCAACGGAAAATACTACCATCGCTATCAGCACAAGAACAAACAAACGCATTAACGCCGTTACAGACCAAAATACAACTCAAACGACTTTAGCCAAAATATCAGCTACACTAAAACAGTACAGTAATCCTGAAAAAGAAAATCTAATAAAATAAACAAAGAAAAAATAGACATAACAAAAGGCAAAAAAAAAAAAAAAAAAAAAAAAATGAATGTTTTGATTCTTTTTGTTTTATGTGTCGGACTCTGGAACCAATGATTAAGAATCGACTGTTTTTTTTTCATGTGACTTTATTTGTTATTGTTATTGTTTTTGGCTATTAATTAATCGAACATCGATTTTGCATTAATTGTTTGCCACTGATTGGTCTTCATAAACACCGAACTTTTGAACACTCGTAAAAGTAGACGTTATATTACAAAAACAATCATTATACATAAACAACAACAAAAATGATTATATACGACACACAAACACACACGCACACACACACACACACACACACACACACACACATATATATATATATATATATATATATATTAGATATGCATATATATGTATGTAATGAAAATATAGTGTATATATATTATCCATATACATTTTGTATATAAATATAAAACGGGAGATTATTAGATAGGTAGATATAATTATCAAGATTGAGAATGTACTCGTAAGGTAAAATTTAAAGTAAATAATTGTTGCCTAATCATACATAGAAATACACGTATCGTAGTATGTACCTTATTACACTGATATTACACTGTTCCGATCGGTAGTTATTATCAACTAAGATCTCGTCATGTAAAAACGTGTGTTTCTTCTTTTATGTGCTCATATTGAAGAGTGTGGTCTTAAAAATAAAAATTATGCTATATATATATATATATATATATATATATATATATATATATATATATATATATATATATATATATATATGGGAATTTACCCAAATACCCATATTAAACAAATGAATATATATATATATATATATATATATTTATATATACACTTTTAAACCTTCATTTACATTTTTCCGATTTATATATATATATATATACATTTATATATATATATATTTAGGCACAATTTTTCATTCAAACAAATATTATTAAATGCGACGGAGACACTTTGCTTTATGTTTTTTTTTCGATTTTCCGTATAATTATTTTGTATCAAAATCAAAATATTAATAAAAGTACCATATTTATTGGAATCACGAGCGGTTTGGGTTTGTCTAGGAATCATCATCAGATGAAGTAAAAGTGCGAAGGAGCGAAAATGAGAATTAAAAGTGAAAACTAAAATATACGTATACGGTGATAAGTTAAAATATACAGAGTCGATGAAAAATTTTAATCGACCTTTTATCAGCTCTATATATTTTTGATTTTGATACAAAAAAAAAAATAAATAAATAAAAATAAAATGCGGAAAATCGAAAAATTGAAAAAAAAAAGAATTATAAAGCAAAGTGTCTTCGTTGCATTTAATAATATTTGCTTATATATATATATATATATATATATATATATATATATATATATATATATATATATGTGTGTGTGTGTGTGTGTGTGTGTGTGTGTGTGTGTGTGTGTGTGTGTGTGTATGACATTAAATGGGCTGGTAAACAGCAAAACAAAATAAACTAAATACAATACGCAAAAATCCAGCTAGAATTCGTCACTGACAACTTTCTCTTTCAACTTCCAGCACGTCTCTCCCCACTGCCGACATTTTATCAGAAAACTGACCCCCATTCCATTTGCATACGTGTGCAGTGGAAGATGAGATCTCGTGAGATTTCACGAGACTACACCTTATAAATCCATGGCTACTATCTTTAATTTTTTGTTCTCTCAGATCCCATCCGAAGGTAAGTTGTATGATCGCACGACGCACACACACACGGGGGCGCTTTCCTCTTTGATTATTTCATTCAATTTTACAATATATTATTATTATTATTATTATTATTATTATTATTATTATTTATGTTTAATACAGTCATATCTTGCTACGAGGTGCAGACCATTTCGATCATAATTGATCTCATTATGCAAGTACACACACACACACACACACACACACACATATATATATATATATATATACTGTGTATGCAAAATCAAGACTTCAAGACAAGGTGTTGATGGCAACGAAAAGTGTATTTCATTTTATGTTACAATTGTTTCAATGGCCAGTTCGACAGTTTCAAACATTATATCGTTTAAAAATTTTCAAAAACCAGCATTTCTTCAGACTTTATGAATAAACACACTTTTGGCAATGTAGCTTTTTTGAATAGAAAGAAAAAAAAAGGCATTTTTGAATAGCAAGAAGAAAAAAGGGGAGAAACATTTACCTTGGTTGTGGTTATGGAAAAGCCCATTTAAATTTTAATGTATCGCCTAATTTTTGCATCCTTATTTAAGAACAGAGTTATGTGAAGTTTCTACGGGGAGCCCTAATCCATTTAAAAAAGACATTTAAAAAAACATATCCCATTTGTTGGGTTCCTAATTTCCTTTATTTCTCAATGATTGATTTTTTGTAAAAAGAATTAATACTCAATTATGAAATGTGATAATTTTTTAGCTTAATCCTTAAGTCAACTTTTTTTGGCTTAAAACATATTGGTATATGAAAATTTACTGAATTACACGAACTCAGTATATTACATATAAGTCTCTCTCTCTCTCTCTCTCTCTCTCTCTCTCTCTCTATATATATATATATATATATATATATATATATATGTATATATATATAACTACTTAATTTACTCACATAAAATTAATATACGAAAGTATAGATTTATGCGTAAACTTGAAGTATTTACTTAAAAAGTGCTCAATACGGTGGTAGAGCTAGTTAGTAAGTTATAAAATATATATGGCGATTAAGCTACATTGAATATTCCGCGTTTCATCCACTCTAGGATACTTCAGGCTTATGCGCATAAGCTTGAAGAATCCTAGAGTGGATGAAACGCGGAATATTCAGTGTAGCTTAATCGCCATATCTATTTTATAAATTACTATATATATATATATATATATATATATATATATATATATATATATATATGGTAAGCAAAATCTGATCGTTTCGCAGCAATGCAGATTTTCAGTGAAACAAAACTAGCACTTCGCGCCATTCAACTTTCAAACTTTCAACGATTTCGTAGAGAGTCAGCACTTCTAACAATATACACACAGAAGAATCGCCAGTATTAAGTGATATTTACAATGTTTTTGTTTTTTTTATCCAAGCACTGATTAGCATTTTACACTGCTTTTAAAGTGTATTTGCTTTGGTTATGCCTTTATCAATCCATTTATCTATAGTTATATCTCCCCTCTCTCTCTCTCTCTCTCTCTCTCTCTCTCTCTCTCTCTCTCTCTATATATATATATATATATATATATATATATATATATATACATAAACTAATAGAGCAATTTAAAGTAGTCGTCAATAGATATACACACAAGTTTTTTTTAATTTTATTTAATTATATGAATATATACACACTAGTGTAACCTCGCAGGAACAAATAAACAAAGGAAAGAAAGAAATATTCAACAAACGCATTTTTACCGTTACTTTCCGTCTCAACATTCTTTAAAATTTCTTTTGCTGCTACATGTCCATCTAACTTGGCATTTTCCTCTTTCTTCCAACTCTTCACTAGCCACAGCCAGCCAATTCTCGCCGTCACTTTACACATGTGTATCATTCGGTGTTAACTTCTTTTTTACCGACCAAATGGTGTCCTGTTTTTTTTTTATTTTTCTTCAGATGCAAACTCGAGCACACTTGCCAATTTTCATACACGTTAGAACGCTGCTCCTGCTGCTAATACAATCGCTTACCATCTTAACTTCCGCTGCTACTGATATTTTCATACGTGCTCATAGGCACTCTGTAAAACTATTAGAATACCAGAATATGCCTAAGAAATTTTCTGAAAATAGTTCTGCAGCACTTTCAAATTTTCTTTCGATTCGAAAGTCAATAAATAATGTTGGTAAACCTTATGTGTGGAATCCTTTTTTGTAAATTTTATTATGAATTAATGACATCATTTTATTTGCAGTTGATCTTTAAAAGTTAAGGCTGTTACTAAGAATCTCGCTTAATTGCTGTCGAATGACTACGAGTCAATTTCCACAAATAAAAAGGTATACGCAAATCACGGCACTTAATATATTCTATAATATTTCACAGAAACTTGAAATGTTGGGACTATTTATTATTTGCGATTTTACAATTATTGTTACGAGTTCAAATATTCCGACATATTTGAATTGTCAGTAAGTGTTTGCATCACCATTTATATATATATATATATATATATATATATATATATATATATATATATATATATATATATATATATAATAAAGAAGAAATGGGCAATATTCAGATGTTAAATCGACTATAATACAAATAAAATAAAAAAGGAGAAAAGAGAAAAAAAACCCAGAAAAATCATATATTATAAATATACGATTTGGTAAAATAAGTTGATTAAAAGAATCACGAAATATAACAAAACCCGAAGCGCTTTAAGTCACTTTTTTTCAAGGATATATGTCTGAAAGAAAGACCATTGAGGGGTTTTCTTCTCACTATTAATTCATGTTACCAGGTATTTTTCGATATTGACAATTTATTTACTAATGTCCCTCTTGACGAGGTTATTAATATTTTTCCGATTTTCTTCATAGAGGCCACGGCCCCGTCTTTTTCTCATAAGATGGTGTTTATTGAACTTATGAAACATGCGACCAAGTCTGTTTCCTTCAGCTTCTACAATATTATGTATCGCCAGTATGACGGTATATCGATAGGCTCCCCGCTTACACCAATTCTAGCTAATAATTCTTTTGGCTTCTTGGAACAATTGCTGTTTAATAAGTGCCCAAGACCAGCCTTTTACATGCGTTACGTTGACGAAACAGTTTCTTGTATCGCTTTGCATGACGAAGCTGTGTCTTTTTAAAATTTATTAAATAATTTACATCCCCCCTTCGCATTTACAATGAAGGAAGAAAAAGATAACTCCCTTCCTTTTCTGGGCGTGCTAGTTTTTAAATGTAGGTATTTTTTGTGGCATCTATTTACAGAAACCCTAATTTTACTGGATTCGACCTTAGTTGGAATTCTTTCCACCAACAAACAGGAAACTCAACATTATTAGAACTTAACTCATCGGTCACTTGCCATTTCCTTTCCTTCTTATATCGATTCTAAAATTGATAACGTTTAAAAGATTTTTTATTCTGAATGGATATCCGCCTCCATTGGACAACGAAGTTATCAACAAGAAAACTGAATCCGTTTCTGAGCCACTTTAATCTGGTCCATCTAAACTTCTGTTATACCTCAAGTTACCTTGGACGAGAACTGAAGGCCAACGTATTGGGGTAAATATTTATTCCCTTCTCACTTCTAATATTGGTGATCTGTAAAACCCCTGACATTGCAATACAAGCTGGTGTCAGTCTCAGAATAACTGTCAGGTATGTTACTAACTAGGCTACTATGGTAGAGTTGCAAGAAGGAACCTCTTCTTCGTCCTGACAATATGAAACGCAGAAAGGATTGGTCTCGTAAGATGGTGGACAGATATTTTGGACCAAGATCATTTACTCTTATAATCACGATTTTCATTATTCCCCCCACAGTATGAGAGTCTGAATATGGAGGCTCACTCGGCAAGAGTTTGACTTTAAAAGAATGCAGTCAACGCTGAAACATGGACGTTACTCAGTTATGATATGAGGTGCAATTTGGAGTGATGGGCACTCAGACCTGGTGGAGTGTGAAGAAAACATAAATTCTGTTAAATGTGTTTCAATATTAATGTTACAATGTGTAATGGGGAGTATGTTTTTTATCTACTTATGGGCGTGTTCTCTTGCAGTGTATTTAACTTCTATATTTAACTCTCTTTGCGTCTTATTTAGCAGGCTCAATAATCGTCTACTTAATGTCTATTATAACGGCGTTCTCGTCTAGTCTGTGTGTGTCTGAGGACGTGTCTGTGTGTATGAGGACATATAATACGAATATACATATCGACATACCTGTCTTCTGCTGCTCGTCTGGAAGAGATTTGCCGATCATCTTGAGGGAGCTGGTACTGTTATAATCAAAGACGCATTCAAGACAGGAACTCAGGACGATGATTATTTTTTACATATTTTTATTCACTCCCAGGCGATTTCGTCACAACAGACTGGAGTGAATGGCGATCTTTGGCTTGCGGTTCATTTTGGAAACCGTTGCCCGCTTTTTCGGAGGCACTTTTCAAAGCAACCTATCTTTTCGACGTCCTGAACCCAACTTTCTAAAATTAATTCGGTTTCTTCAAGCCGAAACCCTTGACACGTCAGATCCGGTCTCCATTTACCTACCTTCCCGTGCAGCTAACCGGTCACCCAGTTTGATATATATCACACCATTAATCCTTTTGAATTTTTCTGCACCTGTATCTCGCTCAAATCATCGTTTCCCACGATTCAAACTATTTTTACTTCGCTAGAAAGATAAATTAGATAGATAAACGGAAATAGATAGATAGTTATGTAGATAGATAGATAAAACACATAATTGAATAAATGTTTTTTTACCCGGCGTGGCCCGGAGATTACATAACATTAATTAAGGATTCCTACCAATATTCTTAAGTTGTAGAATGAACCAAGTAAACACATTATTAATGGAAGACGGACCTCTTTGTCAGTCTGCTAAAGTGACACAACGTTGGTTGAGCAAAAAATGGGATTAATTAACTTCCATGACCAAGTAAGTTTCCGGATATGAACCCAACTGAAAACCTTTGGGGCATATTAGATAAGGAAAGGTAGCCATCTTTTAAGCCATCCTTAAAGCATTATTGCCTCAGGCATGGCAAGGAAATTTCGTAAACTGACAAATGCCTAAAATGGTCCTGGCATAAAAACCAGCAAAAAGCATATCAACCAAGCATTAGTTATTAAATTTATTTTTGATTTTGTACTATAAATTATACGTTTATTGAAATAAACAGTATCTATTAGTGTCTATTCTTTTCCGTTATATCTGTATATTTATCCAATGACTATTATACTTCCGTTTGTCTTTGATACAGTTTTCATTGTTCTTAGTCTAACAGCAATGCCCCTCACTGAGTTTGACGCCATTCTTTCCTGACAAATGTTTACTCTGTCATTCCCAACAGTATATGCTTCGTCATCTATTGTTTTTTACGCCCACTGAAGTGAATCGCGTAACCAAACGCTCCGTCACAATATCTCTTGTCGGTCAGGTGTTTTTAACTGGAACAGGGATTTTTACTGTGCAAGAGGAGAGCCTCGTAAAGGAAGGACAAATGATAATAAACAATATAATTTAGTTTAAATAAATTATTCATTAAAAACATCAAAGAGCTTTTTACTATACAGACACTAAGACACTTTGATGATAGCTTGTGTGACTACTAGTGAGTAAATAATAATAATAATAATAATAATAATTACATTAAAAAAAGGAAAACTTCTGTAATGAAATAAATAATAATAATGATAATAACACCGTTTATAATAATATTAATAATAAGATTCATAATAATAAAATTAATAATAAGATTAATAATAATAATAATAAGAAATTAATAATGAATAATAAAAAAGATAAAAGAATAATTAAAATTAAAACGAGTGTGCAATGCAAAATATTAAACTGAATTAGTAGAGAGATACACAATTGTTTGTATAATAGTAACTATAAAATATTAATACAGCATCAATTTGAGATAAACATTCAATTTACAAACATAGATACATTTTTTTTACTCATGTTCACCCCTTACAAAGCATATCGCTACTTGGACGCAACGGGCTACTCTTTGGAGCCATGTCTAGGGAAGATTAACAAGATATTTTCAAATCGAGTCTTGAACTTCCAGTTCGTTGACTGTCATGGCTGTTATAGGCTGCGAGGTTGTTTGGCTGTGGAATTTATTATATATAATCTATCACATTCTGAAAATCCTATCATAGGTTACTCGCTAGGTTAGCATTGCTGGATGGCATCGTCCTCTCCAGTTGAAACTCCTACTTGTGAGACAGCGGCTTGGGGTTATTAGCTGGTTGGATGACCGCGTCCCTTGTCGAGACGAAGTAGGTTTATTTCATAGTCGGATTTCGGCGGGGTTTGCTTGATCTGTGTTGATTTATAGATTTTCTTATGTGCGAGGCGTTTGCTCAGTTGGTAGAGTGCTTGCCTCGCATGCAAGAGGCTCGGGTTTCGAATCCTGGGTTCGGATGTGTCTAACTGATGAGCCCAAATGAGGGCGAAACTCGAGTCCCGGACTTCCGATTCGTTGACTATCATGGCTATTGTGGGCTGCGACGTTGTTTGGCTGTGGAATGCTTGGACCATAGAGCCATACCTTCGATGTGTATGCAAAAAAAAAAGATAATACGGAAAATTGAATAAATAAAAAAAGTATTACTAAACATAATCTTTTTGTTGTTTTTAACAATGTCTTTCTGAATATACATAAAGGAAGAGAATTTTACATATATACATATTATATCTGCACCGTTATATGTCTATTTAAATTGATACTAATTTTATCCGTATTGTTTGTTATGTGCCTCATATGACGCTTCGAGGAATTAAGAAAAAGAAAAGTTCTGCAGAATATTGCACCGGTTTTGGGGGGAGTTAGAGCAGAACTTTGGAAATTCATACACTTCTCATTTATATCAGATCCACAGTAAACATCGTACATAATCGATAATCAGCCGAAGACTGTCTTTGTTGTTTCCGGATGAAGTTATAGTTCAGTTTTGTACTAAGAGATTCACCAACACAAGCATTATTTCCTATCTGAGAAGAGGAAATTCCATTGCTATTGCTTATCGCTTCCGGTTCAACATGCATAGGAATGCCAACGAGGCTGTTCATGCACTTTTAATAGAGTTTGTTTCACTGGGTTAAATAAAAAATACAACTGGCTCTGTGTCTAAAATCCTCGGGAAAAAGTAAACAGACTTTGTCGTTCCATGCATTTTGTCTGTTTCCGATAGTTTTTCGATGAATTAATAATCCTATCTAACATTTATTTACTTATTTAACCCAAGTCAAGCCCAGAAGAGCAGATCGATCTAATGAAGTGGTTGTCATAAACATTTGCTGTATGATCTTTAAGAGTAACACTTGGGGTGCCTGGAGTAAAGGTTTCAGCGAATTTAGTTTCCATATTTTTATTATTTAATAGGGGACAACTAAATGTAATTTATTGAGTTCCTTATAAATTAGTTTCCTATATTTGGAGTAATCGAACATAATAGTTTTCTGTTTTGTTAACTGGGACAAATATGCGTGAATTCGTATTTACTTTTACTGCAAAGTTATTACTGCTTTTTCTGGAAATTAGGTTGTATGAATAAAGAATGCAGGATTTGTAGCATGAGTTGTTTACAAGTTTTACTTCTATTAACTTTCGTATTTTGACAATATTCATTTATAAATGCTTGTAAATTTTAACAAGATAACTCGAGAAGCATGTGACTCTTAATGTAAGGACGGCCATTCACGTTGAGGAGGTAATAGTTTACTGTGATGCATGAAGAACATTTTCTCTCTTACTTTCCCTCTCTGTACTGCTCTAACCAAGTATGCCGACCTATTCCACAAATCCCACAAACTCAACATGAAATATCTCCAGAATAAAAACTCGAATAAACCTAGAACTCCATCTTCCAACGTAGACCCCTACTATCAGGTCTCCTTCTCCAACATCAGGGGTCTACGTTCCAACCTTCCCGAGGTTGAAACCCAATTACAGGAGACGAAACCGAACATATTATTTCTCAGCGAAACTGGAATAGGGCCGACCACTTCCCTAACTGCACGCCTGTGGAACTCTGTTCCGTCTGCTTGCTTCTCACCTGACTACAACTTGGATGTCTTCAAGTCCAACGTTAACAAATTCCTAATGAACTGCTCCCTTAAGTAAACACTTCATCAAATCTCCGCACTAACGTGATGTACTTGCAATAACCCTTATCCCTGAGTGGTGATCACTGTGTAAAAAAAAAGACGAATATAGACTAACTTAACCCTATATCGTGATGTGAATGTGTTAAATTGAACCATTGCTTAAATACTATTCTTAAAAGTCTGGACCAGTACCGATTGTTGATATAATGTAACATATTTTATTCGTTTATTTTACTATACATGAAGAATAGTGAATTTATATGTAGATAATTAGAAACGCTTCAATAAGTAAAATATTGTTGGTTTAATTTATTTAATTCTAAAGGTTGATAATTGCATTACAAACATTTTTTAAATTTTTATCAAATATGAATTATGAATTTTCTTTATAGTTCTATTCTCTTTACCCCAAATAAGACATATTACGACTTAGACGTAAGGAGATATTATTTTGAACTATGCATACAAGAGAAATATATAGGGAGATGAGCAGCTATATATTTGTATCGGATTACATTTCAATTTCTTCATGATAATAGTGTCAGGCGAGCAAAATAGTAGGAGGGAGTTTAAACATCTGGCAATTCCAAGAGGAAAAATCACTATCAGCCTAGGAAAGCTTTACGCTATCTAGAGATTTAACTGTGAATCGGTGGGCGTTTGACGATTATTGGGTTAGTCTGGGGTATTTATGTCGCGGGATCACAATTATTTTAAGTTAGAGCGCACTTCATTAAAAAAAAGTTGAAAAACAACTCAGGGTGTAAAATTGCGGCGTTGGATGTACAATAATAGTTATATTTTGATTTTTATTATTAATTGTATTTAATTCTTCGTGTATATTATTAATTTTATAGTTTGATGTATTATGTGAAAATAAAAACAGTTTTGTAAACTTTTTTTTGACCCAAAACAATGCATGTTACCAACGAAGCGTATAATGATTAATGTGATAGGGGAAGCTAATTTTTATATTTGATAGAGCTCTTCGATAACAGATTCTAAATTCTACATAAGCTCTTAAATGACAAACTTATGTAAAGACAGACAACTCCTCTCATACGAATGCGAAGATGCATTTCATAAACAAATATAGAAACAAACGCACGCTATTCCTCGGAGAGAAGGACACAGACAATAACAACGGACGTATTTAGTTCCTTGGAGAAAAAAGCCAAACGACAAACAAAACCAAAACAAAAATATCCGACTGGCAAAGTACGAGAACGACAACAGTTTAAATATTTTTGGAATCTTCTTATTGGCATAATTGAAGTTTACATTCTTGCAAGAGAAAAAATATATAAAAAATATGACGAAATCAAACAAGAATGATAAAACGGAAAACACTAGTTGCACGGAAATTAGAAACTGCCTATAGGCCCAGATTTACAAATATATAAACAGTTTTTAATATGTACTAGCAAGTATACGCTCAGGCACAAATTTCTACAATTATGTGAGCGTTGAACTGTCGAAGAAGGAACCTGTTGTAGGGAACAATCCACAGGTTTGTGATTTCTTGATGAACCATTTTTTTTCATCCTTATTGTACTAGTTTGGCCTCCATCTTCTAGTTTCATTATCTCGTACTTGGAATAAGAATCTTTACCTTACTCGGTACACTGAGGAAATTCTTTAGAATACTTTTTGGAGTATTTGTTTTCGATCATACAAGGTAACTTGGATTCAATGATCCACAAGGTTCGTGCACCATATTTGCCATCATTTTGCGTGTAAGTCAAGGCTATCCTTTTTGCCAGGGATCTCTGCATATCTAATGTGAGTATGTGTGCATGCGGCAGCCCTCTCTTTTGGTATTCAATGTTTTTCAGGAAGTCCCCAACCTGCCAAATTATAAATTTTAAAATATTTTCCATTAGTTTTTAACTTCTGTCTAAAGACCCTAGCAACAATATCAAATCTTCTGATCTTTGTAAAAAAATACTGTAATTTCCGTCCACTTTGGATTCGTCGTAAAAGTGATGAAGAGGTAAGGTCGGCGCATTCGCCAAACATAAGCCATGGCATCACCTTGATGCTCAAACATGTATCGAGGGCCTCCTGTGTCAGTTGGCGGAAGGACCACTCGTTGACCAATCTGTTCTGGATCCCCATCCTCCCTAAGAATTGAATTGAAGTTGCCATAATTTTCAGCTCAACATCCATTGCTCCCGCTTGTAAACCTTCTGTTTCAATATTGCAGTACACACCCACCAGCCATTGTTGAAACGGCCTTCAGTCCCGGAGAAATAATTTATAGGACGAGTCATCAAATGGTAAGAATACAACTGCTGTTGGACAACTTTTCGCCCTTTGGATGCCTTCATGTCGTAAGATGAAAAACCATAATGCACAATCATGGGTACATTTTAGTATCGTAGAGAAGATATAGTTAGGAGATTCTTTATAATGTATTATCTTTAAAGTGCAAGACTATATCTCTGCTGCTGTCGGTTCTGACTCCATTAATATTCAAATCTCATACATTGTTTAATCATTGAATCGCCGTAGGTGCTTTACTTGCGGCCTCCGCTCTTCCTTTATGGCAACTTTGTGTTCTTTCAAGTTTTCTTCTTCAATATCCGCCATTGTTATTTTCAGTGGACAAATTAGGCTGTTTTTTTTTTACATAGGCATCACCACATTATCAAGGCCCAGAGGCCACTCAATGATAAGGGTTAAAGAGTGTACAGTAGAAATTGGTCAATATAGTAATCATTTTAGTAATAAAAATTTGGTAAATTTGATAACTTATATGGAACGGCTCATCAAGAACTTATTAACTTTAGACTTGAACACAACCATATTGTAGTCAGCCGGAAAGCAGGAAAACAGAAGACAATTCCACAGGCGTGCAGTTCTAAGAAAGAAGCTTTGTTCATGGAATCTACGTTTAGGTTTAGGCATAGATAAAGAGTGGGGGAAATTATTGATAGTGTTTACAGCTAGACGAGTGTTTCTTGTGAAAGTTTGGCGAGGGGGGACCATAGATTGAAGCTCAGTCGAACACTTTCCATGAAAATAACGATACATCAGAGACAAACTCGCAACATCTCTTCTGTGAGATAGAGGTTGCAAGGAGGAGAAAAGGACATCTCCTACGAGGCTACGAAGTCTATTTTGAACTCTATCAAGGCAGGAAAAGTCCTTTCTAGCAGCTCCTGCCCAGATGTGGCAACAGTATTCCATCCTTGGACGTACCTGGCTCTTATATAGATAGAGAATAGCATCAGCAGTGAGATATCTACCGGATCGATAGAAAGATCCCACAATTTTTCCAGCGGCCTTGGCAACAGATTTGATATACGTTTGCATGTAAAAATTCAATCAGCCTTCGGAGAATGTCTAGATTAAGTCTACTGTCACGTCCTCGACTACGTATTTCCTCTTTCAGACTATGAAAGAAGTAGATTTGAATAAGACTCTCAATTTTGTGGAAACCTAACCTTGAGTTCTTGCATTTTCGTGACCAAATGAATTCATAGCAAAATATTTGTTGCAACTGTGTAGTTTTTTAATGAACTCTATAGATATAGGACATTTGTCCTGAGAGGAAATCTTGCAACAACTAAGGCAGCAGTGGAAAGCTATACAGCCCAACCTTGCTATAAGAACAACAGCCAGGGGCCTCCCATTTAACTTTCACAGCCGAGCAATGCGGACATTTTTCCTATGTCACCTGTGGAGAAAGGGACTCATTTTTGTTGTGGAGCAATCCTTTTCTATTGCAGGTTTCTATTTCTTATCATCTCAAAGCAGTCATTCGTTGTCTAACTGCCGCATTTTCTGTCGTTTGCTGAGACAAAATCATACTTTCTCTCCTTATCGCCTCTCGCGCACGCCCGTTTGCTAGGCGAAAGATTTGTTCGGTTTCTGATTCATTCTCTCAAATCACCTTGTTTACGACTTTATTTTGTTTCCTTATCGGTTTCATTCACTCTTCGTCTTGCTTCTCTCAAGTTGTTTTCTTGTTTGTTTCATTTGTTCTTTATCTTGCTTCTCACAATTGAATTGTGTATGTCCTCTTGTTTTTTTCTTCCATTTGCCAGTAGTATTGCTTAACTTTCCCGACCATCTCGTTGCTTACTTGAATTTCTTCTTGTAGGCAAGTTAACAGCTTCACATGTATAGTCTTATCAGCTTCAGGTTGAGTTGCTTTTGCAAAATCTTTTAATCATACTCTCAGATCTTTTTGACGTATTCTCTGTTGAGCTCCAGACGTCTTCCTCTATTTGAAGCGTTTTCATTGGAGCGAATTGCAGCAACTCTTAGTTTATTAGCTTCTAATCTCGCCAATCTCTCTTAATCAGTTTCGTTTTTATTTCATTTGGATGGTATCTGTAGTGCGCATCTTAAGAAGAAAGTATTATCTTAGTTTTTTCCAAAGAATTACATGCATCTCAAGAAAAAAATGATCCTTATGATCCGTTATATTTTCTTTGGTGGCGTTATTTTGAAAAAAGTTTAAATTGCAATAAATTTTTGCCAGGGACTACTATCATGCCAAAATTTATTAGGATTGGTTGAGGGAATGTGGTGGAGAAGGGTGATCTGATTCAAATTCACAAGGAAGTTTGCCGGCGCCATGGTTGCGAACTCCAACTTGGTCTTCTCACTGAGAATATATGAAGAGTCGCAAAAAATATGACCTTAATTTTTCCCCTGACCTTGTAAAATTGTGCGCACTATACCTAGTTCGGAGACCATCACCATGTCAGATTTGATCATGGTCGGTCTAGTGGTGTAAACTGTAGATTTGTACGCACACACAAACACACATGAACACACACATATACGCTACTACTTATATATATATGTATATATATATATATATATATATATATATACACGATGAGAATGACGTTGGTTTCATTACGCCGAATCAACCATAAGAGGTTTGAAAGACTCAGCATCAATTACATTGTTTCAGTTTTCGATGTCGCTGATGAATTTACGCTGACTTTTTCCAACCTCTTATGGTTGATTCGGCGTAATGAAACCAATGGCACAACCTTGAAATATGATATACATATATATATTGCAAATGAATATTTCGTATCTGCTTGGTATCAAGTTTTATTATTATGGTATACTATTGCACTAACGTTGAATGACCAATTAATTTTACTGTACTATAATGACCAATGCACTATATTTCAATGCTAAATTTCGAGCACCAGGTCGTATTGAATCTTTCTGCGTCATGACACAACCCTCTCAGGAATTACCTTCTATATCCTTTGAGGAGAAGTAAAGTAATCTGTAATGTGATGTAGTATCTGTAGTTAAGTGATTATTTCCCCAGGCATTACCCCCATTCTTTTAGTGCAGTGTATATCTGCGATGTTTTTAAATGATGATATCACTAGGCAGTATCTGCTCATTCTTTTCCAGTGTAGTATACGCCTTAGACATTTTCTCTCCATTTGTGGGGTGGACATTGTATTATATGGTTGTTCATCATAATTCTATTCTCCAG
Source organism: Euprymna scolopes (assembly GCF_053919585.1). Classification (NCBI taxonomy): domain Eukaryota; kingdom Metazoa; phylum Mollusca; class Cephalopoda; order Sepiida; family Sepiolidae; genus Euprymna; species Euprymna scolopes. The sequence goes on along the minus strand of NC_136520.1, from coordinate 79,448,558 downwards.
AGATTCCATTCTCCGTTCTCTGGTAGTTGTTGTATACCACGAAAACTAAGCGATTTGACTTATATTTGATAATGTTTGTAGCAAATACTGACTCATGGGGCCAGGTGTCGTATAATAAATACGTTAAATTACGAAAATGGAAAGAAAAAGAAAGAACGAATAAAATGTTTTAAAAAATTAATGCAGAAAGAAAAATACAAAAATAAAACATAAAATTTAGTGCAATAATAACATTACCTTAAAAACACCAAAAGTAGAAAACAAAAAAAAAAGATAAGGTAGATGCATTTGTTTTTACAATCATACATTGTTCAAGAGTTAGTGAGGGAGAGTCGAAAAAATGTTCTATTCTATTCTCACCAATCTATCCGCATCGTGAGATTTTATCGTTTGTTTAAAAGGATGCCCTTGTCATCCGTTTTGTTTGTTATCTGCATCCTATGACGCTTCGAGAAATTAAAAAAAATATTCATACGATTCGATTCGTTTGTTTTTGTCGGAGTGTTATCAGTTGCGATAACCAAACGTGTCTGACATTCAAAGTTTCCAAACTTAACATATTTTTACTTCTGCGGTCAACAGTAAACATAGTTTGAGGGGGCGTTGGTTATACGAGTTGAAGATACGTCATCGATAATCAATACGACAGTATAATACGCACAATAACGTTAATACACCAGCTCCCGTCAGATCACCGCAGTTAAGCAACGTTGAGCCTGGTCATTACTAAAATAGGTGACCAATTTGGGAAGTCCAGGTGCTGTATGTAGAAGGACGTAGACACCTCCCTTCAAGAGTTGCAAAAACCTAACGTCGTCATCTCCCCTGACAGGGATGTACACGCGATTGGGGACAGTTTGTTAATTTCATACTCCCATGAAACTTCCTCCTTCGGAGGAAGCCGGTTAAACCCGAATAGAGTCAATGCTGACGCACGCACACGCACACACAAACACACATATACACACACACACAATAATAGAGTATTTACCACTTATCATCAGGATGAAAGTCTGGATTGATTTTGTTTTAGGAATTTCACATTCCCTTGTGAAATATCCTTGTTAAAGAAGGGGTTCATTTTTTGTGAGTATTTCGGCTGTTAGGAGTTACCAAAAGTCCTCATCACAGATTATTCCCTGGCAAACACCGGTGTGATAAATATTCGCAATATATTACCTGTATTTCTTTCAATAATCATGTACACACCATTTTGCGTTATAGCAACAGCTGTATACAATTTATTTCTTGTTAGTAACGAGCGTTGGGTTCACTGAGATTTGGGTGACAATAAGCATTCCCTATAGTTCCAGAATTCTTTCGCGGTTTTCCAGTTGAAATCTGGTTAATTCTTTCCTTATCAGTCTTCCTATTCTTCTCATTTCACCTTTTCATTGAGCTTAGGGAATAAATAAAAGTTACAGGGAGTAAGGCCTGATCTATACAGAGGGTGCAAAACTGTCTTGATGCTCATCTTGGTCAAATAGTCTGCAACAAAAATGAAGAACCTTTGGGACAAACTTCGCACAAATCTTCCGTATCTTAAGTTTCTCACGAATAATTGTGTATGCAGTTTACATACTGATATACAACTGTGCGCATACTGCCCCTATAGACACACGACGCTCCTTATCCATGAAATTCTTAATTTGGCTAATCAATTGTGGTTTTCTGACTTTCTACAAATCTCATCATCCTCTACAGACTTCCTGTTTTCCTTGAATCTCTTATGCCACTCAAAATCTGATGTTCGATTCATGCAAAAACAGGCTGAAGCATTCTACAGGTGTCTGCGGCATTAAGTTTAAAACAGAATTTTATTGCATATTATTCTTCTAAATTGTACTCAAGTCCACGTAGTACTTTTGATATTAACCAATTGTAACAATTAAGCTTTAGTAGGATGCATTTCAAATCCTGCTGTAATTGTTCATTTGAACTGTAACTCATAAAAATCGGTCAGTCATCTCAGAGGATGTATAGCAATAACATGCAAAATTTTCAAGAGTCTGCGACAATTTTTAATGCCTGTACAAAAAAAGTAATAATTGAAGGCGTATCGTATGCGGTATTTATTAACTTTGATGCAATCGTGTTCCATTCTAGTTAAGAAATTTTTGAAATTTCTTGTATTGGTTAAGCAATCCCGGACAATGCCTAATAATCATGCTAGTAAGGATAGATTAGTTTGTTGAGTCAATTTTTATTTCTAAACTAGAAGAGTCAATGTTTACATAAATAATATAAACAAATAGGTTTTTGAATAACAACAATTTCAAAATAGCTTAACTTTGAACAATCTAACGTAGAGGTAACTTAAGCTGACGTGTATCTTAGGACGATACGTGGCCAATAAGATTTTTTGTTGATTCTTGTTTTTTGAAGCCAAAGAGAGAGGATGGGTTTTGCAAAACCACCGAGGAAGCGGGTCGAGGAAATAGAGATGTGATTTAGAACGTCGGTTGTAACTGCTAGGAAATAGGACGATTTCGTAATAAAGACCTGTATGCATATAATATCAACGTTTCGGGTAAGTCTCTCGCTTTTAAAGTCTTAATTTCAGTCCAATGATCGAAACAGCTGAAGCAACCAACATGGAAACCGTTGTCAAAATGCATGATCCCACTTGATATTTTTACATTCTAACATTTATAAAGTATAGCGATTACAAAGAAACTCATGAATAGACATTTAAAAAAGAGACTTATTTAAACACTCATCTCGTCCCGCCGACGATATAACATGCCCCGTCTTGGTACCGTTTATATACACACGACTATATAACACTTGTAGCATCCGTTCACGTGGCTTCACATGATATTTTTTTCTATATTTTTATAGCATTCTTTTCTATAACGTTTTCACCCCAAACAAGGCACATTGCCACTTTGGTGTAAGGGGCTACTATCAGGGACATAAGCTACTCTGACACTATGTAGGGAGTTAGGCAGCAAGAAGTCGGTTCACGTTACACTTGGACTTCTGCATATCTGTACAGTTCGGAAAGCAGGGATCCGGAATGGAATTCCAAAGTCTAGCTGTTCTGGGGAAGAAAGTACTGGAGCAGAAAACTCTCTTACATCTAGGGATCTCTACTGTGTAGACTTTCTTTGCATATGGCTGAATTGCACTTATAATTTATGTGGGTTGGTTACCGCATTCGAGGATTTTCTAGAACATTTCAGATGTTTTAATTATCGAAATTGTTGAATAGTCTGGGCCATCTCTTTAGTCTCCTCTTGTAATTGAATTGCATTAAGTCTTAACAAGGTTCTAGTATTTCATTACTCTTTCAGTGGAATTTATGTTGGTGCTCTTCCTTTTCGTTTTTATCCTTATTGACCCTTTATGGCAGTTTTTGTATATCATCACATTTATGACTTTATCACTCGCCTTTTCATGTAATGTAGGTGTTTGTGTGCTGTTCGTTTATATATTATCGCTCTTCTTCCATTTAACAGCGCTTCTGTTTCCGTTTACAAGTATTCCAATCAAGATATTGGCTGTTTCCATCATTGCTGCTCGTTGTATTATCACACTCTTCCCTTTTATTCCAATTTCTTCTAGTTATTTTCTACTCTTTCGGGACTGTTTATAGTATATTACAGGTACTGGTTCTTTAAAAAAATTTCTCATCCGTTTATTCAAGCTGGGAATGTGTCATCCTACCGGGTACCAAATAGTCAACTGCTCACTCAGATATTCCATTCAAAAGATCTCTTTTAGATTCTTACTGTTCATTTTAGTGCAAGTGTTTGGATCCCTCTTGTAATTGGTTCACTGGGTATATTTGCCCGGTAGTTTTTAAAATTCCTTTTCATGAGTTTAGTTTCTCTTATATTTACTGCGATGATAAATATCTTCTTAAAATGCCAGTCTTTTTTCATATTTTTACATTTGGTTAACTTTTCCCTCTTAGTTATGCTTAATCCAGCACCATCAAAGACACTACTTTATACTAGTTTTGCTTCTTTCACCTTCTTGTCCCATACCGCTATGTCAGGTTTTATTGCTCCATTTTCAATGTACGTAGCCGTTAGAATTGCTTAGTCGTAGTTGATAGTTTATGACTTATTTTCCACTATACTTTCTGGTATATTTTCCTTGGACCTTTTGTTGCATTCGATTTTCAACTTTTTACAGATCGTCCAGTGGAGATATTTGCACACTCATTGTGTGGCGTCATATAGTAGGCATCCGCCATCAGAACATTACAGTTGGAAGTCAGGAGGCTAACACTCTACTTATATGGCACTTGCTATCATTGCTTTCTTAAAAGCATTAGTCATAAAGTATAATCCTCTCTCGATCATAGATGAGCAATCTTTAGTTTAGTCAGTCTATAGAGCACTCCTTATCTATATAGCCATGAGTTAATTCATTCAGAAAATACCAGGTTCGCTGTTGGTTGGCCCATTCTTCCAGGTTTTTACAATGGACGTTCTTGGTGTACTTTGGCGGCTCTTTTTGGCTATTTCCAAATCAAACTTGTTTTTTAATTGTCTCATTTGTAAGATGTGTTGCCCGAAGAGATTGTGCCAGTTTTGTGATGGAGGCTGTTTACTAGCGCTTGCTTCCTGATGTTGACGCACCATATTGATATTTTGGGATGTTAATGAAACATATTGAGGTTTGGATTTTCAGAGTGCATCACATATTGTCCGGCGCTCACGATAGTCGCACCATGTTTAAAGAGACATATAAACCTTGCTCCTCTGGGCAGATAAAGCCTGGGCAGACACATGTTTCGGTATGTTATTTTGTAAAGTGTCAATATTTTTCGAGTTTTAGTGTCCAGTCTATTTATGTCCCTTTTTGTAGCCAGTCGACAATTCCAAGGCTGTATGTTTTCACAGGCATTGCTAATTGGTTCATGTCAGTTGTCTTGTTTGTAAGTTCTGTTTTACAGATTTTTCTAACACGGAGTATATATTCACTGCCATCGTTTCCTTTCATCTTGGCTACTGAATTGAATCGTTTTCTTCTATGCCACGGTATTTGTATTTTTCCTGCTCTTCTGGGTCCTTGATACTAGTATTTTCATTAAGCTGTATATTTTCGTTTGGACATTCTTTCCAGCTCTGATAGGGCACTTTACAACTTTTGTTTAAACCAAATGCCATTTCAATATCTCTGGAGAAGATAGGTCCGACCTGCAATAGTCGACTTAAGTCAGCGTCTGAGTTGCCATACAGCTTGTGGTCATCGATGAAAAGCAGGTGGTTGACTCTTTTGTTTAGGTCTTGTTGGCAGCTCTGGCACAGATCGTAGGTGCTATGGTTTTTGTTGAGTAACTTTCTTAACGAATCTATCTACAGGTAGAAGACTAAAGGAGATAAGAAGGTTCCTTTTGTGACATTGATGTTAGTCATTTTTTTCTTCCTTAGGAGTCACCACTTATCGATACCTAAAAGCCACTCGAGGATAAGAGTTAATGAATGTACGGTGGTAGTCTAGTAATCGTTAATAGTGTAAATTTGGTAGAATTTGATTATTTATAAAGATGGCTCACCAGGAACTTGTTTACATTTGATTTGAAGGTTACCATGTTGTATTCAATTGTGAAACTGGCAAGCAGAGCAGTGCTCACAGTCCGGAAGTTCTGGGAAAGAAGTATTTTTCATGGAATCTGCGTTTAGATTTAGGCAGAGAGAAAGAGAGAGAGAGAGAGAGAGAGAGAGAGACAAGGAGAAAGTGAGAGAGAGAGCGGTTGTAGCTATTCGAGTGTTTTTTGTGAAAGTGTAGCAAGGAAAAACAGTAAATTGGTATTCAGTAGAGACTCGCAACGTTTATTCTGTGGAAAAGAGGTTGCAGGGAAAAGACAAAAGTTTTACCTACTAGGTTTCAAAATCGGTTCTAAACTCTATTATAGCTCCTGCCCATGCTGATGTTGCAACCGTATATCATTTTAAGGCATACCTGGCTCTTATACAGATGGAGGAGATCCTTACTAGAACGGTAGAGTTATCCAACTGTTTTTTCCAGCAATCTTGGCAACAGATTTGATGTTTTTCAATTTTACTTTTCTTTGTTTCGTCTTACAATCCTTAAGTATGATCTTATTGATTAATAATTGGTCCTAGGTATCTAATCACTTCCTCCTACACCCAGCTGTTTCAAGTATGCTCCAAAGGAGAGGTGTTGATAGATGCCTGAAATCAGACAAGTGATTAGTTTGTAAGTCGTAGTTAGACAAAAGATTCACTCGTTTTCGGTACGAGTGTTGTATCACTTTTTTAAAGCCATGCTAGCCTAGCTTCCTAGTACTTTAATAGTCTGTTGAAGCAAGTAATATAATGACCATGCAGTGCTGTTAATTGTTTAAGGCAGAATTGGGTGGATTGTCTTTACCAGGTTTTTTTGTAGTTCCTGAACCCATTAACCCTTTTATTTTTCATGCCAGCTGTTATAGCTTGCTCAGGCATTTCAGTGTGTTTCTGTTGCGTTTTGCAACAGCTTGGATCAATTGGGCCTCTGAATTATAGGTAGCCCTGTTTTCGAGCAGAAGCCTCCAATAATCATCCAGTATTTTACTTTAATCGTTGCTCTTCTATCTTTATTGTGTTTTTTTATTAGTTTACGATAGATGTAGTCGCGTATTCTGCTTAAACTCTTTATTTTTTACCACAGTGAGTTTCTACACGACATAATCACATCGAAACACCAGTTCCCGCGGGATCACCGAAGTTAAGCAACGTTGAACATGGTTAATCCTAAATGGGTGACCATTTCGGACTTTCATTTGCTGTATGTGCGCTCCGCTTATCTCGACATTGTTTCTAGCCGTCCTGATCTTCTTGCCACTGGACTCAACCATTGTCGATTAAGGAGAGGTGTGGTTGGAGATTGCGCAACCCTTGCCTCACAATTACACGCGCAACTGCCCCTAAAGCTATCCTTTGTCTTTCAAGACTTGACAGAAGCATCGATGGAGTTTCTACATTTTTCTTATTGCTTTCATTCGGAATTTCTATTTCTTTAATTTTTCTGCTTCCTTAATCTTCCTTGTGTGCTGTGTTATAACAGCTAACTCAATTATGTTGTTTATTTTCCTTCTGTTTTATTACGTCCAGTTTAAACAAATTTGTTTGCTTGTATCGCCATGCCTCAGAGGATTTGGAGGTTTTAATTTTCCAACAGTGTCTCTTGTTTGTGTCTTTACAATTTTTCTGCAAGTTCAAAGTGAAAAAAGTTTTCATAGTCCCCATAGCCGCGCAATCATATAAGTTTTGTATTCATCATTTGTTGTATTCATTTATTATTGGCTCACATGGAGCTTTCACACAGGTCAACAAACGATCTGATTGGAAACATGTGGTGTTCTCTGGAAGCTGAGTGACAACAAGTCTCCCCAGACGTCCAGCTCTCTCCACCTCCTTCGATAGCATTTGCAAATGAATTTGCAGCGTCGCAACAGCCTCTTACCATTGATTTCTCGCTGGCAGTGGCCATTGGTTTATACTGGAATTTGAGTGGCACTCAACCTCCCCAAGGTCCCAGTTCTCTTCGCGCTTGTCCAGCCGAGGTCTGGCTAGCGCTCCCTCCTCAGTCTTTCAGTCCTTCTTGTCCCTTCTCGGCTCTTTGGTATCACTTTTTTTATTGGGGGGGGGAGCGGTGATGAAACAATGGGGGGATGCATGATGGGGGTGTAGAACTTGTAGATATACAGCTTCAGTGTTCTTTATTCCCTGTGACGCTTATTCGTTATATTGTATTCTTGTATTATTCTCCGCATTCAAGGGTTTTCCTTAATATTTCAGCCGTTTTCATTATCGTTAGTCGTTGTACTTTTGCAGTTATTCCTCTGATTCCAATTTCTGACATTCTTTTTTCATTATTATTATTATTATTATTATTATTATTATTATTGTCCTACAAGGAGATTTCATACAGGTCTCAAAAGATATATCCATGAGAACAACATCTGGTGTTCCCTGGAAGCTGAGTGACAACAAGTATTCCCAGATTTCCAGTACTCTCCTCCTCTTTCGATAACATTTCCAAATGAATTTACATTATTGCAACAGCCGCTTACCACTGTTTTCTCGCAAACAGCGGCCATTGGTCTCTACTGGAGTTTGAATGGCAATAAGCCTCCTCAAGCTATCAGTTCTCTTTGCATTCGTCTGGCGGAGTTCTGGTCACGCTCTCTCCCTGGTCTTTCCATCCTCCTTGAGCTTTCGCGGTTTTTAGGGCCATTCCTTGAAGGGCAGTGATTGGGTAATAGTAGAAGGGGATGGAGAACTTACAGATATGCAGCTTAAATGTTCTTGGTTCCATGTTACGCTTTCTGGGTTGTCTCTTCAGCAGCTCGTCCGTCCCGCGCATGTGGCCTGTGTATTAGTCTCAACATACAAATAGTTTTCTATAATATTTCAGCTGTTTTCATTATTGTTATTCGACGTATCTTTCCAGCCATTCCTCTTATTCTAATTTCTCTCATTCTCTTCTCCAGGTTTTTCGGGATTTTTCCTAGTGTTATGTAAAAAGGGGCAGACACCAGTAAGTAAAAGAGCAAACTAGATACGTTTGAAAATTATATTTGGGATATGTTACAATCGAATTCAGTAGGTAAGTGTTAAAAAGATAATAGGTGTTTCATTTAGGAATGCAGTCGATTATTCATTCTTTTAGAAATAACTGGATATAAAATATGTCAGTTCAAACAATGAAAAATACGAGTTTAGAAATAATGAGGAAAACAAACAGGTTACAGACGATACAATTAAATTTAGGAATTTCTTTGTTTATCAGAGGCGTGTAGATGCATGTGCAAAGCGCACGAGTAATTTGAAACGTGAGGGAATCACATTGTCTGACCACGCCTCTGACGTCATCAAGAAAGGAGATTCACAATATATTGAGACTAGGTTCGAAGTTAGAGACAGTCAGGAAAAAGTATAATGTGTTCGAAGTTAGAGTCAGAGTCAGGAAAAGGTATAATGTGTTTTGTCTATCATTTGTAAACGAACTTTGTGTAACACCCTTCAAGTGTTAACTGTCTGCCCCCATCATCATAAGTGAAGTATCTCCTCTCTATATGAGTTAAAAGACTATACACATCATATCTCTCAACCTCTGGTATAAATGCTCTTGTTATAAAATGTATCCCGTCATCTATCAGACAGAAGAATCTACATACTCGACGATATATACACTCTTCAGTATATGTACGCACTCCCCACACACAATGAGATATCGTTTAAATATGGCAACACAATAATAAACACTCTCTCGATATATGTTCTCTACAATATACAAACGCTGATATATACACACATAACGTAACATACGTTGATTTGGTGCCGTGCATACCTCCCTACATGAGGGGGGCATTACGAACCTAGGAAACTACAAACAGAACGTGAAGTAAAAAAAAAACAAGTAAAGAAAGGGTCCTAACAAACTAGACATAAAATAATAGAGTCCTAAGGTACGAAAGATGTTCTTTATAATTTACACACGCTGATATATACAAATGCTACGTAATACTTTTGCTCCTATTATTATAGATACTATATTGATTTTTTTCATCATCCGTATCCTTTTCAGCTCTCTGGTAATCTCTGTGTATTTGCTCCGTTTCTCCTTTTCTTTGATATTTATCCTTTGGTCAGCTGGGACAGCAAAGTCTACGATTTGACAGGACTATTCTTTCTTGTTGATTATTACGTCATACGTATTCTTGCTTGGATGGGTTTATCCGTTTGTATGCCCATGTCTCATAGTATTTTGTGATTCTAGCTTACAAGTACTGTTGCTGGCTTATGCTTGTACTATTTGTCTGTGCGTTTGAGATGCAGTTGTTTGCATAAACTCCAGTATACTGTACTTCCCATTTGGTCATGCATGTTCTTCTATTCCTTTTGGGTTAGTTTGTTACATAAACTTACTATATGGTTTATCGTTTCGTCCTTTTGACCAAAGAGTCTGCATTGGCTGTTTTCTTGTGTTTTGACGATCTTTGCTTTGATGTTGTTGGTTCTTGTCGAGTTATCTTTTGCTGCAGTTATTAGGGATTCAATTTTTCGGGTTACGTGTCCTTTTCGCATCCATGTCGAAGTGCTTACCTTATTCTCATCTTTTGTCATCTTTACGAATCTACCATGTAGTTGTTTCAGTTCCCATTTTTCTTTTCTTTTCTAATACTCTGTATCTCTGTTTTCTGTTTTATTGATTTTTTTAGTGTCTTCCGCTGCTATAATTATTCTTTCAGTGTTTTGCATTATGTAGTTGTATATATTTAGTTAAATTTTCTATTATATTTACAACATTTTCAACAATAAGGTAGATACAGTCGATCTATATCCCCTTTCTTAGAAAAGTCCCAATAAATTGTAAGCATTTTACATGCTTTTGTGTCCAAAAAATTCAATTCATCTACATTCCAGTCAACTATACCAGACCGTTGGTATACCCTGATAGTTATATATGCTCCGTCTATGACAAACTCTCAGGACACTATTGATATATGCTACCATCAGTTAGTACACTTACATCCGTACCAAAACCGGATAAGATCATGGGAGATTTTAACGCCAGGGTAGGACAGGATTATATCACCTGGCCTAGAACACTAGGGAAATATGGATGCCGGAAAATCAAATAAAATGGGGGGATCCTCCTTTCACTTTGCACTGAGCATCAGCTTTGCATCACCAACCCCTTCTTTAAACAAAAGCATGTTCACAAGAACTCCTGGATTACCCTAGAAGTAAACATTGGCACCTCATTGACTTCGTCATCACTAGTCAACATGACCTCCTAGATATCCTGGACACGAGAGCAATGAGGGGAGCAAACTGCAACACTGACCATATTATGATCTGGACACAAACGAGATTCAAACTGAGACGCAAAATAAAGATAAAGGACCCCCTAAGAAGCTGGATGTCAACGGCTTGAAACGTCAAAATGTAAGAGAAGAGCTGGTAAATGCTCTCAATGAGAGACTTGCTGAACCAACCGGAGATGTAAACTCAGATTGACCGCCCTTCAAAGAAACTGTTTATGAAACATCCAAAAAGTGCCTCAGGCTGGTCAGGAAACGCCATGGGGACTGGTTCGAGGAGAACTGCGAAGAAATCAAGCAACTCATCAACCAGAGAAATGCTGCAAGAAGTTCAATGTTGTTTAGAAACACTAGATCCATCAAAGCAAAGTACGCTAAGGTAAACAGCAAGCTCCAGAGCAGATGTAGGGAACTTAAGAACAGTTGGTGGATGGCTAAGGCTGCTGAACTACAGATTCTGGCTGACACCAATGATATGAAGGGTTTCTATGAGAGTATGAAAGCAGTCTGGGGCCCAAATGTGAGCCATCCCGATCAACTACTTGCAAGCGACAATTCCACTCTCCTCACTGACAAATGTGAGCTTCTAAAACGATGGACTGAGCATTTCAAAACATTACTAAACGAGACGCCAGACATTGACGAACGAGATATAATCAACCTGGAGCAGTTCCCGACACAGCACTGGATGGACAGATGCCCTGACTCAAACGAAATCTGCAAAGCAGTGACGATATTACAGGATGGCAAATCAGCTGGGTCTGACGGCATATACCCTGAGGTCATCAAGCGAGGAGGACAAAAGCTACGTAGCACTCTCTGCACAATCACACAGAGTGCCTGGACCACTGCAACTGCTCCTCAAGATTGGAAAGACGCACAGCTAGTGACCACATTCAAAAAGGGAGATCGCAGGCTGTGCATTAACTACAGGGGTATATCACTGCTCTCAGTCCCTGGGAAAGTGTTCGCTCGTGTTCTCCTGAATAGGCTTAAAGCGCACGCTGAAACCTTGCTACCTGAGGCACAATGTGGATTCCGTGCAAACAGAGTCACATCGGATATGATCTTCTCATCCAAACACATCCAGGAGAAGTGTGTGGAGCAAAATATGGAGATGTACATGATCTTTGTGGATTTTACGAAGGCTTTCGACATGGTGGATCGAAGCACTCTTTGGGAAGTCTTGCTGAAGCTTGGCTTTCCTGCACACTTCACCAGCCTTGTCAGAGCCCTTCATTCAAGCATGAGAGCCACAGTTAAGCTGAACGACGAGCTCTCCGATCCGTTCGACATGCAAAAGGGTGTCAGATAGGGCTGCGTCCTCGCTCCACTCCTCTTCTCACTCTACCTGTCAGTTGTGTTTGGACATACCTTTAGAAATTGTGATAAGGGTGTTTTTATACGATCTAGGCCGGGAGCTGACCTTTTCAATGTCAATACATACAAATATGCAAATAGAATAACAAAGATACTCTTACGGGAGCTCCTGTTTGCTAATGACACCGCGTTTGTAGCGCATAGTTACGAGGGTGCTCAGGACATAATAACTCGCTTCGCAGGATTAGCCAAGGCCTTCGGATTGAAGATTAGGATCAAGAAAACCGAAATGATGTACCGACAATCCCCTGGATCACCAGCAACAAGCCAGCCAATTAAGATTCAAGACCAGGAGCTTTACAATGTCAGCAAATTCAAATACCCAGGGACCACGGTCATGAACAACAACAAACTGGATGAGGAGATTTCTACAAGAATGGCTAACGTCCTCATATCCTATGGGAAACTCAAACAGAAGGTCTGGCAAAATAAAGACCTGACTTTCAGAACTAAATGCTTGGTGTACCGCGCCATCATCCTCTCGTCACTCTTATGTGGTGCAGAAACTTGGCCAGTGTACAAACTGGTAGCCCGCAAGCTCAACACCTATATGATGAGACACCTCCGGCAGATTTTAAATGTCAAGTGGTATGACTTTGTCAGCAACAGGGAGATCCTATCACAAGCCAACCTCCCAAGCATGTGTGACCTGCTCATCCGGAAAAACCTGAGATGGGCCGGGAACGTAAACAGAATTGAGAACTCCCGACTACCAAAACAGATAATGTTTTCACAACTTGAGGATGGGGTACGAGGCATAGGCAGACCTAAGCTCAGGTTTCGTGACATCATCAAACGAGATCTAAAGGACAGGTTGATCCCTACTGGAAGCTGGCAGACCCTCAGTCGCGACCGTGACAAGTGGAGAATGATGGTTCACAAGAAGTCGTCTTCGCACACGAAGGACAGCACATGATGATGATGTAGCTCACGTGTATCAGTTTCTGTATTCAAGTATCTTACGTAAAATTCAGCCGTTTTCATTATTGTTATTTGTTGTATCTTTTCAACCATCTCTCTAATTCCAATCTCCCCTATTCTCTTTTCAAAGTTGTTCGGTATTGTTCCTTGTGTTCCTACTATTATTCGTGTTACCTCGACTTTTTCACGTTCTATTTCCCTTTGAGCTCTTAATTTTCACTTTATGTGCTACTGGACGGTAAAATCTACAATCTGGCAAGACTTTTCCATATGGATAATTAGTATGACTTCCGGTCTCCTTGCTTGACTGGGTTTATCCGTTTGTAAATCCATGTCCCATATAATTTTGTGACTTTCATTTTCAAGTACTGCTGCCAGTTTGGGCTTGTACCATTTGTCTAGGTGTTCAATATTAAATTGTCTGCATAATTCCCAGTGTATTGCTTTCCCCACTTGATCATGTCTATTCTTACACTCTTTCGGGCTTGTTTGCTGCATTCTTTATTATGTGATTTATTGTTTCGTATCTTTGTCCAAAGAGTCTGCATTTGCTGTTTTCTCGAGTCTTGTCGACGTTAGCATTTTTTTACAAGGTGGTCACCACTTATCAAGGCCCGGATGCCACTCAGGGATAAGGGTTATTGTAAGTACAATACGTTAGTGTGGAGATTTAATAAAGTGTCTACCCAATGGGGCTGTTAATCAGGAATTTGTTTACGTTGGACTTGAAGACATCCAGGTTGAAGTCAGGTGGGAAGCAGGCAGACGGGACAGAGTTCCACAGGCGTGCAGTTCTAAGAAAGAAGCTTTGTTAATGGAATCTAGGTTTGATTTAGGCATAGATAAAGAGTGGGGAAAGTTTCTGACAGTGGATTCAGCTAGACGGGTGCTTTTCGTAAAAGATGCGCGAGGGGGGGGCCAGAGATTGGAGTTTAGACGAGCACCTGCCATAGAAATAACGATAAAACAAAGATAGGCTTGCAACGTCTCTTCTGTGGGAGAGAGGTTGCAGGGAAGAGAAAAGGGCATCCCCCCACTAAGCCACAAAGTCTATTTTGTACTCTGTCAAGGCAGGATAGGCTGCATTTAGCAGCTCCTGCCCAGATATGGCAGCAGTATTCCATCATTGAACGTACTTGGCTTTTATATAGATAGAGAATTGCATCAGTAGTGAGATATCTTCTTGAGCGGTAGAAGGATCCCACCATCTTTCCAGCGACCTTGGCAACAGACTTGATGTATGTGTTCTATTTCAGATCAGGAGTGAAGGTCAAGCCCAGAAGCTTGTCAAAACATGGGGCTTCTACTAGACAAGAGCCATCTATTTCAATTGATGCCAGATGGGGATCAGAGCGTTGATGATGTAAAGATAGGAGTTTGGTTTTAGATGCATTAAAGCTAACCAGCCACGTCTTCCCCCACTGAACCACGCGCTCGAGATCAGAGGAGAGAGAATCAGAGAGAGCATTGTCATTTACAGCTTTGATGTGTTGCCGTAGATGGTCATCAGCATAGATGTCAACGAATGATTTAAGTATGTGTTTAAGGAGATCATTGATGTAGATCAGGAAGAGAGTTGGACCCAGGATTGACCCTTGAGGGACTCCAGCATTAATACTGCAGGCCTCCGATTTTTGTCCATCGACCACTACTCTTACGAGCCTATCAGAGAGAAATGATTTAATGATTGAGAGAACATTTCCAGTTTTGATGTGGTTCGTTCTAATTGCATTATCTTGCGGATGTTACTAAGGACTCAGGTTCTCTGATTAGGTTTTCTTTTTTGTAGCCATACACAAATATTTTTGTTAGTTTCATATTTTGTTATTCTTTATTAATCGTCCGTGCTGTTGTTCCTCTTCCCATTTTGTATTTCTCTTCTGATCCGTCGTTTATTCTGTTTCTGTCTTATGTGTTTTTGCAGTGTCTTTTGATGCAATAATTATTCTTTCGGTGTTCTGGATTATGTATTTTTCCAATTCTTTTTTTTTGTGTGTGTAATTTGCACAGACAAACCAGCAGTTTTCTCCGTCTTTTGGTTTCACATGGAGTTACTCAGTATCATCATTAAGGTGTAGTGCAATGTGCATTGTCATGAACTAACCAGTCTTTGGGTCGAGATGCTTCAGTTCTTCTTTGGTACAACCTATAAAGTCCAGAGTAGCTTCCAGATTTCCCAAATATTTATAGCTATCATGTTCACCTAGTGCCTTCATCTGTGTTTGGTTGGGTATTATCCTTCTCTCCGTTTTATCCTGCTCATGGTCAGCAGTGCGCACCTTTCTATGCCTAATTCCTTTTGGATATCCAGGCTGAAGATTCTGATTGTGTTTATTAGCGTTTCTAATTCCTTCTTGCTAATTGCAAACAGTTTCATGTCACCAATGTACATTATGGGCTTCATTCTTTAATCTGCAGTAGTGAGCTGTATCCGCCTTGGAATTTTCTTAGTATATTATTAAGGAGAATCATGGCGATGATTAACAGTAGTGGTGATAGGGAACAACCATGTAAGTTACCTCTTTGTATTTTAATCTCTTATGTATTGCCTATCAGCTGTTAGTTCAAGTCTCCATGTTCTCATTGCATAATCTTGCCTGTTATTTTGTACATTCTCAGGCATTCTATTATCCATGCTCGCGGGATACTGTTATACGCTTACTTGCAGTCGATCCATGCCGGGGCTATATTCTTTTTTCCACGTTTTACCTTCTTCAGGATTATTTGGTTTATGTATAATAGGTCATGTGTTCCTTTTTTCCTTTTTGGTATGTTTTCTGTTTCTTAGGAAGTAGTCCGTGATAATGAAGCTGAATACAAAGTTGTTCCATCAGTTGTGCTTTTATATTTTCCGCAATGTGTGTAAGGTGTAATAGGCCTGTAGTTGCGGGTAATGGGTTTTTTCTCTGCGTATTTTTGCACCAAAATCGTTTTACTTTTACCCATCCCTTCCGACATATGTACTTCGTGAGTTCTTAAGCAATTATTATTATTATTATTATTATTATTATTATTATTATTATTATTATTATTATTTACTCACTAGTAATCACACAGGCCACCATCAAACACTTTTTGGATAAAACTTGTGACGTTCTCTGGACTCTGAGTGACAACAATCTCCCAAGATTTCCAGTACTCACCACCTTTTTCAATCACCTTTGCAGATGAATTTGCGTTATCGTAACAGCCGCTTACCTTTGGTTTCTCATTCGCGGCGCCCATTAATATTCACTGAAATTTGCATGGCAAAGAGCCCCCCCCCCAAGGTTCCAATCCTCTTTTCATTCATCCAATGGAGGTCTGGCTAGTGCTTTTTCTCCTTAGTCTTTCAATCTTCCTTGACTCTCCTTGCTTATTTGGTATGACGTCAGGTTTTGGACACACACACACACACACACACACACACACACACACACACACGCAAAGAAAAGGCTAGATAGGAGTACACGAGGTTAACATACAATTATTATTATTATCAGGGCGGATACTTTAACTATATATTTTTCATAAGCGACGCACCAACAAAAGAGAAAAGGATGTGGGAGAAGATACAAGGAGAGGTGTTAAGAAAATGCCAAGGAAATGTCAAACCGCCTGGTAAAATAGACGGAACGTGGCAAGTAATGTGGCAGGTGCCGCGCGGGGATGAATTGCAATACAGTCGGACTTTCATAAACATTGTTATCTGATACTGCTTGACGGCAGCTAAAGGCGGCATAACTCCATGTCTTATCGCAGTGCAGCGACGTTCACAACTCAACTCAACAAGTGTAGATGTCGGATTTTGTTGAACTTGGTTTTCTATAATTGATGTAATTGCTTTTGGAGAGCCACCTGCGTTTCTTGTTCTCTTTTCACGTATGAATATATATATATATATATATATATATATATATATATATATATATATATATATATATATATGAGAGAGAGAGAGAGAGAGAAACATTAGACAGCAGTGACCGCAGTCCAGCCCAATAAACCAGTAATAAAAATTGACCATACGAATGAAAAGTAAAGTAGAATCATTTACACATGTTTCCACTTCTCGGAAACATTTCAAATGAACTACGAAAATGTTCTTTTACATTTTTAACACATCTTGAATATATTCTAAACATTTTAATACTTTCTGAAGAGGACGTTTCACAGAACGTCTTAAACGCGTTTAAAATGATTTCAATGATTTAAAAACATTATTACAATGATCTAAACATAATTTTCAATGAAAAACCAAAACCCGGAATAATGAAATAACGTTAAAAAATACACGTTGTTGGTGACCACCCCCTTATTTAAATATACATCTTTCTCTCGTTGGAATTTTTTTAAACCCATTTATATATATATATATATATATATATATATATATATATATATATATATATATATATATATATATATATGTATTGTAAATTTTAAAAATGTCCAAGCTAAACAAATGCCTTTTTATTAGGTTCCGGAGCATGTATATATATATATATATATATATATATATATATATATATATATATATATATATATTATATATGGATCTTCGAAACGAGAAGGAACGGACTAGAGTATCGATTACATAAACCGTGTAAGTTTTTTTTTTTTTTTTTTTTTTTTTTTTTACACAGTGATCACCACTTATCAAGGCCCGGAAGCCACTCAGGGATAAGGGTTATTGTAAGTACATCACGTTAGTGAGGAGATTTTATGAAGTGTTTAATTAGGGGGGCGGTTCATTAGGAATTTGTTAACATTAGACTTGAAGACATCCAAGTTGTAGTCCGGAGGGAAGCAGGCAGACGGAACAGAGTTCCACAGGCGTGCAGTTCTAAGAAAGAAGCTTTGCTCATGAAATCCGCGTTTTGATTTAGGCACAGATATAGAGTGGGGAAATTTTTCACAGTGGATTCAGCTAGACGGGTGTTTTTCGTGAAAGATTGGCGAGGAGGGACCAGGGATTGGAGTTCAGACGAGCACCTGCCATGAAAATAACGATAAAACAAGGATAGGCTCGCAACGTCTCTTCTGTTGGAGAGGGGTTGCAGGGTAGAGAAAAGGGCATCCCCCACTAAACCACGAAGTCTATTTTGTACTCTGTCAAGGCATGATAGGCTGTTTTTGGCAGCTCCTGCCCAGATATGGCAACAGTATTCCATCCTTGGCCGTACTTGGCTTTTATATAGATAGAGAATTGCATCAGTAGTGAGATATCTTCTGGAGCGGTAGAAGGATCCCACCATCTTTCCTGCGACCTTGGCCACAGACTTGATGTACGTGTTCCATTTCAGATCAGGAGTAAAGGTCAAACCCAGAAGCTTGTCAAAACACGGGGCCTCACCCAGACGAGAGCCATCCATCACAATTGATGCCAGCTGGGGATCAGAGCGTTGATGATGTAAGGATAGGAGTTTGGTTTTGGATGCATTAAAGGTAACTAGCCACATCTTCCCCCACTGAACCACGCGCTCGAGATCAGAGGAGAGAGAATCCGGCCCTGATGGCATCCCAATTATAGTGTTAAAAAAGCTTCAACCAGAACTTGCTCCCATACTTACGAAACTATTTAAGCGCTGCCTTAAGGAGAAGTGCTTTCCGACCCCCTGGAAGACCTCCTCAGTTTGCCCTGTATTTAAGAATTCAGGTGATAAGTCATCTCCCTCTCAATACAGACCAGGAGTAAAGGTCAAACCCAGAAGCTGGTGATTTTATGAGTTTTTAAGGAAAACATCTAATTAATATGTGACTAAATATGCAGCGATAACATAATTCTGCCACTTGTTAGTCGCAATATGTTTACAATATTGAAACAGATACATTTGGAAAAGAAATAAATGACTGAAAAAACTTTTTTATCCTTTAAATTCAGATGAACATATCTTGGTTAAAACAAAAAGTTGTTGATTGAAATAAGAATTATCAGAATCAACAAACTTCTGCCAACGCAAAACAAGTGTTATCATACTAGTAACGTAAGAAAACCTTGCATTTTGGTGCCGATGGATTTGCTTACAACCTTATTGATATCGCTTAGGTTTTTGAAGCAATTCTCACGCAGAAAATTGTCGAGATGCTTTAAAAAGTGGTAATCGGTTGGTGAAAGGTCTCTACAGTATGGCGGATAAGACAGCCTTTTCTAGCCTAATTCTTTCAACTTCTGCAGGTCCGTTTAGCAACGTTCGGTCGGGCATTACCATGGATGAGAATTAGGCGTTTTCTGTTGACTAGTACTGGATGTTGTTGTCGAACTTTCTAATGCATTTCATACATTTGTTGGCAGTACGTCTTTGCTGTAATGGTTCCGCATGCATTAAAAAACTCTAATAGATTAGACCGCTCGCAGACCACTAAACAGTCAGTATGACCTACATCTTGTGCAACTCGGGATTCGGGGAGTGTCCTGGAGCTTCGACGGCATTTAAACACTGAACCGAGCGTCGCTGATTGTCGTAAAGAACAACTTTTCATCATAAATCACAACCAGGTCGAGAAACGTCTCGTCCCTGTGGCGTAAAAGAAAGGAAAGATGATACTTAATAACGGCATTTCTTTTGGTTGTTGTCCAATTCGTGAGTCATCCATTTATTAGATCTTTTCTCTTTCCAATCTATCTCTCAGCTCGTTGGAAATCATTGTATGCATTGTAGTTTATTTAGAATCAAGTTCTGGAACAGTTGTGCGTGGACTGGCTTCGACTTAGGCTCGTAGTTAATCGTTGTCAACATCATATCGCCGATTACATCGCTCATAATCTTCAAGGCTCTCGCTGCCGTCATGAAATTTTTTAAACAACCATTGTGCTGTGCGTTCAGTAGTGGTTCCTGGACCAAGCACTTCGTTTATATTGCGAGCTGTTTCAGCAGCTTTTCAGCCTAGCTTAATTTGAAATGCGAAAATTGCGCGAATTTGCTTTTCTCCATCTTTAATTAAACGTTCTGAAAATGAAACATACTTATGTAAAAACGATTCTAATTTAAAAGAATTGTAGAGAAAAACGCTCTTTAAAATGCTTCATAAATAAGGGTATTATAACGAAACGGATTTGAAAATACATAGTTTGACATAAAAATTAAAAGTTCCGCAAAATCTTTTTTCAATATATATGATTACACTTTGTCTCGGCAGCCGAGTTTTACGCATATCTTATTTCTCTTATAATAATATTATTGGAATTCTTTCCCATTTTTCATTGTATCTATTTGTGAATTATTCCACGGATTTCGGCCTTTTGGATTATTTTGGACCATCTTCCAATTACGCGATTTCCTTGGATTTTACTTGTGCGAATGGAAATTTAACTAACTTTCTTGGATTTGCATCTTTGTCTTTTACCATCATTGGGTACTTTACCTTTCACCAGACAATCCATTCACGTGAAATCACATTTTTCTTCACCCTATTCCTTCCGCTTCACTTTTTGTTATCAAGTAAAATCTTTGGCTTACTTGCAGTTTCATCAAATACTTTTGCATGCAAAATCCGATCCCGCATTTTGCTCATTCCTACCCTCTGATGAGAAGGAAACTATTTCTTCGAAACTCCGCGGATTAAGGACTATCCATTTATTTAATGTTTCCTTTCAAATTAAATATGTTTTTAGCTCTTTTTCAAAGGGTTTTTTTACATGTTTTATTAACTATTTGCTCTTATATATATATATATATATATATATATATATATATATATATATATATTTAAATGCTTGTTTGCTTGAAGCAATGATGGCAAATGAATATGCTCAAAATTGAAAAGCCGAGAGCAATGTGGATGGACCGGATCAGCAAAGAAAAGGAAAGGGAGGAAACACATTGTTCGAGAGAAGTGTCTGCTTATTTATTTATCTATCATTCCTCCAATCACTATGTAATAGTAAGGAAACCAAGTTGTTGGCAAGTCCGGAGTACATAAAGTGGTGGTATGAAACTTTGATTAATTTCGGGAGAAAATACATCAACTTTCAAAAAGAAAACAAAATTATTATCCAAGGTGGTGAAAGAGACCAGGACCGCAGAAAGAGGCTAGTATCGCAGTTAGGAGCGATTAGTTAACTGTGTAGGTAAATGGGGTTAATTTATTTTCTTTACTGTTACTGTTATGCAATATTTTTTTGCGATGTTATTTTTTCCTTATTTAATTATTTATATATTTTTAATTATAAAATATACTATTAATTAAATTTATTATCCTATTATGATAATGTATTGTGTTTATTTATTCACTTGTTTATTCATGCAGCCAGGATTTACATATGTTATTTATTTATTTATTATAGTACTGCAGCCAGATTCGGGTAATTTATAAAATAAAGGTGATAAATGTACTTACTTTTATTATTTATTATTTATTTCTTACTTGTTATAAATATATTTCATTATTTATATTTTAATTTTTTGATATTAAGATATAAGGGAGCTAACTGGACTCACTTTCTAGCATTTTATTGATATTTGGTGGCTATAATATTATTACTCTGTTCTTATATATTAATATTTTTGTGTTTGTTTCATCGTATTTGGTACTTACACATTTCATCCTCTCTTTCTCTTTATCTTATCTCATGCCTACCTTTTCTTATTTAAGCTCATATCTCTTATACCCTATTCTTCTCTTTTTATTTTGTTTAGTTTTATTTATCCGTTTTTATAGGTGATCTTTAGTCTAATTCTTAAATATAATATATTCTGTTTATTTAATTTACTTCCCTCTATTTCAGTCCCATCTACTCGAAAACTACGCACTCCTCATCTTATCTCCCACTTCTTTCTCTTTACTCTGATCATACACAAAATCACGGAACTTCATTGGCAGAATCTCATAACGTTATCAAATAAAGACTAAATTAAAATCCTTAATGAAATTGTGTTTGGTGTTATTAATGCATAAAGAGTAATATATATATATATATATATATATATATATATATATATATATATATATATATATATATTAAGTAATGTGATTGATAATTTAAAATTTAAAAATCAAATTATAATTAAATTAAAAATCCGTTTCATAAGAAGGAACAATAACAAAATCAATTATCTGTACGATCGTTTCGGAAAACAATGCTTTTTATTGTGATATACATCAAGTTATGTACAATAATTACATATATTTTTTAATAAGCAAGGTCTTATTAAAAAACTATATTTAATTATTGTACATAACTTGATGTATACCACAATAAAAAGCATAGTTTTCCGAAACGATCGTACAGATAATTGATTTTGTTATTGTTCCTTCTTATGAAACGGATTTTTAATTTAATTATAATTTGATTTTTAAATTTTAAATTATCAATCACATTACTTAATATTGAATTAGCTCTAGGACATTTAACTATCGAGCTTATTATATATCTAAATTACAACGAGCACTTCTATTTCCTGTATTTTAATTAAACTAGTAATTTCACTGTTACATTAAAATACACTCAGCTCTTTAGACTATTGTTCTAATCTCCTTTAAAGATATATATATATATATATATATATATATATATATATATATATATATATATATATATATATGATGGCAGCAAGCTCGTTCGCGAGTATTGCCATTACTTAATACAAATGAGACAGACATGAGCGCCACTAGCAGCATGTGCCGGATGGTTAGTTCTGTGAACCTTCTACAGTCCTGCACATTTGCTGATGACCGGGTCCAGGCTGTGTTGCCTTGAACACCTGCCGGACCAGACTTTGGATGTTCCAGAGACTTTATTTCCGTTGGCGCCCATAACCGCCTCAGCCATCATTGAGTGTCCGTTTGCCGTTTTAGGCTACAGCCAGCATTTTTGTTATCGAGATAAACACACACACACACACACACACACACACACACACACACACACACACACACACACACACACACACCCACACACACACATATATATATATATATTCATAGGTTTTTATTTCGGTTTCGATTCAAGCTAATGCACAATGCACACAAATCATATGGATATATATATATATTTTTTTTTTAATCGAAACCTTATAATTTATAAAAATCGATAGAACATTAACCCTATAATAGTATATACGAAATCTGCAAGAATTAAAATATCATATTTAAACGTACTTTACGACCGGGTTTGCCGGGCGAACATGCTAGCTTAGATAAATACTTTTGCAGTTTTAACAAATAAGCTGCAATAATATCAGAGCGTCTCCATTTACACTGAACATCTACAGAATGCCAACATCAACATATTACATACGAATCGGACTCCTGTGTGTTTTCAACAGGTCCCGCTAGTTTTTATTATTTTATCAATTATTTTCCATTTCTTGGGCTGGATGTGGAATTTAAAAAAATAAAAAGATTTAAATGGAACAAAATTTACATCGCCATTCCATTTTTAAACAACTGCAAGTCAGAGCGTTCTTCGGAAGTTTTACCCTTATTTCCGATACCGAACCATAATTGATGGAAAATGTCGATGATCCGGGTTAAATTCTTCGAGAGTATCAAATTTTTCTTGTCACTTATATGATACTAAATATTGCTTGTTAACAGGATTTTTGTAATTACTTATTTTTATTGAGCATTGGATTAGTATAAATACGGTTGTTCGATAGAACAAGAGAGACGAAATAAAAATAAAAATAAAATCATGAAACCACAGGTTAACGCACTGAATGATACATTTTTTGTACAAACATTTGGGAATTGGTGTAACACTATCTGAAATTATTAATACTATAGTCGACAGACAAACAACATACGTTCACATAGTCGACAGACAAAATTTAAATAAAAAACAATAAAAAACATTACAATATTATGGACTTCCACGTAACAATATACATTTGGTGATACACACGCATTTATTACCGTGCAATTTTACGTCCACTTTTACGGGTGGGGATTACGAGATATCATACTAGAATAATTACATTTTTAAAATTCTTACCATGAGATGGGGGGTTGTTTTTTAGTATTCTGTACATTCCCCTCACAATTTAATAGAACTTGGTGGTTCACAGGAATTTGTTATAATAATACAATCACTACTTATCATATTTAAGTTTCAGTACAAGAATTCCATCAATTTCGAAGGTTACTTGCTCTGAATAATAAATACCCAAGAAATTCGCTTTCAATTATTTATTACCTAAAATTTGTGTTAGACATTTATTTGTTGGGATTTTCTTATGCGTTTCTTTACGTAATTGGATCCTCTATTAATTATTATATATTACGAGGAATAATTTGCCGAATGAACTAATGCGCAACGTAAAATATTCCCTAAGGAAGAAAAGGATGTTCTGTGTGGGCGAAAGTGGCATACAATGTCTATTAAATTATGTACTATTAATATCTTAGGAATATATATATTTGAGATGGATGTTTAAGTTTGCTTGAAGCATTTACGTAGTGGGAAGGTAGTTCTGTTTGAAGCTATATCAATGCTAGTCGTAGGAAACATTGTGGACACGAGTTAGCATATAAAAGAATAATTACAATATTAGAAAAAAAATTTTCAATAATTTTCAAATATTTTTTAATTATATTACGTTTATTTATAAAAAAAAAAAATGTGTCGTACAAGATGATAGGCTTTGACATCTCTATCTTTTGAAAATAGCTAGACGCCCAGCGTTGCCGGCCGTACAATACGCCTTTTTTTAGTTATTGGAATGATACAAGTGCATTGCAGCCAAAGGAGATTACTTGGAAGAGACTAAAATTTCATGTGTCTGCTATTAAAAATAGTTTCCATACGAAAATGTGTAGACAATTATTTAAAGCACATCTTGAATATATATATATTTATATATATATATATATATATATATATATATATATATATATATATATATATATTTACACAGTGATCACCACTTATCAAGGCCCGGAAGCCACTCAGGGATAAGGGTTATTGCAAGTACAGTACGTTAGTGTGGAGATTTGATGAAGTGTTTACTTAAGGGGGGTTCATTAGGAATTTGTTAACATTGGGTTTGAACACATCCAAGTTGTAGTCCGGTGGGAAGCAGGCAGATGGAACAGAGTTCCACAGTCGTGCAGTTCTAAGAAAGAAGATTTGTTCATTGAATCCGCGTTTTGATTTAGGCACAGATATAGAGTGGGGGACATTTTTCACAGTGGATTCAGCTAGACGGGTGTTTTTCGTGAAAGATTGGCGAGGGGGGACCAGGGATTGGAGTTCAGACGAGCACCTGCCATGAAAATAACGATAAAACAAGGATAGGCTCGCAACGTCTCTTCTGTGAGAGAGAGGTTGCAGGGTAGAGAAAAGGGCATCCCCCACTAAACCACGAAGTCTACTTTGTACTCTGTCAAGGCATGATAGGCTTTACAGTTTCTCATTTACGTAAGTCACACATGATGATGCACCAGATAATAATAGTTTATTTGTTCCTGAAGTAAAATGGGGGGGGGTCACCTCAAATACACAAACGGAATGTTAAAGAAATATTATCGCTACAGACCTCTGTCTCTACTCTCGTTGCCTTCTCTCCTGGCTGATCGGGAATAATCTCTCAGCACCGAGAAATGAACATCGTTTTATAGTTTCCATCTTCACGCTCACACGAGATTATGCGAGAACGGACGAAATAAAAATGCTGGCCGCCATGTTTGTTCTTCCTTTTCTTCGCCTGAACTCAATCGCTGAGCACCCACGGTAAGATTTCTTTTTCTTGCTTCTAACCACAGTTCTCTTTTGGGAAGAGGGATCATTTAACTATCTGTTTTGGCCTTGTGCCAAACTACCAGCGGGCACACCTGATACACACGTACTTAGCAGTTAAAATGATTATTTACTACTTTATACACTTAACATTCTTTTATAACTTATCGAGAAACGCTGAGAAACAGGTACAGCTAGTATCTATATACATACAGTGCCCCGCAAAAGATAATTATATTTTAAAAACAATATATATGCCGCTCCCCATATGGGGGAGCAAATGGGTTAAAGGGAAAATTATTCCCAACTCGCATTTAGGTTAAAATGTACTTCCGTAAATAATTGAATTCGTTCAAAACGTATCGCAATAACAAAAACAAAAACAAATAACATCTCTCTCTCTCTCTCTCTCTCTCTCTCTCTCTCTATATATATATATATATATATATATATATATATATATATATATATATATATATATATATATATATATATATATATATATATACAGGCCGACCCAAAGAACTGACTCCGACTCTAATTTGGCCCAGTTTCTTAATGTTTTGTCGGAATGAAATGAAACTTTGGTCATAACTAGTTTATTATATTCAAAACATCACATCAAAACACCAGGGTTTTTGGCCTTTTTTCTCAGTTGACTGTAAAATGCTCAGAAAAACAATTGAATGTCTTCTTGTTTTTTTCGGCGTTTACCTGTACACACACACACACACACACACACACACACACACACACACGCCCTAAATGGAAAAAATTAACATAATGTAAATAATGTGCTTATATTACTCAACGTGTTGCCTTATATATTTCAAAATTAGTTTAGTAGATTATTCTGTACACAAAACACACGTACATCAAGTCTGTTGCCAAGGTCGCTGGAAAGATGGTGGGATCCTTCTACCGCTCCAGAAGATATCTCACTACTGATGCAATTCTCTATCTATATAAAAGCCAAGTACGTCCAAGGATGGAATACTGTTGCCATATCTGGGCAGGAGCTGCCAAAAACAGCCTATCATGCCTTGACAGAGTACAAGATAGACTTCGTGGCTTGGTGGGGGATGCCCTTTTCTCTACCCTGCAACCCCTCTCTCACAGAAGAGACGTTGCGAGCCTATCCTTGTTTTATCGTTATTTTCATGGCAGGTGCTCGTCTGAGCTCCAATCCCTGGTCCCCCCTCGCCAATCTTTCACGAAAAACACCCGTCTAGCTGAATCCACTGTGAAAAATTTCCCCCACTCTATATCTGTGCCTAAATCAAAACGCGGATTCCATGAACAAATCTTCTTTCTTAGAACTGCACGCCTGTGGAACTCTGTTCCGTCTGCCTGCTTCCCTCCGGACTACAACTTGGATGTCTTCAAGTCTAATGTTAACAAATTCCTAATGAACCGCCCCCTTAAGTAAACACTCCATCAAATCTCCACACTAACGTAATGTACTTGCAATAACCCTTATCCCTGAGTGGCTTCCGGGCCTTGATAAGTGGTGATCACTGTGTAAAAAAAAAACAAAAAAAAACACACTCACATACACACACACGCATATATATGTATGCATTTATACGTGCGCTATAGGTTTTTGAACTAAGTGTTACGTAATTATGTACAATCTTTAATATATGCATGAACAGAACTGCTCGTAACAGTTAATTACTCATCTAATAATAAATCAGAAAAAATGATAAAACAAATCTTTTTTAATTCTCTCCCCTATCCACGATTGAGTATATAAAGAAGTTATTTCAATTTTTAAATGGAAGAATGTACTTCTAATATTAATATCAGTAAGGCAAAGCACTGATTTTTACATGTAGAGAAAAAGAAATGGCGGTATATAAATACATTCTTCTGAATCATTATTATCATATTTAATTCTTTTTCCATTTTCTCTATTGCTCTATCTCTTTTCGTCTGTTGTGTATTCGATGTAGCAACAGTTCACAAAAGCACACGCTGGGATTAAACATGTACCTGTGTCTTTTCATACGAAAAAACTGATGAGAGACACATTCCTTCGTATCTATGCGTTCAACGCTAAGTAATTAAATACTCCAAGGTGGAAAACCAATTACATCTTCTATGGCGAGCAGTTGTAAAAGTGCACGTTTGTAAGTTCCATTAATTTTTGTATCAAGGCAAATGGCATTGTCACGTGCAGTCGATGCCTGAGAAATTGATAAAATGAATAAGGGGTGAAATGATAAAATTCTCGCCCTTGAAAAGACGACACGATTCCATTTCCGTTTCATGAAAACCATATTTCTTTTTTGTTGCAGAACATCTACCAGTTTTTCAGTTGTGTACAAATGTCAAGAGTTGTAGGAGCCTTTTATTATCAAATGACAATGTTCAAAGAGCGAGATTGGGGATTCGCCGCTTTACAACTCATGATCTCTAGCTATCTAAGTTATGACAACAGGACCATTGCCACCACCATTCAAAATGCATCGCTGGATTGCCAGAAATAATAGGAACGTGCCCAGGGTGATGATAACAAAGTTTCTGGCCATGGTTATAGTATTTAGTGTGATTTCACGTGAGGCCCACATCATTCCAACTCACATATTCGAAGTTCAGTTTGAAAGTCAACACCAAAGTGTCCCTGGATGTGCTGAAGAGTGTGGTGCTTCTCTGGTGCAATCATGTGGCGGCTGGCCAGACCTTGGGTATGGCAACAGGACTCGGCGCCGACCCACAAGTCCAAAGAGATCCAGGTTTG
This sequence comes from Euprymna scolopes, assembly GCF_053919585.1. Classification (NCBI taxonomy): domain Eukaryota; kingdom Metazoa; phylum Mollusca; class Cephalopoda; order Sepiida; family Sepiolidae; genus Euprymna; species Euprymna scolopes. Next base: position 79,420,064 of record NC_136520.1, on the reverse strand, counting down.
ATTTAAGAAGGAGTGCTACAACTTTGTACAGCCATCCGCTGCGTATTCGCCGAACTCTCCCGGCGTTTTAGAAAAGGCATGTTCCTTAGTTCCGGACCCGTATCGAGGCGGTGATTGAGGCTGAAGGCGACTCCATTGAATAGATGTCAGCTCTACTACATAATCAAGTTATCTGAATTGATTTTTTTTTAAATTTATAATTAAACTATGATGCTGTTTTCTTTACGGCGAGACTATTATCATTCCACCATGTACACACTCATAAAAGGTTATTCGACAAAGATTAAGAGTTTCCCAGTCATATCATACGCTTAAATAAATTATTTTAATTAATGGAGATTGTGTATGTATTATTATAGATTGGATCCTCTATTAATGATTATATATTACGAGGAATAATTTGCCGAATGAACTAATGCGCAACGTAAAATATTCCCTAAGGAAGAAAAGGATGTTCTGTGTGGGCGAAAGTGGCATACAATGTCTATTAAATTATGTACTATTAATATCTTAGGAATATTTATATTTGAGATGGATGTTTAAGTTTGCTTGAAGCATTTACGTAGTGGGAAAGTAGTTCTGTTTGAAGCTATATCAATGCTAGTCGTAGGAAACATCGTGGACACGAGTTAGCATATAAAAGAATAATTACAATATTATTGCAATAATTTTCAAATATTTTTTTAATTATATTACGTTAATTTATTAAAAAAAATGTGTCGTACAAGATGATAGGCTTTGACATCTCTATCTTTCGAAAATAGCTAGACGCCCAGCGTTGCCGGCCGTACAATACGCTTTTTTTTAGTTATTGGAACGATACAAGTGCATTGCAGCCAAAGGAGATTACTTGGAAGAGACTAAAATGTCATGTGTCTGCTATCAAAAAAAGTTTCCGTACGAAAATGTGTAGACAATTATTTAAAGCACATCTTGAATATATATATATATATATATATATATATATATATATATATATATATATATATATTTACACAGTGATCACCACTTATCAAGGCCCGGAAGCCACTCAGGGATAAGGGTTATTGCAAGTACATTACGTTAGTGTGGAGATCTGATGAAGTGTTTACTTAAGGGGGCGGTTCATTAGGAATTTGTTAACATTGGACTTGAAGACATCCAAGTTGTAGTCCGGTGGGAAGCAGGCAGATGGAACAGAGTTCCACAGTCGTGCAGCTCTAAGAAAGAAGCTTTGTTCATGGAATCTACGGTTTGATTTAGGCACAGATAAAGAGTGGGGGAAATTTTTCACAGTGGATTCAGCTAGACGGGTGTTTTCCGTGAAAGATTCGCGAGGGGGGGGCCAGAGATTGGAGTTCAGACGAGCACCTGCCATGGAAATAACCATAAAACAAGGATAGGCTCGCAACGTCTCTTCTGTGGGAGAGAGGTTGCAGGGTAGAGAAAAGGGCATCCCCCACTAAGCCTCGAAGTCTATTTTGTACTCTGTCAAGGCAGGATAGGCTGTTTTTTGCAGCTCCTGTCCAGATATGGCAACAGTATTCCATCTTTGGACGTACTTGGCTTTTATATAGATAGAGAATTGCATCAGTAGTGAGATATCTTCTGGAGCGGTAGAAGGATCCCACCATCTTTCCAGCGACCTTGGCAACAGACTTTATGTACGTGTTCCATTTCAGATCAGGAGTGAAGGTCAAACCCAGAAGCTTGTCAAAACACGGGGCCTCACCCAGACGAGAGCCATCCACCACAATTGATGCCAGATGGGGATCAGAGCGTTGATGATTTAAGGATAGGAGTTTGGTTTTGGATGCATTAAAGGTAACCAGCCACATCTTCCCCCACTGAACCACGCGCTCGAGATCAGAGGACCGAGAATCAGAGAGAACTTTATCATTTACGGCCTTTGATGTGTTGCCGTAGATGGTCGTGTCATCAGCATAGATGTCAACGAATGATTTAAGTATGTGTTTAGGGAGGTCATTGATGTAGATCAGGAAGAGAGTTGGGCCTAGGATTGACCCCTGAGGGACTCCAGCATTTATATTGCAGGCCTCCGATTTTTGTCCATCTACCACTACTCTGATGAGCCTATCGGAGAGAAATGATTTAATGATTGAGAAAACATTTCCAGTCATACCGTAGCTGGAAATCTTGTGAAGTAGACCCTTATGCCATATCTTGTCGAAGGCTTTTGATATGTCAAGAGCAATTGCCCTAGAAAGGAAGCCTTTGTCAAGACATTCACTAATCCTGTGGGATATAACCGTCAGCACATCTGCGGTAGATCTTGCAGAGATGAAACCATATTGTGTGTCACTCAGAAGGTTATTCCTGCTGAGGTGGTTGAGTATTTCTTAAATATGATATTTTAATTTATGCAGATTGCATATGTATTATTATGGAATAAATCTCTTAATGAATATTTTATATTACGAGGAATAGTTTGCCCGGTGGACTAATACGCAAATAAATAAATAGAATTAAATAATAATAATAATAATGATAATGATGATAGTAATGATGATGATAATAATAATAATAATAATAATAATAATAATAATAATATTATCGTTCATCAAACTTTGTCTATGTTTCTTTACAATATAAGTTAGCTTATATTTGGGGTGGACGTTATCAAAAATAGTATTCTTCTCTTATAGATAAAGGAGAAGAATGTTTACAGGGGAATATTTTACGTTACACTGGCTAAGGTTACAATATTCCACTGTAACAATTTTTTTTTTATCTATAAGACAAGAAAGACCATTGCTAAGAACGGATTTTTTTCGATTTTCGATACTTCACAGATGAATTTCTGTACAGAACATATCTAAAAACCATGCCAGAAATATAAATTACCTTTGTGTGAAATTTGATAAAAATATGCTCAGCCATTTCGGAACCCATGAAGAACTCATACACACAAATTGACTATTATATAATAGTAGAGATAAAGATATATAAAACTAGGTTTTTAAAATAATTATATTATATTGTTCCGTAACATTTTTCAATTAACATTCTTTAACTTAAATAGATGTTTCTGTGCGAAGTCTGGCAAGCTTATGTATTAGGTTCAAGTAGTCTCTGTTCAGGGTGAATGTAACTATAAAAAGCGTTTTAGATAATCTTGCATGTTATACACGCCGTTCAATGGATTAAAATCTGGAAACATTAGGGATTATATGATGATGAACCTTATCCAAAATCCAATTCTGCCATATTACGGCGTCATCTTATAGTGCTAAGTCTTGGTAAAATACATAATATCTTCCGTCGTGTACCTTATCAATTCATGGCTTAACTACTATATTGAACACCTTTAAATAGATTATATTGAAAACATTCTGGAAAACAAAACTAAAAAAAGATTTTCGTTGCCTATCTAAAATGTAAGGGATGTTATGTGTGGATGCTCGGCGAATGTGACATACAATCACTATATATTTATTTACTATTGATATCATGTGAATCTATATATTTGATTTGTATTTTTAGGATGTTCTTTTACACTTATTCGCCCCCGAACTAGGCATATCGCCACTTAGACGTAAAGAGCTACTATTTGAGACCCTATATACAGATACACTTTATAGGGAGTTGAGTAACGAGATGTCTCTTCACATTGCATTTAAATTTCAACATGTCTGCACAGCCAGAAAGTAGGTGACCTGAAGAGAATTCTAAATTTTATCAGTTCAAGAAAATTAATAATCTTTGCCAAATCATCTCTCTTCCACCAAAATATAATTTATATTAAAAAAAAAAAAAAAAACGTATCAGGTGCGCTTGAAAGCCAAATTACAATGCAATATTACGAAAATCAAAAAATATTTTACTTGTTTGACATTTCCAAACGAAAAAAAGTATTTGTTAATTTTCGTAATATTGCGTTGTAATTTGGCTTCCAAGAGCACCTGATGCGTATTTTATTTAATTTAACTTTAATATACGCTTCTATAATGGAACTGATACCCCTGACGATATTTTACATTTTTATTCATGGGGACCCTTAGAAACCAGAAAAAAACACTTTTAATCTAAAAGTTTCTTCCGTAGAAACGTTGGACTTAAAAATTCCTGACTTACTGATGGAGAAATTTTAATATAATGTGAATACAACTCTCGCTGCTGAACTCCCTATCATTCAACCACGGTAGTGGTTGAATATATGCTTAAGTCCGAAATTGAATGAATCGAGACACATTCAAACCCCCCACCACTAATTCCGTTCGCAACCAAATTTCAAACAGGTTATATAGTTGGATAGAACACCTCATTAGCTACATTTTGAAAAAAAAATTTCGAAAATTGGTTCAGTAGAAAAAAAGTTACTACAAAATATGTGGGTTCACAAACAGGAGAGTAAATACATAAGTGACTAACGCTTTTTTTATTTTGCATAACTTTTTTTGTATATAAATATTTTTTACTGCGATTTTGCCAATATGACATGTTAGCGTAACGGTTAGAGTACCGGGGGTTGGTGGAAAGATTTTAGGTTCAATCCCGTGTATCGTGTTTTTTTTTATAATTAAAAAACCGAACTTTTTTTAATAACTAATTTTTTTTTTAACTCTCCTTATGATTTTATAGCAAAAAATGGTGAATTTATCGATTAAAAATATTAGTGAATTCTATGATATACATATTCTTTGAATGAACTCAAATTTTTCGTTATCACATTTGATGAAAAATGTAGTCCCATTTTGGCAATGCGTCTGACCAATGATGCTTTTGAACCCGTGACCAGCACTGCGATGTCATCAGCATCAGCCTGGGCATAAATATTCCTATTCTTAAACTCCTTTAAAAGAGGATTCAGCATACAGTTCCATAGTAAAGGTGATAAAATCCCATTTTGGGGGTTTCATTTAACTACTTCCCTTTTAACAGTTGCCCTCAGTAGTTCTACTTGAACTGTTCTGTGCCTCACCATATACTCAATCCATCGGATGAGTACTGGTGGCACATTGAGTTCTCGTAGCGACTTGAACATACTACTGAAGGGTATGTTTTCAAAAGCTCCAACGATATCTAAAAAGACACCGAGTGCCATCTTCTTTTTTGTTAGTTTACGCTCTATACAGATCACGGATTCATGAACCGCAGTCTCGGTAGAGACCCTGGCTCGGAACTACTGTGATTGAATGATAAATATTGCATAAATGTGTGTTTGAGAGCTAATATTTTTGGACAATCATTAATAAATATTATAAATTTATATATTAATACAATAACAATGCCTGGAAAAATCATGGATTATATGGAAAAATGCGCGCATGAAAAGTAATATTCTTAAGATTTTATTAAACCTGGAAAAGTAAAGGACAAGAAATTCAACCTGGAAAAGTAAAGAACAGGATATTCTAGTAAAGTAAAAAATAAGAATTGTTTAGACTTAAAATATTGCAGCTAAAAATAAAATTTAAATATTGATAAATATTTTATTTATTATTTGCATATGTTGTTGTTTATTATTGAGTTAGAAAGAATTAAATGATCCTAATTATGATATAATAAAATTATTAATTTTTATGTAAATTATAAAATTATTAATTCCATCTACTAACTAACTAATGAATTAATTTTATTCAAACAATTTTCACTACATTAATATATGCAAATAATAGGGGGGAAATAAGTTCAATCATGCGACGGACACCCTTTCTAACTCAACAATAAACAACAACATATGCAAATAATAAATAAAATATTTATCAATATTCAAATTTTATTTTTAGCTGCAATATTTTAAGTCTAAAAAAAATCTTATTTTTTACTTTACTAGAATATCTTGTTCTTTACTTTTCCAGGTTGAGTTTCTTGTCCTTTACTTTTCCAGGCTTAATAAAATCTTAAGAATATTACTTTTCATGCGCGCATTTTTCCATATAATATAGTCTTTCTCTTAGATATAGTTCCAACTAATAGGCGCTTACCTCTATATGCCGCTATGCCTTGTTTGGGTTGAATAATAGAAAAAGGCGCACTCGGAAGCCGAAAAACAAAGACATTTTGCTGGTTCCTTTTATCCTTTTAACTATTACTGTTTAAGATTTATCTCGTTATTTTGACTCATATCTACTTATTGAAGTTTTATATGTTTTATTTGTTTGAATTCTATTTACTACGTAACACCTTAGAGTAGATTAATATATCTTGGATATTTTGGATAACTATTCCCATAGTAGATGTTTATTTACACAACGTTTAAGTTTCGGGTACATTTTCTTCACTGCTAAAGTAGCAGTTTTCATATAATTTCTACTCTTATATAAAAGTCACTTTGTGTGTGTGAGTCTCTTCCTCATAGGTTCCGAAACAGCTGAGCATATCTTTAGCAAATTTGAGACAAAGCTAATTTATATGTCTGGCAGTGCTCTTAGATATCCTTTGGACAGAAATGCATCCAATAAGTATCGAAAATCAAAAAGTTCGATCTTTAAAATAGCTTTTTTTTCCTTATAGATCAAAAGAAAAGAGGAGTATTTTACGTTACACCGGCCAAAGGAAATAATGAGATCTCAGTAAATCAATTCCCAAAATCGAAAAATTCGATCTTAGAAAATAGTCTTTCTCTCTCATAGATAAAAAAAGGATTTTTACGAGGATATATTTTACGTTACACCGGACAAGTCAAATAATAAATCTCGACAAATAGTTTCTTCTTACAAAAATAGCTATATTGTAATCTAGCACTAGTAGAGCATTAGAATACAGATCGAATGACCCCCTGTTAAGCTCGGAAGTACCTCATCATTTTATTCTGATTTTTTTCTTATTAATAAGTTCAATTTACGATAAAAAAGAGGTTCCATTGTGGTACAAAATCTTCAAGAAACCGTGTTGGCTAATGGTTTCGTGATCTCCACATGTTTTGACTGGTCTTTCTCTGTTTCCTTCGATGCACACGTTACTTTAAGATCCGTAGAAAGAAGAGATGAGTGCGGTCTAGTCGACGAAGTTTTAATTTGTTGCTGAAGGAAAAAAACGTTGCCAAGCAAACAAAAGAAAATGTCAGAAATTGCTTGTTATAAACAACAACAACGTTTATTAACACAATTTTCAACACACACCACGGAATCGGAGTGATCGTGGTTGACTAGCGGAATAAAGGTTTCTTAGAAAATCTTAACTGCAATCAGGCAGGGTTAATGATGAAGAACGGAGTGGCAACGGATTTGTTTTTTAAGCGGCGACAAAAAAACAAAACAAAAAAAAACCGAACCAACTCGATTTTTCGCTTTAGGAATCCCCTATTTATCGGCCCGAATCCTTGAACATCCAGTGCCTGATTGGCCAGCCAATGGGAATTGCTGACTAATGGCTATCGTCGTAACAATCACCCTGGTTATCCTCTGATTGGTTTTAGTTAATCGGCCAATTAGTTGCAGTTATTGGGAGGGGCTATACGGAGTAGTTCTGTGAGTAGTTGAAGACTGATATATAGCCGCCCAGTCTTTGTGCCAAACTTGTACTCATTTTCAAGTTAGGCAGACACAAAATGTTTGCCAACTTAGAAATATATTTATTGTTTATAATTTTGAAAATTATGATTTTCAGCAGATGCAAACACCTGCACTTTGTGTTGTTTTAGTTTTATAGGTTTTGCTCGAGTCACAATCTCTTTGCACTTAAAATGTTGGATTCCCAAAGTGAATTTATTTTACTTACATAATTTGTTTATAATTTTGAAAGATTCATACACCTGCAGATGTTTGTTGTTTTATTGACAGTTTTCTAGGTCACATCTTTTATTGCTCGGGTCACCATCTCTTCGCACTCAATGACAGTTTCTTACACTTAGTTCTTAAAAAATCTTGCCTACCAAAACGAATTTTATACTGTTCAATAAAACAATTATCATCATAATTTCATTAATTATTATTTAATTACTTCGCCAGTCAATTTTTGACACTTTACTAAAAGTTTCATACCATTAAAAATTGCCACAAAACGTATTATTCGTTTGCATATTTAAAAACAAAAACTACATCAAAAGTGGTTTTTCCAGAGCATTCATCGTGGAGTCTAAATAGCAGCTGAAGTTATATTGTAAACAGTCATAGAGGAATTTGATGAAAGACATTATCATTATTATATATTTTTTATTTTTTTATGAATAATTTCATCTGGCAAATTATAACTCGTAATATATAATAATCACTCTCTTCTTCTCTGTCTGTCTGTCTTTCTGTCTGTCTGTTACTCGCTTTCTTTTCGCGATATATCCCCAGCCAATAATAATAAAATCAGATTTATAATCTACTACAAAAATTAACCACTGCTAACCTTATAATAAAACAAAACTTTCCGGATAAGAAAATCAGTCGATGAAACCAATGTAGGCTACCAATTCAAATGCCCCTTGAGAGAATGCATCTCCTGCAATAAAAATACCAATAGCTGCATCGGACACACGCCCAACACATTGCCCAGAGATTAATCCTACACCTTTCAGATACAAGCTCGATTTGCCAACACCCATAACTACATGGCTGCCCACATTCTCAATTTAGAAAAATCCTAGTTGAAAACATGAAAATCATTCATACAGATACAAACGTAAAAAGACAAACAATACTGGAAGCACTATATATAAATAGTCATACTAGAAGCACTGTATAAAAATAGTAAAAAATGAACAATATAAATTTTGAAAACAGTAATAGCATTTTAAAGTGCGTGAGTACGTTACCATCCAATATTGTTTAGGAGATGGGTAGATTTGCTGATGACACCACTCTCTATAACAGCCAGGAAGGGAAAACAAATGAACGCATATCTAAGGAAATAGCAGAAACACTAGAGGATGACCTCCAATCTGTAGTGGAATAGGGACAAAAATGGATGGCCACATTCAATGCTGCCAAGACTAAGCTTGTTTCCTTCAATAATTGCAAGAAATCTTCTCCACCACCAATAGCAATGGCCAAGAACACATTACATGAAAGTACTTCCTTTAAACTCCTCGGCCTAACGTTTACAGAGAACATACACTGTAATAGATACATTGAGAGCATTGCCAAGGCTGCTGCAAAGAAAGTAGGCTCTCTCTACCGTGCTAGAAACCTACTTACTCCTAAAAGTATCCTGTACATCTATAAGGCCATCATTCACCTATGTATGGAGTACTGTTGTCATATTTGGGCTGGTCCATCTACTGCTTGTCTCTCACTCCTGGACAGGGTATAAAAGAGAGTCGCAAACCTGATATGTCCTGAACTGTCATTTAGGCTTCAGCCTCTGTTCCACTGACGAAATGTTGCATCCCTCTGCCTGTTATATAAGTACTTTAACGTTGAATGATCTGACGAACTACAAGTACTTGTATCCCCTCGTCGTGACTTCCTCCAACAAACCCGTCAGGCAGCTAAGTTCCACCCCTTCACAGTAGAGATCCATAGGTGTAAGAAGGCCTTTCACTTCAATAGTTTCTTCCCCAAAACTGCTAGACTTTGCAAGCTGCTTCCGAGATTCTGCTTTCCCAACTGTACTGACATGCAGAAGTTCAAGTGTAATGTGAACAAACATCTTGCAACTCATCTCCCTTTATAATACCCCTGCAACTTATGTCCCCGACAGTAGCGCCCAACTTCAAAATGACACTGTGTCTTTTTTAGGGTGAAAATTGATTAAAAATATTGTGTATTTAGGCAGCATGTTTTCATTCAGAGAAGGGGTGTTTTTGCATAATGCGCTTTTTCGAATTGTCGTTCTTATTGCTCGGTCGAATCCGTGCAAAAAAAGTTCCATAGTTGTTTTTATCCATCTGTTTTTTTTCTTTGGGTTGTTCTTTGCAAGTACTTTCAACTGTGTTTCATTAGTCGTCTTCAGACAGTTTTTGATTACTGTTTCGTTAAAAATATGAATGTTTTTTTATTCTAGCTACGTTCTTATCACATTGAAAAACGTATATTTTTTACACACCAGGCGCTTTAGTAGTTCGAGAAATTTAAATATAATTTTAACTGAAGCATATAAAACAAAGGTTACATCAGCCGAAACGTTTTGGAAAAAAAATAGTCCAAACAATCCAAATAAAACAAAAAAATAATTATCAATCCTTATCTCAAAAACATACAAACATCATATCAAAAGAACGAAATGGATCCGCATTTATTAAACAAAGAAATAGACTTGGTACTATTTGCATTTGAATTTCTAACTGATGTGTTCCTTGCGGAAGCAAAAACAAACAAACAAACAAACAAAAAAAACAACACATATTTAACGATTCAACAATAACAACCAAGGTGAATGCATCTGGAAGTCGGTCGGAGGTTTCATCGGCCAAAACGTTTTAAAAGAAAAGCACCAATATATGAATAATAGTTCAAATAATCCAAATAATACAAAAAATAAGCCAAAAAAATCCAAATTACACAAAAAATCCCAATAATACAGGAAATCCAAATAATGCAAAATAAATCCAATCCAAATAATACAAAAAATTAGCCTAAAAAATCCAAATTACATAAAACATCCAAATTACATAAAAAATCCAAATAATACAGGAAATCCAAATAATACCAAAAAAATCCAAATAATAAAAAAAATCCAAATAATACAAAAAAAATCCAAATAATAAAAAAAATCCAAATAATACAAAAAATCCAAATAATACAAAAAAATCCAAATAATAAAAAAATCCAAATAATACAAAAAAATACAAATAATACAAAAAAATCCAAATAATACAGGAAATCCAAATAATACAAAAAAAAATCCAATCCAAATAATACAAAAAATAATTCTAAAGAAATGCTGTTAAATTAGTCGAAGCTATAAAGTCCTCGTTAGTTTATTCATTTTTTCTTTGTTTTCCAAACAAAAATTCAGTGAATTTAAAAACAAATTCTTACATTTTATTTCTTTGATGAATATGCAATTTACAAATGTTCACGGAAAATTGATTTTGAAGTTTTCAAAATGTTAGATTCTTCTTTTCATTTGCGTACAGGACCATACGGCCCTTAGTCCAACGCTCCAACTCCATCCCTACGTCTATATCTCTCGCTACTTTGCCTCTAACTCCTTACTCTGCTTGTATATATTTAAACTAGTCCTTTATGCTTACGTCATTCGACTACACAAAGACCTAATCGGGTGACTAATCAATCACGTCTTCTCTCGCTCAATTTTATTGTTTTTATGTTTAGGTTTGAAAACCTATTATTTATGTTCATCGCATTATTTTCTTGTTATTGTTTCTAAGTTAATATTATTATTTTAACTAAACATTCCTTACTTTCAAAACATCCTCTCTGCATACATTTTAACTACATAACAGCAAAATAATGATATTGTTCGTTATCTAACATTTTAACTTTCGATAATAATAGTCGATTTTTCTAAATTTACTATCAGGAAGGTAACCCGGTGTCGCCCGGGCATAATCAACAGTTGCATAAAGGTGCCCGTTTAAAATTTTATACTCATGAGTTTGGTTTAATAGTTTAACATTAAAACCTGAAAAAGGTCGGATGATAAATCAGTCGAATGTGGTAAGAATATCATCGAAGATGAGAGCAACAGTCCGAATAATCCAAATACTTGTATTAATCGTTATCTAAAAATCCGTAACATAGTTAATATTGGTAGGAATTTTAAAGAAATCTATAAAGTACTCATTGTCCATTTTCTTTGCTTGTGTGTCAAACGACAATATATGGAATTCTAAAATAGGTTTTGAATGTTGTACATTTTATTCCTTTGATGAATATGAAATTTACAAATGTTCACGGAAGTACATTAATTGTGAAATTGATTTTAAATTGCTCAAAAAAAGACGTTATGGAAATTAAGTACCAATCACCAAATGAAAATACATTGAAATGAAGCAGAATATTTTTTTGGTGTTTTTCCGCTATAGGGAGAATCGAATTAGAGTAGAACAAAAGTGCATTATGGTTTCCCATAAATTTCCTTTGAAGTTATTCCGTTTATTTATTTGTTTGTTATTCAGGAGGATGTGTTGATAACAAATGTGGCGATATCTTTTCTGGGTTTTAACGTCGAATCTACATAATTACAATTTATGTTGAAAGGAATTTTAATAATAGAAAGGAAACAATGAAGTGAAACAAAGATAAAGAAGGAAACGATTTTGAAAATGTATTTTTGTATCGGTGTATGTTTCTTCTGTTTTGAATTGATGATGGAATGATGGGAAATTATTGAATAGTTCTGCCATTCGTAGTGACCACATAAAAGAGCAAATATCACAGAATCTCAGTATGAAATTGCACAACAAAAACAGCAACAAAAGAACACCAATTTGCTCATCTAAATATTAATTTACTTGTTCGTCACAAAAAAAACATCATCATCGCAAAATTAAATAAAGGGAAACGAATTACCTCCCTTTATAATTGATCTTTATCAGTTAAAAATCATTAAAATCATTTCCTCTCCAAATTTTTTAAAATGGCTGTCTGTTTACGATTCAAATTGGCTATGTTACTTTTATAATTTTAAAAAGCCATATTGAAAAGAGACAATACGTATTTTTGTTTTAGTATCTTTATAATTTTTTATAAATTGTGCAAGTGAATTTTTATCTGCTCTCTTATAATTTATATTAAAACATATTCAGAAAAAATGTGTTGTGTGTTGAATTTTTATTGAAAAAATCTAAATTTTTAAAATCTATTCTTTTTAGTTTTAGAAAGTTTAAAAAAATTGCTAACAATTGTTTTAAATTCATAGATATTTTTATTTTTTATTTTATTTATTTTATTTATAATTTGCTTTAAAAGTTTTAAACTACCGTGATCGTCCTTCGATTGCCACGTTGAATTACTACAGTTCCAGGTGAGCATTGTCTGAAGATAGCGGTTTCAATCCTACCCAAAGCCGGATAGAGGCTTACTTGGCCAAAACGAGGTAAGACGACAACAACTATGAAAGGCAGTAATTGCTGAGGATGTAGTTAGGAGATTCGGAGTCCCTATTCCGTCGCGGTTATCACCTGACGAAGGTCAGAGGAATAGTTAGCCGAAACCTCATGAAACAACAACTAAAAAACAGAACAAATGAGAATAGTCTGCAATAAAATAAATTGTTTTTCTCAAACAGAATTGAAGAAAACTAATAAGAAAACCATGTTTTTGTGTTTTAATATTTTTTAAACAAAATTTTGAAATAGCACTTCATTTATGTGTTTTCCCTGTATTATTTTATTTTATTTAAAAAAAAAAATCTTTGTTTTTGGAACTAATGTAAAGTAAATCTTTTTGTTTTTGTTTTTCATTTCATAAATAATTTTTCCATATAGGCTGGGATGGGGTGGTGGTCGACAACCGTTTTTGTTGTTGTTACTTTTAATCAAATTAAGACAACCATGACATTCCTTTAGGATCAGAGAAACTTTTCTACGCCAATATCAGGTGAGAAAAGACAGCGAATGAGGAAGAAACTTCGCCAACCAGGCAGCTTTCAGATAAGATAGAGACAAAAAGAATTATTAACAAACATCTGTCTCCAAATTCCCCGATAAGATAAATGTCGAGAAGCTCCCGGCTGGTCCCAGTATTTTCCCCAAAGATCATCCGCTCCTTTGCCACGCATTAATTGGCTAATCGGCGTCTTAACTCAAGTTACAGTGAAACACGAACGCAAAGCCGAGCGGACGGTGAATTACGTCTGGTTCAAAATCAGCAGGAGTACCCAATGTTTTAGTAGATTTAGACACACGAAAAAAGTAAGGGAAATTGTAGATTTTACAAATTAGTATAAAAATATTTGTTTGCTCGTGTTTAATTGCTTTTCTAATCTACATATTAAACATGTTCTTTACTTGTGTTGTTTGTCTTTTGCCAAGACAAAAACTATTTATATTTAAAAAAAACTACCGTCTTTTAATAGAGTTTGGGAGACTCTTTTATACTAGTTATCACCTTCGTTGGTTATTTAGATTTTTATGTATTTATATTATACTTTCTACGTAATGTTTTTATGTTTACAAAATTATGTTTTAAATATTTACGCATATACAAAAATTAAATGCATGTATATATATATATATATATATATATATATTTATTTATATATATATATAAATGTATATATATGCATACAATACAATATATGTATACATATGCCAATATATATATGTATATATATATACATATAGTATATATATATATCATACAATATATATATATATATATCATACAATATATACATATATATCATACAATATATATACATATATACTATACAATATATATATATACATATATATGCATATATATATATAGCATAAAATATATAGAGAGACTTATCGGGATAACATAAAGCGCAACAAATTTCATTGAAGCTTATATATGCAACAATAAGATTGGAAAATTAAGACACAAATAGTTGGTATAAAGAGTCCACCTCTATCTCCCAACTAAATGTTTGTATACCTTTAACAAATAAATGAACCATTCTATATTCACCAACATACAGTTTTTGTTTCTTTATTTTCCAATCTTATTGTTTCATATATATATATATATATATATATATATATATATATATATATATATATATATATATATAAACCTGAAGAATCCTAGAGTGAATGAAACGCGGAATATTCAGTGTAGCTTAATCACCATATATATTTTATAATTTACTATATATATATATATATATATATATATATATATATATATATATATATATAATACATCTAGGTCATCTAACAAGGAAATTTACTTAAACCCAGTTATACGCAACGAATGCTAGAATTGAGTCAATTTTATTCCAAATCATGCAACAACATGGGAACATGATGTGAAAACTATTCAAGTCCGTTTAAAATAATCCTCTTTTTATCAAAACAGGAAGTGGCTCATAGGTTTAAATGTAATTCTTTCCGAAGATATTTCGCAATATAACGTATTGCTGTTTTTGTTTCAAAAATACATTGTTCCCCCTACTTTTTGTCCCATTTAATAAAAACTCATTGATTGAGCCTTTCAGGAGTAACAGCAAAACTGGTCGCCTTACATTTTTTCTCCTATTACTTTTAGTAACCTATTTTACTATTAATAATTTTTCCCTTGATAATTGCACCAATATATATATATATATATATATATATATATATATATATATATATATATATATTTAAATAAAGGAGTAGTCACCAACAATGTGTATTTTTTAACATTATTTTATTATTCCGTGTCTTGGTTTTTCATTGAGAATTATGTTTGGATCATTGTAATAATGTTTTTTAGTCATTGAAATCGTTTACGCGCGTTCCAGACGGTCTGTGATGCGTCCTCGTCAGAAATTATTTTCAAATGTGTCACACCAAAGACCGTCTGAAACGCGCGTAAACGATTTCAATGACTTAAAAACATTATTACAATGATCCAAACATAAATCTCAATGAAAAACCAAGACACGGAATAATACAATAATGTTAAAAAATACACATTGTTGGTGACTACTCCCTTATTTAAATATACATCTTTCTTTCGTTGGAATTTATTAACCCATTTTATATAAATAAATAAATAAATAAATAAATGAATATATATATATGTATATATATATATATATATATATATATATATATATATATATACTACGAAACTAAGGTTAGTTTGTGACTGGGTATGAATGTGTCACCCTGCTTTCATGACTTGTAACCATTAAACATTATTGTATTTCAGTTCAAAAATATTAATATTTATTGAAAAAGAATATATATATATAGAGTATGCATGTATGTATGTATGCAAACGTGTTAGTCTCAACCAAACTTTTTATTTTAAAAAAGAAACAAATGTAAGCGTCTTTAATACATGACAGTTGGATTGTGTTTACGTTTGATTCAGTCGTCGATTTTATTTGTGAAATAACATGTGAAATTGTCCACATCATAATCATTTTCGACTGCAGAAGTGATTATAGACAAACGTTTTTGTAAAAATAAGAACAAGATGTAAATCCGTGGCTTTTTTGTCAATCTCATTTAATCGTGCCCATCACCATCATCGTCATCCTGATCATTGAGTATTTAAGACTTTTGGAATGTTCCTTCATGTGTATTATGTGTACGCATGTATATACATGTGTATGTATATGCGTATATGTGTGCTTCTACGTGTGTGTGTTTGCATGTGTGTGCACATGCATATGTATGTTGGCATACATCTGTATGTATGCATGTGTTTATTTCCATGTGTGTGTGGGGTGGAGAGGGCTCCCGTAAGCCGTTGTGAAGGCAACCCCTCTAGGAGAAGCAAATCTCTGAAAAAAAAAAAAAACACAAAGCAGCAGACCAGTACTAGCATTAAGCTGGTCTGCAGTTTGACTTGTTGCAGGCTATCTTGCTCTTGCGTGTTGCTGGATGTCAATATTTTGAACAGAGAGAGAGATTTAGCTGTCGTACAAATCTAAAACTCTGTAACATCATCTTTGTATGGATACTCCCTCAGGCATTTGCCTAAAAAAAAAGTCCTGTGGCGATAAAAAAAGCTGTGACGTGTGTAGGCCTGAAATGCTGGAGACATGTAACAATTAATCTGCCATCATTAAATGAATGTATGTATATATGTATGTATATATGTATGTATCTTTATATATGTATGTATCTTTTATTTATATCGATGTGTATATATATGTATATGTGTATGTGTGTATATATGTTTGTGTATGTATGTATATATATTTATATATGTTTGTATGCATGGATGCGTATATATGCATATATGTGTTTATGTTTACGTATGCACATATGTGTGTATGTGTATGTATGCATGTGTGTATGTGTATGTCAGTATGTATATGTATGTTTATATGTGCATGCATATGTGTATGTGTATATGTGCATGTATGTGTGTATATGTATGAATGCATTATTTATGTATGTGTATGTCATGTAGGTAAGTGTATGTATATATATGTGTACGTATAAGTATGTGTGTGTGAAAGTATATATGTGTATGTATTTGTATATGTGGATGTATATGTATGCATATGTGTATGTATGCATGTGGGTATGTATATGTATATATGTATGTGTATTATGCATTGTGTATGTATATAGGTATATATTAGCGTAATGTTTATACATATGTATGTATGTATGTATGTATGCGTGTATATATTTATATGTATGTATGCCAATGACCGTCTTGTGTATGTTTGAACGTGTGTATGCATGTATATGTATGTGTGCGTATAATGTATTGTGTATGTATGTATGTGTGTGTGACATGCATGTGTGTATGTGTATGTATGTGTACATATGTATGTGTGCGTGCGTGTATATATATATGTATTTATATTTTTATATAGCCCCCCCCCTCTTTGGGTTGAGCACTATCGTAAATAATCTCACTCGCTACTTAATTTGGCTGAAAAATGCGAAGCTCGCGGTTTGTTTGCAAACAAACGTTTGAGCACTTTACGAGTGGCGGACGGATGTTTATTTAAATAGACATTCGGACAGATTAGTTGCGGGCACCGCTTCCGTGGTCAAGGGGTAGAACTGCCGACTGTCATCACGACGGTTCTAGGTTCGATCCTCGGCTTGGGATAGGTGCTAGTCTAGCACCTATCCCAAGACTGTATGTCGATGACTAAAATATATTTTATATATGTATTTATACTAATGACCGTCTTCAGTGTCATGTCTGTTTGAGCATGTGGATTCGCTGGCAGGACTAAATGTCATTTTCGGGCTCATGAACTTTCAGTGTCTGAGGGAGTGGCACTCGTCTGACAAGACGTTGCAATCATCATATATATATTTAATTTATTCATAAAAAAACATTGATGACTACGTATGTGCATACATGTTTCTGTAATCACCCGTTATTGGGGAGATTACGTCTTCGGGCCAAGAATTTCCTTCGAAAACTCAAACTCACGATACAAAATCATTTTCTTATATCACTTAAAAAAAAAGAATCTTGTCTTAGAATTGGGGTGAAGTTGGTCTGGGGGAAATAAGCAAGGACATAGCCTCTGATCAATCGATTTATCTCATACTTTTATTTTCTCTCGTCTTAACTTCCGTAGGGACAATTTTTATTTTTATTCTTGTTAAAACCTTAAAATCAAGTATCTACTCTCCGGCGAGGCGTTATAAAATACTATTCTGTTTTTGTAAGTGATATAAGAAAATGTTTTTGTATATTCGGTTTGAGTTTTCGAGGGAAATTCTTGGCCTGAAGACGTAATCTCCCCAATAACGGGTGATTACAGAAACATGTATGCACATTTGTAGCTATCAATGTTTGTATAAATAAATAAATATACCTTCTCTGTGAACTCATTGAGCACTTTTTGGTAGACACATGTTGTTTCAGTGGGTGTACTTCTAGGAAACTAAGCCATACTGCCATAAGATATATATATATATATATATATATATATATATATATATATATATATATATATATACAGATAATCAATTGCGCAAGTTTGATCCATCAGATTATATCACCGTGATCCAATATATATATATATATATATATATATATATATATATATATATATATATATATATTACATATTTATATATATAAAGAGAGACAGAGACAGAGAGAGATAGAGAGAAAGAGTGAGAGTTTGTGAGAGAGATTGAAATTACGCAATTGATTATTGTGTTTGTTTTGTTGTGAATGCATTCAAGTTCTCTGATTCGTTAAGATGTTCGTTCTTTCGGTTTTCCAGTCTAGAGAGGAGGATTCCGTTTCATTGGCTGTTTCGAAGCAAAAACCAAAACTGCAGACGGAGATGCATGTTTGCTCAGATGAACCCAATGTTGTGTAAACTCGGAACGAATCTTTGTGAAACAACAAAAATACATCTGACAAAAATATGTAAATGTATATATCGAGGTGCAGTTGGCATGAAAGTATTATGATGTAAAAGGCTGGCACTGGGAGTTATCACAAAGATTGATTGATTTATCGATTTTTTTCCGGTATGCGAATATATGGGAATAAGCTATATGGTTCAGGGTGTATGTAATATATTATGTTCTTTACTCATATATGTATAGACACACTAACACACATTTAGATTATATATATATATATATATATATATTTATATATATATATATATATATATATATATATATATATAAATATATATATATATATATATTTTAATTTTTTTTATGTTTAAAACAGTAATCTACGTACATGCATGTTTCGGGGCCCTAACCCTCTCTCTCTCTCTCTCTCTCTCTCTCTCTATATATATATATATATATATATATATATATATATATATATATATACTAGCAAAAGTACCCGTCGTTGACTGGGTTCAAAAACAGCCTACAGAAAATGGACTCTGGTTTACGAAAGTATGATAGGTTATGAAAAAGAAGGGTTGTAAAGAGATAGTTTCGAATTTGGAGGTATAAAAACAAAAGCACAATATGATGAAAGTAAAAATAAAATAGATAGACCCCATAATTTATTATACTATATCTGTTCACACTGAACCACTTATCAAAATATTCTGTGGATCTATATTAAAGAACTTGTTAAACTGTGTGACATATTTCCATTCTATGGAGGTCAGGTGCGAACGAACACCCCATAATTTTATTGTACCATATTTCTTCAAACTGAAACATAATTATCAAAGTATACTTACGCAGATAGATATTAAAAGTCTTTATTAAAGTTTGTGCCTATTTCCCTTCTCTGGAGACCAGGCGCGAACGAAGACCCCACAATTTTATTATACCATCCCTATTTAAGTTAAAACATACTTATCAAAGTATTATTATGTACATTTATATAAAAAAACACTTGTAAACGTTTTCTTTTTAATTTTTTTTTATTTCCATACTTTGTGGAGCAGGCGTCAACGCATACCTCACAATTTTAATGAACCATCGTTCTGCCATATAAAACATACCCATTCCTGTGTCTCGATACATCTTCTATCATTATATGCAATCAGTTTTTTTTAAATAGTCAACTATATAGGAGCCTATTCGTGACTAGACACACACACACACACACACGCAGCTTTATATTATAGATATATATGCATATATATTTACAAAGATAAATCGAAACATAATCTTTTAATTCGAAATATCTTACGGTAATAAAAGTACTCAATATACTAGATAATAGAAGTTAAACAATAGAGATAAGTTTGCGATGAAAATAAAAAACAAAATAATTTCAAATCAGTATTTATATTTTTCTAGAGAATTTCTTCTGAGGAGATTTACTTACATTGAAAATCAATGGATTAAGGAAATTACTTTAAACATTGTTTAATAAAATAATTCTTTCTTATTGAAATTTGAATATATATAAAACATATATTTATGTATATCAGGAGTGTGGGTTCCGTTAAAGAAACGTTGATTTAATTTGAATAAAAAAAATACGCATTAAGTGCGCTTGAGACCCAAATTACAACGCATCAAGTGCGCTTGAAAGCCAAATTTCAACGCATTTTTTTCCGAAAATAAAAAATATTTTACTTATTTGAAAATCATAATTTAAATATATTTCGAAGTCAAACTCCATACTCAGTATCCGTTTCTTTTTTCTTCTTAGTGATTCTTGCCATATTGTAAAGTTGGGAAAACAAAGTCAGTAATAAAGATCCGCGTATTGTCCCCCAGTGGTTGTATTTTTAAATGTAGGGAACGGTGCGTTGGCAACGCGAGATTCACATCAGGGGTGTGAGTTCCGTTATAGAAGCGTTTATTGAATTTGAATAAAATAAAATAAGCATAAAGTGCGCTTGAAAGCCAAATTACAACAAAATTTTACGAAAATAAACAAATATTTTACTTGCTTGAAATTTAAAATTTTAATATATTTCGGAGTCAACTCCATCCCTAGTATGTTATTTTTTTTATATATATTTTCTTTCTTGCCATGTTTGACTCGTAAAATATATTTAAATTTAAAATTACAAATAAAATCAACGCTTCTATAACGGAACTCACACTCTGACGTTCATCTCGCGTCGCCAACGCACCGTTTCCGATATTTCAAAATACAACCGCAGAGAGACAACGCGCGGATCTTTATTACTGACTTCTCTTTCTCCAACTTTTCAGCATGACAAGAAAGAAGAAGATAAAAAAACAAACAAACAGGATACTAAGGATAGAGCTTGACTCCGAAATATATAAAAAATATTATTTTCAAGCGAGTAAAATATTAGTTTATTTTCGTAAAATTGCGTTGTAATTTGGCTTTAAAGCGCACTTCAGGCGTATTTCATTATATATATATATATATATATATATATATATATATAGATAGATAGATAGATATGAAAACAAACAGTTAATAAAACATGTTAAAAAACACTTTAAAAAGAGTTAAAAACATATTTAATCTGAAAAGGAAACACTTGATAAGTGGATAGTCCTTAATCCGCGGAGTTTCGAAGAAATACTTTCCTTCTCATCAGAGGGTAGGAATTAGCAAAATGCGGGATCTGATTTTGCATACAAAAAAATTTGATGAAACTACAAGTAAGTCAAAGATTTTGCTTGATAACAGAAAGTGAAGCAGAGGGAATATAGTGAAGAAAAAGGTGATTACACGTGAATGGATAGTCTGGTGAAAGGTAAATAATCCAATGACGGTAAAATTCAAAACATATAACTCCAAGAAAGTAAAATTTCTTGCACACTTCAGATATTTTCGTAAAAAGTTTTCTTTTTAAATGGGAGTTTGAAATGTTATTTTTACATCTTCTGATACTAAATGTGTTTTTAATAGTGACGTAGTCTCTGAAATTCTGTCCCCAACAGTAAGTGTTGCTAGTGCCCGGTCAGAGTTAAGTTCAAAGAGGGGCTTTTGGTCCATTTGGTGAAGGTTTTTTATGTTTTTTTATAACTTTTTTCCCCATGTATAGCACACACTCACACACAATCACATACACATACATACACATACATGTACATATACACATGCACACGCATGTGTATATGTACATGTATGTATATGTATGTATAAAAATATGATAAAAGGCTAAAAAACACATATGTTGATGGCTACGCTCTTTTAAATATATATATACGTGTATATATATATATATATATCTTTTTTACTTTTATATATATATGTATATATCATTTTTACTTTAATATTTTAAATATATATATATATATTTATATACTTTTATATATACATAGGTATGCATGAGTGTGTATTGTGTATTTAGGCAGAATTTTTTAAATCAGACAACTATTATTGAATAGCACGGAGTCTTCTTCCTTAATGCGCAGATTTTAAAAATATTTTTTCAATTTTTAGTTTTAGAATTGTCGTTCTCATTTCTCGGTTGAATCTATGCAAGAAACTTCCATAATCGTTTCGGTCCATCTTCTTATTTATTTATTTTTTTTTCAAGTACTTTCGGTAGTTTCAGTAGTCGCCTTCGTCCAGTGTTGATTATTGTTCGTTTAAAATCTGGGTGACTTTATATGATTCAGTTAGAATTATATTTAAATTTCTTGAACTAGTAAAATATCTCGTGTGTAAAAAAATACGTTTTTTTTTCAACGTGTCAAGAACCTGACTAAAATAAATATAGAATGATTTAAAGATGTGATTTACAATGTATACAATTTACAGTTTTTTTTATAATAATTTATAACTTTCTTTTACAATATATATATATATATATATATATGTGTAACCATATATATATATATATTATATATATATATATACATATTTATAATCGAGATAAGACATTGATTAGAAATCAGATGAAAGATCCTGATAGATATTACTTGAAGTAATACTTTCAGGGCGATCCTAGCCAAAAAATGAAACTCAATATTTAAGCATAGAGCAATATATAAGTTTAGTGGTTAATCCATGGATTTTTTATAAAGGCTCATATCATTGCTGTATCAGAGGTGTATTGCTGTATCAGAGCTGTAATTTGCCACATAATCCGTAGAGATATAAATCATTGCCCATGCAAAATTTCAGCTAGATCAGACAACGGGAAGTGGGTCAGAGGCATTACTTATTGCACACCCCTCGTGTATATATATATGTGTGTATATGTATATATATATGTATATATATATATACATATATATATGATTAAAATAGGTATAAAAATCCGACGATATGATACAAGCAGAAGTAGAAATAGTTAAGAACAGACGATGTTTCGCCCGTTTAGAGCTAGACTTTTCGACAGCAAAAATGTAAAATATAGTATATATATATATATATTAGGCCAGCTCTAAACGGGCGAAACATCGTCTGTTCTTAACTATTTCTACTTCTGTCTGTATCATATCGTCGGATTTTTATACCTATTTTAATCATATATATATATATATATATATATATATATATATATATATATATATATATATATATATATATAGACGTTTTATTTTTTTATTACCGTATCTTTCTGTTAAGTTACATTATTGTTTCGGCTACACGGCCGTTTTTTTTGCCGTCTGTAGCGTCCTCAGACTTTTACAGAAATGTTCGCTATTTCCATCCCAAAATAACGACCATTTCTGTAAAAGTCTGAGGACGCTACAGACGGCCCAAAATACGGCCGTGTAGCTGAAAAAAATAATGTAACTTAACAGAAAGGTACGGTAATCTATATATATAAAAGTGAAAATGTATGCATGTATGTATGTTTGTGTGTCTGCTAAAAACTTTGACTGACGGAACAAAAATTCACAAATTATCATATTAAAGCCCCACCCTCCGGACGACAAATATCGAAAAATTAGCCCAAAAGGACCATCAGAAATGCGTCAACTGATCGATTTCCTGCAGGGGGTAGTCCCAAAAAGTAACATTTTAATGTTAAACATTGCATATTTTTAAATCGATTTATAACTGCCCCCAAAAATACGGGTGCAAACTCTTCTACATAAAGTATACACGGGGGCGTTTATTTTGGGTCAACTTGTATTTAAAACCCGCTGAGTCATGTCACGTAATCTTGACGTCAGCCAGCTCTAATGGCAGTCTGAATTAAAAAAAAAACATGTTATCGGTAAAAAAAAGTAACCCTTACACAAGCTAAACTATAAACTTCTACGCTATGGCAACGTTACCAAAGTTATTAGCACATTCAAAATAGTTAGATACGATAGTTAAACGAAATTTATTTCTTTACTATCCTTGACAATTTTTTTGCAAATATCTATATTTGATTTTTTGTAATTTTTTGTAATATTTTCTTTAATAAGCTTGTTATATTCATATTACAAAAAATTACAAAAAATCAAATATAGATATTTGCAAAAAAATTGACAAGGATAGTAAAGAAATAACTGACAGACTTAAAATTAGTAATAGAGTGGGAATTTTACAAAAAAAAACAGTCATATATTTTGCTTAAAGACCATAAGATAAATTTTGAAAATAAACCTACAACTAGGTTAATTAATCCTACGAAACCCGAAATAGGTAAA
This sequence comes from Euprymna scolopes, assembly GCF_053919585.1. NCBI lineage: Eukaryota > Metazoa > Mollusca > Cephalopoda > Sepiida > Sepiolidae > Euprymna > Euprymna scolopes. The sequence goes on along the minus strand of NC_136520.1, from coordinate 79,395,646 downwards.
TTAAGTAAAAATATACTAGAAAGAGTTAACTATCAAATTAAATCAACATATAAGCTAAATCTATGGATTAACACAGCGGATACCATTAAATGGTTTTCCAATATACATAATAAAAAGAATTGTACTTTCTTACAATTCGATATTGTGAATTACTATCCCTCCATATCTAAGGAACTATTCGAAGAGGTGATGGAGTTTGCTAAACCCCTGTCTGATATAAAAGACACTGAAATTGAAATTATACGGACATGTAGAAATACTACATTAATTAGTGGAAATGATCAGTGGTTGAAAAAAGATCAAAATGACCTGTTTGACATTTCCATGGGGTCTTTGGATTCGGCTGAAATGACAGACTTAGTAGGTCTATTCATACTATACAACTTAACCAAAGACATCAATGTCATGGATATAGGCTTGTATCGTGATGATGGACTGATGATCATCAAGGAATCCAACGGCCCTAAATGTGAAAGAACCAAAAAGATTATCTTAAATGAATTCCGTAGAATTAAATTAAAAGTGGATATTATATCAGATGTTAAAACTGTAAATTTTTTGGATGTGAACTTTGATTTAAGGAAAGGCATCTACCAACCATATAGGAAGGAAAACTCAAACCCAATTTATGTACACCCCCTATCAAATCACCCAAAATCTATCATTAGGCATATCCCCAAATCCATTAGTAAAAGAATCAGTGACAATTCTTCCAATCTTGAAACATTTAATAAACATAAATATTTCTATAACAGGGCCCTTAAGGATAGTGGATACAAAAACACCCAAATTGAGTTCATAGAACCAACACACCCAAACACAAATACAAATAGAAACCGTAAGAGAAAAATCCTGTGGTACAATCCCCCTTTTAATCTGAAACTTAAAACAAATCTAGGAATGAAATTCTTAAACTTAATTAAAAAGCACTTCCCTATTAATAACATACTACATAAAATTTTCAATAAAAATACAATAAAACTTAGTTATAGTTGTAATGAAAACCTTGAAAAAATAATTAAAAAACATAATAACAAAATATTAAACAAAAATAGCACACCCATTGCTACCGAAAGTTGTAACTGTAGAATTAAATCAAAATGCCCTCTTAAAGGAAATTGTCAAATTACTTCTGTAGTGTACCAAGCAACTATTTCTACTAAGGAAAATCCGAATGAAAAAAAAAAATATTACATAGGAATGACAAATAACAATTTTAAAGAAAGATTTACCGGTCACAAGTGCTCTTTTGAAAATAATGAGTACAAAAATAGAACTTCCTTGCCTAAATATTACAATGAACTAGTAGAGCAAGGTTACTCCCCAATAGTAAATTGGAAAATTTTAAAGAAAGCGAAAACCTGTTCATCTTTAAACTCGCCTTGCTACCTATGTCTTTATGAGAAATTATTTATACTTACTTTTAGAGAAAGAGATAAATTATTAAATAAGAAGCACGAAAATTCAATTAATTGCAAACATTATAAAACCCATCTTTTAAGTAATTTAGTTTAGATATAAAATTTAAATAAATTAAAAATTGTCATTGATTTCTATAATTTATTAATATTCTATTAATATACTTTCTCCTCTCCTGATTTCATTCTTTACTTCTCCTATCTTATATACCTGTGTGTCTATGTGTATATGTATGTGTCTATGTATTTATTTTATGACCGTGTGTACTTAGATCTATATATTTCTATATTATTTGGTATACCCTCCCATGTTTATTCAATCCATTTGTATGTTTCTATGTGTGTATGCATCTATCTGTACCCTTGCCAAATTATTTGTATTCTTATGTATTTCTATATATATAATTTATGTAAATTATACATATTTATGTGTGAGTATATATATGTGTGTGTGCGTTGTTGTGTATTAGTATATGATTGTGTGCATATATTTGTGTATTTTTTGTATGTATGTGTATACATAAGATTATATATATATATATATATATATATATATATATATATATATATATATATATATATATATATATGCTTATTAGTATGTCGGTTGGTTCTCTGTGAGTATATACATATGTATCTTATTATTTTTAATTTGGGTACTATCTACCTGTGCGTCGCTATTTTTGAGTATTTCGTTGATTTAATTACTTCTTTTGCCTGAATATATTTATAGGTAAGTGTACTTGTATCTGTGTTATTAGTAATCTGGTATTGAATGTATTATTTTGTGATTTAATATGACTTTATATCTATACTTAAATAGCTTAAACTTCCAACTTAATAGTATAGTTACACCTTTACTTATGTGCATGTATATGTATATATATATATATATATATATATATATGTATATATATATATATGTGTGTGTATGTATGTGTATATTTGGGTATATATATGTGTGTGTGTGGTTATATATATATATATATATATATATATATATATTTGTATTATATTCTTTTTATATACATAAATATTAGTAGTTTTTTATTTATAATTATTGGACCTATTTAATTTATTTAATCCCCTCTTATGGCTAAATATGTTATATTAAAAAGATAATAAATATTAATTTTATTCTGTTTTTATTATTATTATTATTATTATTATTATTATTATTATCATTACTATTATGTTTATTGTTATTAATAATAATTTTAATATTGTTTTATCATTATTTTTTTCTTTTATTCATATATTTATCTAATAAAAACGCGAAAACTTTAAACTTATATCATTTAGCATAAAGGGCCTAATTAATGGTAGACGTATGTTTGAATTGCGTTGATTTTACTCGTGGACGTATGTAAGAGGATAAATATGCTAGCCGAATACATTCACTGCCTTTTTTGACACGTTCATTTCTGACGCTTGGATTGTATCTTCTGTTTGTATTTGTAATAATATGTTTCATTACTGAATTATATAATTGTTCATAAATTGGTTGACACGCAGATTTTTTCTTTTTCTTTTTCTATATACTGTCAAATTCTTACTTTCTCTCTTTCTCTATTTAACTAGATCTCATTATTCTTTCCTTTTCCTTCTAGTTCTTATTCTCTTTATTATAACCATTTATTTCTTTTTTCTTTTCTTTTCTTCTCCATATCATATATATATATATATATATGTATGTATATATGTATGTATATATATATATATATATATATATATGTGTGTGTATATGTGTGTATGTGTGTGTGTGTGTGTATATATATATATATATTTTCTCTCTTCTTTTTCTCTCTATTTTGTTTTCTCTATATTTTCTTTCTCTATTTCTGTCTCTATTCCTTTTTTCTTCTCAATCACTCTCTCCCCATTGTAATCTTTTAACTTTATTTAAATTGCCTCTCCCTTTTTACTTTTTTATTTAATTAAAGTCCTGTGTTTTAAGTTTTTTAACTCCAACTTCTAAAGAGTTCCTACCTAAAATAAAAATCCATTATTCATTGAACTTTTGAATATTCAAGTCGCTGCCTGATGATATCTGTTGTTTGATTGAAACAAGTGGCTGTTTGTAGCAGCGGGATGTGAGCATGTTTATATAACAATAAACAAGTATTATCAGCTCTTTTTATTGAGCACTATCTAACAACCTCGTTGAATTCATTAGTACATTACTTTTGAATATAAAAAAAACTCGAGTATATATATATATATATATATATATATATATATATATATATATATATATATGATTATAGACCATGGTATTTTCTCTTTTCACTATTTTGTTTCTTCGTCAATCTAGTTTTCGTATGTCATCAAAACAGAGTGAGAGTTATCTTTTCTACCATGTCAGCAGCAATCATCCTCAGGAGTTATATATATATATATATATATATATATATATATATATATATATATACATATATATATATACACATATATATATATGTATATGTATAACAGGCGAATATATATGTATAACAGGCGATCAAGTATCAAACCTAAACACATACTTAAATCATTCGTTGACATCTATGCTGATGACAAGATCATCTACGGCAACACATGAAAGGCTGTAAATGACAAAGTTCTCTCTGATTTTCTCTCCTCTGATCTCGAGCGCGTGGTTCAGTGGGGGAAGATGTGGCGGTTACCTTTAATGCATCCAAAACCAAATTCCTATCCTTACATCATCAACGCTCTGATCCCCATCTGGCATCAATTGTGATGGATGGCTCTCGTCTGGGTGAGGCCCCGTGTTTTGACAAGCTTCTGGGTTTGACCTTTACTCCTGATCTTAAATGGAACACGTACATCAAGTCTGTTGCCAAGGTCGCTGGAAAGATGGTGGGATCCTTCTACCGCTCCAGAAGATATCTCACTACTGATGCAATTCTCTATCTATATAAAAGCCAAGTACGTCCAAGGATGGAATACTGTTGCCATATCTGGGCAGGAGCTGCTAAAAACAGCCTATCCTGCCTTGACAGAGTACAAAATAGACTTCGAGGCTTAGTGGGGGATGCCCTTTTCTCTACCCTGCAACCTCTCTCCCACAGAAGAGACGTTGCGAGCCTGTCCTTGTTTTATCGTTATTTCCATGGCAGGTGCTCGTCTGAACTCCACTCTCTGGTCCCCCCTCGCCAATCTTTCACGAAAAACACCCGTCTAGCTGAATCCACTGTAAAAAATTTCCCCCATTCTATATCTGTGCCTAAATCAAAACGCGGATTCCATGAACAAAGCTTCTTTCTTAGAACTGCACGCCTGCGGAACTCTGTTCCGTCTGCCTGCTTCCCACCGGACTACAATTTGGATGTCTTCAAGTCCAACGTTAACAAATTCCTAATGACCGCCCCCTTAAGTAAACACTTCATCAAATCTCCACACTAACGTACTGTACTTGCAATAACCCTTATCCCTGAGTGGCTTCCGGGCCTTGATAAGTGGTGATCACTGTGTAAAAAAAACTTGCTTAAGGGAGTTTCTAGTTCAGCCGCATTGATGAGCTGTTTTACAGCGAAAAACTACTATATGTGAATGGCTATAAATGCTTCTTATATATTGGGTTGAGCATATCTTGAAATGATAAACAAACTGCATCTAGCGTATAAAGCGATGCTTTTTGTGTAAACAAATTGGGCTTAAGCGCTTGGACAATGTTTGAACATTGTTAATTCACATTCCCTTCTCAGCAACTGCAAAATAGCGTAAGGATCCGCACTGCCGACTATCGTCTAGGCGGTTGAATTTTCAAACCTGACAATTGCTAAACTGGCTGCATTGGTAAGCTGTGACACTATATATATGTTGTTATTGTTTTTATGTAGTCAGTGTCTATTATTTATTTTTTAATTTGATTTTTTACGTTATGAAGCTGGAGAGACGAAACTTTCAGGTTATAAATGCATAATTACAGTCGTCATAAAATTTTCATCCCCTTCTTATCACTTCGGCCAGAATAAAAAATAAGAGGGATTACTTTCGGGACGCCTTTTGTATATAGGTATGTATGTATGTATGTACGTATGTGAATTTGTGTGTATGTGTGTGTTTTTGTGTGCATGTTTAGTTAAACAATAGTGACAATTCGTGTTTTGTTTCTTCTCAGATCCTCCCCTTTGAGTTTACAGGCCAGTGATGCAAGTTTTACTCGCTTTTGAATAGAAACTCGCAATATTTGCAAACAGGTTCAACTCTCATACGTCTTCGTCAGACACTTGATGAGTTACAAAATTTAAATTGGTAAATTTATGGATCCAAAGCGCTCCATTTGTATCAAGTTTGGTTGATAATGGATTTATTTGCTCGAATGAATAAGGCTGCGATGACAGGGAGAAGCATATTGCAATTTGAAACAGCGTGGATGGAAGTGCTTTCCATTAATATTCTTACGAAATAATGTTTGTGTTGAGTCATGTACGACTAGACTTTGGTAAATAAAGTTTAAGGAGAAGACAGGTGACATGTAAACCTGCACCTAAGACATTTTCAAATCTATAGCATCTGAGAATTCAGTCCTACTTCTGTCCTTAAATCCTGGTGGACTTGTCTCAATAACAGAACGTGGTTCATCAGGCGAATATCTGCCGCCTTAAAATTGATCGATTGATTTATCGATTGTTCTTGGCATGCGAATATATGGGAATAAGCTGTATATTTATTGTTCTATTTATTGCTATGTTTTTTGACTTACATATGTACAGACACACGAACACACATTTATATGAAAATGGTTGAGGAATGGAAAATTATGTTCTCAATTTCTTTACTAACTCAGTGTTTCAGAGATAAAAACTTTAATGGAATAATCTAATATTTATGTAGCTCATATAGAGTTAAAGCATTAGCCCCAGGTAGTTCGACTAAAATAAAATAAAACAAAATATGTGTGTGTCTGTGTGTATATGTGTGTAATTACAAAGATAAATATAAACATCTTAAAATCGGAACCTATTAAGATAATAAAAACTCAATATAATAGATAAATCAATTTAAGAAATAAGAAACACGCAACTAGCTAAAACACTATATATGTTTTTCCGCCTTCTCTATATGTGCCTGAATGTAAACGCAGGTTCCATGAACAAAGCTTCTTTCCCAGAATTGCCCGCCTTTGGAACACTACTTCCAGGCTAAATACAACATAGCAGCGTTCAAATCTAATGCAAACAAGTTCCTATTAGGTCCCTCTTTATAAATAATACAATTCCACCCAATTTACATGATTAAGGATTACTTCACTACCACCTTCTATTCATTAACACTTACCCTCGAGTGGCCTTCGAGCCTTGATAATTAAGACTCCCAAGTAAAAAAAAAAGCAAAAAACAAATTAAACTTTCTTCTGAATTAGACGTAACGTATACGACGATTTCCAACAACTTGGGAGTGACTGACTTATTTCTCGACCAGGTTGTAACTAGCGATGAAAAGTGGGTTCTTTACGAGAACACGCAATGCGCAGCTCAGTGTTAAGATGTCGATGAAGCTCCTCGGAATATCCCGAAGAAATACTTCAAAAGTATAAACGATATCTTACATGCCTTCAGCGACTTTATTATCACCAGAACGCTAGTGTTTTACGTTACTGGCATAATACATTTAGTATGCATGGGAAAAAGTGTGTTGATTCTTGTGGTGTTTATTTCAATCAATAAATTTTTGTTTTAACCAAAATATTTTTACCTGAATTTAAAAGTTAAACTTTCTTGTCAACCTCATTAGAAAATAGTTGAAAACTAATTATTTTGTCACATGTTGGTCTCTCCCTTATTTAGTAACCTATCTCCCTAATAAAACCTTTGAAACCTCAACAAGTCTATCTCGTGTGTCCAGGCATGAGAAGATTCGTCCTAAGTTAGAAGATAAACTACTACGAGAGGATCACGGTCCACACTTAAAAAAAATCAACAATCGGAAAAAGAACACCGCACACGTATGTATAAAAGATACTTTATATCGTTATTGTTACGTTATCGCTCAGTGGCGAAAGTGCGCATGCACAGAATATGCATTTATAGAAATACTATGTGCGAACTGTTGTGTAACGTTTTTAATATTACACTTATATACTCACGACAACACATACTCACACACACACACATGTATGTGTATATGTGTATATATATACATATATATATATGTATATATATATACTCACACACATATATGTGTATATGTGTATATATATATAACTCACATACTCACACACACATATATGTGTATATGCGTATATATATACATATATATATATATATAGAGAGAGAGAGAGACAGAGAGAGACAGAGAGAGTGAGAGAGAGAGAAATATGTATATAGATAATACAAACTTCCTAAATTATGGAACAATCACAGTCATGCTATCACATAACCATAAGAATGACTCAGAGAAAAGCACACACATACGCATATAGACAACAAACTATTTATAAAAAGAACTAAACCAATATTTTAGATTAAAATAAATACCTGAAGAGTGCATACATGTTCAAAACATGTGTCATAAAAATTTAAACATCAAATACGAAGAATATTAACAATTTTTTTAACATTAAAATTGATAGATTATTCTGCTTTTTTCTTACTTACTTAGTCCATGCGTCACGCTTTGAAAATACAATTTTGTAAGGCCTCACTGCTTTAAAACAGCCAAATTCGCGGAATTTGGTTTAAAAAAAATCAATCTAGCAACTCTGGACAAAAATATAAAAGTGCCGTATTGTTTGATGTGGCCGTGTTTTAAAATATCATAATAATATATAGTCGTTACGGTAATGGCATAGGAAGGGTATTCGTAGCACAGTCTATTAGAAGCGCTTCATCATCAAAGAAAGAAGTAAGCGAAACGTTACGTAGAAAAGGGAACATTCGAATGAAAGAGGTGAAAACAATAGGTACTGGACTGAATGAGTAAAATAATGATTGTCTTTTACAATTTGATTATTTGTACTGAATTATGTAGCATACTATTTTATTTCTTGTGTTTTTATCTTGAAAATTGAAATGGCTTTGTACGTTTAGAAAGAAAATAATTGAACACTTGTAATTGCAGATATGCCTATGACCTCACTCAGATTATTCACGAACCCACCTGTGTGCCCGATACTACCGGTTAGTATGCAAGCCTTCTAGACTTTTTTCTCACAACTTCCCCTGAGCTATGTTCATGTTCCGTTCTGTCTCCTCTGGGATCTTCAGACCGCTCGGTTGTATCAGTTCATTCTCCTTTAGGATCCTCCGACCACTCCGTCGTATCAGTTAAGATAAAAATGAAATGCAACCAGTCTTCAGATTTACCTCTCCACCGTACTGTATATCGATACCCTATGGCTGACTGGGATAGCTTCCGTACATTTATATCTGATCTACCTCTGCATTCCATGTTTAAAAAGGATGTGACCTCCATAGTATCAGACCTGAACGAATGGTTAATTGTAGGTATAGTCCGAATCATACCATCCAAAACATTTCAAGAAAAACCTAACAGGCAGCCATGGTTCTCCTCAAAATGTGCTGCTGCCATCGCGCACAGAAATCACTTTTTCCATAGCTACCAACGTAATAGATGTACTGAGACTAAAGCTGCTTTCAGAACTGCCAGTAAGCACTATAAAAGAGTAATAAAAAATGCAAGAGAGCTATATGCTCAGTCCGTTAATCCAAAGTAGCTTAGCAGCGACTTGGCCCACCAGTTTTGGCAAATAGCAAGCAGGATCCTGAACAGAGGCGTGCGTTCTATCCCAACCATCATCAATGGACCTGAAGTCATCTCGTCAGCATCAGACAAAGCCAAACTATTTGTCAAGAACTTCGCAGGTTATTCTACCGTATGCGACGAAGGCCATCAACTCCCCGTATGTCTTCCTATAACAGACAACACTCTAGGCAACATAGAAATATCTGTGCGTGATGTCGCCAAGCTAATCAAGAACACTGATTCCAGTAAAGCAACTGGTCCTGACGGCATTCCAATTATAGTGTTGAAAAAGCTTCAACCAGAACTTGCCCCCATACTGACAAAACTGTTTAAGCGTTGTCTTAAGGAGAATTGCTTCTCAACACCATGGAAAACCTCATCAATATGCCCTGTATTTAAGAATTCAGGTGACATGCCATCTCCCTCTCAGTACAGACCAATAAGTCTCCTGTGTGTCATGAGTAAGTTGCTGGAATCCATATTAAATAGAGAAGTAATAAACCACCTCAGCAAAAATTAGCTTCTTAGTGATTTGCAATATGGTTTCCGTTCTGCTAGATCTACAGCAGATGTGCTAACGGTTATATCTCATAGGATTAATGAATCTCTCGACAAAGGCTTCCTTTCTAGGGCAATTGCTCTTGACATATCAAAAGCCTTCGATAAGGTATGACATAAAGGCCTACTTCACAAGATTCACAGCTACGGTATAACTGAAAATGTTTTCTCGATTATTAAATCATTCTCTCTGATAGGCTCATAAGAGTAGTGGTTGGTGGACAGAAATCGGAAGCCCACAGCATTAATATTGGTTTCACTCAAGGGTCCATCCTAGGCCCAACTCTCTTCCTGATCTACATCAATGATCTCCCAAAATACATGCATAAATCATTCGGTGACATCTATGCTGTAGGCTGTAAATGACAGTTCTCTCTGATTCTCTCTTCTCTGATCTTGAGCGCGTGGTACAATGGGGGAAGAGGTGGTTGGTTACTTTTAATGCATCTAAAATCAAGCTTCTAATTTTACATCATCAACGCTCAGATCCCCATCTGGCATCAGTTGAAATGGATAGCTCTCGTCTTGGGGAGGCTCCATGTTTTGACAAGCTTCTGGTATTGACCTTTACTCCTGACTTGAAATGGAACACGTACATCAAATCTGTTGCTAAGGTCGCTGGAAAAATGGTAGGATCCTTCTACCGTTCCAGTAGATATCTCACTGCTGATGCAATTCTCTTGCTATATAAAAGCCAAGTACGTCCCAGGATGGAGTAATGCTGCCATATCTGGGAAGGAGCTGGTAAATAGCCTATCCTGCCTTGACAGAGTACAAAATAGACTTCGTAGCCTAGTGGGAGATGCCCCTTCCTGTTCCTTGCAACCTCTCTCCCACAGAAGGAACGTTGCGAGACTGTGTTTGTTTTTTAGTTATTTCCATGGCAAGTGCTCGTCTGAGCTCCAATCTCTGGTCCCCCTTCGTCAATCTTTTACGAAAAATGCCCGTCAGTAAGTTTCCCCACTCTTTATATGTGCCAAAATCACTGTCAGTAATTTTCTCCACTCTTTATCTGTGCCAAAATCAAAACGTAGATTCAATGAGCAAAGCTTCTTTTTTAGAAGTACATTCCTGTGGAACTCTGTTCCGTTTGCCTGTTTCCCACCTGACTACAACTTGGATGTCTTCAAGTTCAACATAAACAAGTTCCTCATAAACCGACCTCTTAAGTAAGAGACGTTATCAAATCTCCATTACTAACCATCACTGTACACGCAATAACCCGTATCTCCGAGTGATTACTGTACACGCAACCACCCTTATCCCCGAGTGGCCTCCGGGCCTTGATAAGTTGTGACTTCCATGTAAAAAAAAATATGACAATATTTTGATTTCTCTTTTATGTAAAAAACAAACAAAAAATAAGCAAACATCTAGGATATTATTACAGAAATCTCTAATCCATAATATAAATCTTACCTCTCTGTTTAAATGTATATATGCATGAATGTAGGCATGTATGTTTTTATGTTTGCCTAAAACTTTCGAGAAAGGGACGGATTTTCACGATATCGGTATCGTTTTGGAGCTAGACACTTCGGACGAACAATATCGATCAATTGGCTAAAAAAAATAATCCCTTCACCCTAAACTGGGCACTATTCTACAAGGAGGGGTCGCTTGTTTCGCCGATATTTTCGAAAGTCATCCCCTCTTTTCGATTGACTAGCCTTTATTTAAACCTCCGCCAATTCTTGTTTTGCGATGGAAGCAACGGCAAAGACGTCACGTTTTTTTCACATTTTTGTCCTCCTTAGTAGCACGAGTTCGAGCCTGCCTACTTACTACCACTTTTGTTTTTGCTCAACACACACCTCCAAACAACCAAGCAACACCGGGCACCCAGGCTATTTAATATATACAAAAGGCAAAATGTGTTTTCTGTGTGTATGTGTGTATGTTTGTATGTCTCGCAAAATCTTCTGACAGAGGCGGTGGTACCTGAGCAAATCGGTGTCACTTTTAACGTCGACCCTTCGGACGACAAATATCGAAAAATTGGCCCAAAACACTAATTCCTTCACCTTCAACTGGGCGGTTTTCTACAGGGAGGGGTAATTTTTTTTTGTGTCGCCATTTTTGCAAGTTATTGTATCATAGTATCAGTTTGATTGACTTTAGCTAATTTCAACGATGCAATTTTCCGGTCGGACGATAGAGCATCGGTAACGCGTCAGATTTTCTTTTCCGCCTTCGCGTCACAGGTTCGAGCTCCGCCTACTAACACTTTTTTTTTAAACGTCTCTCTCCATCTAGGCCCTCCTCCTACTCCTACCATTTTTTAACATCTCTCTCCACATATGTTGTCAACTATTGTTTTGATTTATCCCGCCGCCTCCCTCGCTACTACCGCAGTTTTTCAACACCTCCGCTTCGTGCCACAGGTCGAGTCTGTCTGCCTACTAACTCTTATTTTTTTCTTTTTCCACGCACGTACAAACACCCGAGCAACGCCGGGCACCAACGCTAGTCTTATATATAAAAGGCAAAATGTGTGTGTGTGTGTGCGTGTGTTTGTGTGTCTCTGTGTGTCTCGTAAAAAAACTTTCCACGCACACAACGGATCTTCATGAGATCTGTATCGCTTTCAAGCTCAATCATTTGAACGACGAATATCGAAAACTTGGAAAAAAAACATTCATCCCTTCATCCTAAACTGGGCAATTTTCTAGAAGGGGAAGTCACTTTTTCGTTGACATTTTTGCAAAAGTCATCATACCCGCTTGTGATGACTAGCGTTTATTTGAACGGCAGCAAAGTCGCATATGGTGACCGCGAGAGTTAAGCGGTTTGCTTTGTTTCACTTTCTTTTCCTCCTTCGTGTTACAGGTTCGAGGCCACCTGCCTGCCTACTCCTTTTTTCCTTTTGCTTTTTCTTATTTCGAGGCTTACATAATGGATTTTTTCCTTATATATATATATATATATATATATATATATATATATATATATATATATATATATATATATATATGTTTTGTTTTTGTTTCTAGCGATAATTATATTCGTTATGGATTATTTTTTAGGAATCACTGTCTTGTACACATTTTAGGAACGTGTACATACATATGTATATATATATATATATATATATATATATATATATATATATATATATATATATATACTAGCAAAAGTACCCGTCGTTGACCGGGTTCAAAAACAGCCTACAGAAAATGCACTCTGATTTATGAAAGTATGATAGGTTATAAAAAGGAAGGGTTGTAAAGAGATAGCTTCGAATTTGGGGGTATCAAAACTAAATCAAAATATGATGAAAGTAAAAATAAAATAGATGGACCCCATAATTTATTATGCCATACCTGTTCACACTGAAACACTTATCACAATATTCTGTGGATCTATAATAATAAAAAAAAAACTTTGTTAAACTTTGTGACATATTTCCATTCTATGGAGGTCAGGCGCGAACGAACACCCCATAATTTTATTATACCATATTTCTTCAAACTGAAACATAATCATCAAAGTATACTTACGCAGATAGATATGAAAAGTCTTTATAAAAGCTTGTGCCTATTTCCATTCTATGAAGACCAGGCGCGAACGCAGACCCCACAATTTTATTATACAATCTCTATTTAAGTTAAAACATACTTATCAAAGTATTATTATGTACATCTATATCAAAAACACTTGTAAACGTTTTTTTTAAATGTTTTATTTCCATACTTTGTGGACCTGGTGCGTACGCATACCCCACAATTTTAATGAATCATCATTATGCCAGATTAAACATACCCATTCCTGTGTCTCGATACATCTATCATTATATGTGATCAGTTTGCTATAATAGTCAACCATATAGGAGCCTATTCGTGACCAGACACTCACACAGACGTTTAGCTTTATATTATATATATATGCTATATATGTATAATATATATATATATATATATATATATATATATATATATATATATATATATACTGATTGTTTACGTATTTACTTAATCATTATAGATACAATTTTGCTTTGGCGTGTCTACACTTCATCAGCACGGCTTACTGTAACCAGGCTCGATCCCACAACCACAGAACCGTTAAATGCTTAACATATAATAATACAAGTCCAATCTTTCATCCTCAAGTAATGTTGTAGTCTTGATAAGTGTTGTTTATTTGGTCTTCCTCTATATGCTATAAAATGATGCATTCTTGATATTTGGCATAGATTCATCTAATCACTACACAGATTGACTGTTTGATGTATTCGTCCAAAACGCGAATACAATTCATCTCAAATCTACGCGTAATTGAAATCATTGACAACAGCGTGTTTGCCGACAGTCGTAGGCGGGGAAATAACTCATTACCCCCAGCACTCCCATCTCTATTAGCAATAACTCCCCCGCCTTACCTCCTCACTGTTCTCATGTATCATTTTCAAAGTTGCTCATCCCGTTTCTATGGCAACGGTAATCATCATATCGCATTAACGAAAACACAGTTGAGTTTATCGATCGAACGCATAATTATCGTTAATCAATCAACGTGGGGGTCGTGACCCTCCTCCTATGCAACGATTGACGAGCTAGATTATCGTCTGAACTCGTTATTTATGGGATATGGAGGATGCTGGCTAGCGGCCCACTCACATGTATTCTACCCTGGAGAGAAATATGATCAGAATTCTTCTGGGCTTTTAGTTTTGTTATCTTGTTTCATGCTATGTCAATGCTGTTCAGGGTAATTAATGTCGCATCCAATTATGTTAGTAAAAGTGTATGCGCCAAGTTGTGGGTATTGTAAAACTTGACTTTTTAGCCCGTTGACTTTGAATGAGTGCATGTTTTCAAACTTCTAGAGTAAATTTGGTATTGTGATAACTACAGGTTGGAACGATAAATTTGTCACCCTAAAGAACTCCAAACTGACTTTATTTAAAGATTTATTCCAAAAGCATCAATGCGGGTAACTTGATTATTGACATCTATTTAATGTTGCCGCTTTTAGCCTAAATCACCGCGTCGATACAGATTCGAAACTGGTAGCATGCTTTTTCCACAAGCACCGAAGGGATAGCGACGATCATGCAGCGGATGGCGACGATCATGCTGGCTTTTGTATTGTGGAGGATCATGATTGTGATGTTCTCGACGTATAACCAAAGAAAGTAGTCCAGCGTGTTAAGACTGGAGGAAGAGGGGACAGTGAGAGATGTGTACAAAGCCAAAGCACTCCTTCTGTAGTCAATCGTGTGTCTATAAACTTGTGTGCCAGCGCTGAATCCTTCTGCCACACCCAGTGTCTGCCAGCGGCCACTTGATTGCACCAGAGGAAAACCACACTCTTCAGCACATTCAGGTACACTTTGGTGTTGACTTTCAAGCCGTCTCAGAAGATGTGAGAATGCATTATCTTGATCTCACTTTTGTAATTAAGAACTTTAAAAAATAGTACAAACCGGTTTGTGGGCAGTCTGTCTAGTTCCGCCGTACACAAGAATAATGAAGAAAACTTACCTCCTTTTCTATTTAGATGCTTGTAATATTGTCAATAACACTTTTCTGATTGGATATAAAATAGCCTGACTTTTCAGAGACTGGATTGCTTTTGGATTTGGATGTCGACGTAGCAAGTATTGTCAGCAGTGCGTCGTGTTTTAGAGTTGAGTTTTAACAGTAGAGTGTCGAGATTTGGAGGTGAGTTTTTATAGCAGAGCGTCGTGATTTGGAGTTGAGTTTTTATAGCAGAGTGTCGTGATTTGGAGTTGAGTTTTTATAGCAGAGCGTCGTGATTTGGAGTTGAGTTTTTATAGCAGAGCGTCGTGATTTGGAGTTGAGTTTTTTTAGCAGAGCGTCGTGATTTGGAATTGAGTTTTTAGAGTAGAGCGTCCTGATTTGGAGTTGAGTTTTAACAGTAGGAAATCGATATAAGGAGTAGCGTGTATTTGGCAGCAATATGTCAAATTTAACACTTTTAAGCAGTTTTGCTTAGTTTAGTTCGGTATTTATAAATTACTTAACATATTCCGTAATTAATCGGAAAGCTTGATCGATAAACAACCAATAAAAGAACATCTCCTTAGGACATTGATTACTCTACATTTGTAATTGATTGGAACATTATAGTTTACGCCCAAAATATTAACAAATAAAGTATCGAAACTTAAATAAAATATAACTAATTTAGAATGAAGCAATTAAGAAGCTTATTTTCTTTTCTTTAAAATTTGTCATAATATCTCGTAAGTCGTTAAGAGTTAATATTTAAAATCATTAGTTGAAGACATCTGATCATAGCACAATGTAAAAGCAACTATAAAATGTCGATAAGCCTTTATTTAGTTTCATTTCGTCCCGTATTTATATAGTTTTTTTGCCAATATTTCATAATTAATCTTACTGTTTGATCGATTAATAGCCAATAACAGAACATCCTCTTCGGAGATGATCATTCTACGACTGATGCGCTTTATGTATTTAGATAAAATGTATCAAGATAAAGGATAAATTTAATCGGTATAGAAACAAATGATAATCTTTTTATTTGCCTTAAACAATCAAGGTTCCAAATAATTATTATACTTATATAAGTTGTACGCTTGTAACGTGGCGAGAACAGACAAACACAACATAATTAGGTAATCCGGGTCAGCATTTTTCTCTTTTTTCAATACAAGCATTTATTACTGCTACTCTCCCGTCTCAACAGTATCTAAAAGTATTTCGCTACCAAATGCACTATTAGATTGGTTTAGAAAAGCGGTGACCTCCATATTGAAAGAGAACAAACATCTGGAAAACAATACATATTATAAATTATTAATCAATGTGCAGGTGGCTGTTCTTAAATTGATACCGACAAGGACTGAGCATCTAGATATAGATTAGATTTCACTTGATTCAATAACAATAGTTTATGTAAGGTGGATCATTTCACGTGGTGTCTTATTCAAGATCCAGTTTAAAGAAAGAATCGGATAAACCAATTTCGACAAAATAAATTCGTTAATATTGACGCTGTTTTTGCAAACTCACTCCTAAAATATTTATCATTTTTTATGCTGAGACCATTGTGAAGATTTGGTGTTTACTTTACATCTATTACATGATATCTAATAGCTAATGAAAGTTAAAAGACTGACTACTTAAATGATGCAGGGTCTACTGGATCTGTCTTATCAAAGCCGACTCAAAATCTTAACTATTTTCCCTATGAGCGCAGACAACAACGCTGTGATCACATTTTGATGCACAATACTTCGGCCATATTATTCAGTCCTGACCGAGAATAAAGTCTACGAGGTGCTAAATTTCTGACCGGTCAACAATATGGATTTAGGCAATCCTATTCTACAGCAGATATCCTTACTCTAATCTCTGAACGTATAGACAAATCACTGGACAAAACACAGAGGGGTAGAGCAGTATCCCTAAATTTAAGGCTTTTGACAGGGTATGGAACGATGGCCCTCTCCGTAAAATCAGATAATAGGGTCTCACTAAATTAATATATAACTTAGAGAAAAATCCAGGTTGTCCTCAACGGTCGTACATCAAAACAATATGATATAAATGTGGAGTATCTCAGGGGTCTTTCCTTGGAGCTTTATTATTCCTTATATTTATAAATTACCTCCCTGATAAAATTGTCTCTCAGATGGGTATATTTGCTAATGACGTCACGCTCTATAACAGGTACGAGGGGAAAACAAATGAACACATATCAAAGGAAATGGCAGAAACACTAGAGGAATATCTCCAATCTGTAGTGAAATGCGGACAAAAATTGATGGTCACATTCAATGCGGACAAGACTAAGCTTATTTTCTTCAATAATTACAAAGAATCCTTCTCTACTACCAATAGCAATGGCCAAGAACCCATTACCTGAAACTACTTCTTTCAAAGTTCTGAGAATATAAGTTGGAACAGATACATTGAGAGCATTTCCAAGGCTGCTGCGAAGGAGATGGGCTCTCTCTACCGTGCTAGAAGGTACTTACGCTTGAAAATATCCTGTATCTTTATGAAGCCACCATAATAATCTCCTCCTGCTGCAAGGCACTTGTATCTTCCCAACAGATTCTGGAAGGAACCATATGTGAGCGTGTCAATGACTCGCGACACAGCATCTTTCATCTACGGAATTCCTGAATTGTCTCAAAACAACAGCATCTACAATTTTCTTTGAGCTAAAGGGAACAATCTCAAGTTACAGGGAGCAAGATGTGGACTATAGAGAGGGCGAAGGACTGTTTTGATTCTTATTATGGTAAAGTAGTCTGTGACAAGGATGGAGATGTTCCTCGCAAATAATGTTGTGTACAGTTCCAACACTGACACCAAACTGTGCATTTATTGTTTCTATAGACACACGATGGTTCTTATCCACGAAATTCTTTATTTGGTCAATCAACTCTGCTGTTCTGACTTATTTACTTCTCCCACACCTCTAATTATTCCTCACAGACTCCCTGCCTTCCTTGAATCTATTATGCCATATCAATAACTGATGCTTGATCCATACAAAACAGTCTACCTGTCTGAAGCATTCCATACGTTTTCGCAACATGTTTACAAACGTTAAAACATAATTTTATTTCATATTATTTATCTAAAGTGTCCTCACGTCCAGATTGCATTTGTTAAATTGACAAGCTTTGGAAACCAGGATTTTATCGGGTGTATTCAAATTCATGCTGTAGCTTTTCGTTTGAAATAGAAATCATAAAAATTGATCATTTATCTCCTAAGCTGTATACAAATAACAAACTGAATTTTCCAAAGTCTACGATATGTTTAATGCCTATAGAAAAAACAAGTATGGAAACTTATTGCTGACATATTATATATAAGATACGTGTGTGTTATTTTCTTTATTAATATAAGCAGTTTTGAAATGCTGCTTTATTTGTTTACTTTTACGCTACCTAAGCAGTGAAGGGTAACCTGCCCTTTGTTTTTGTGTCGCTCCTTGTGTAACGGGACTTGTTTTTTCATTTTTCTTTAAATTTAATATTCAAATATTATTTGATTTAAATATTTTAAAATAATTTATATGTGCATAACACTTTATCCAGGGACACTTGTTTCTTGGAATCACCCGTCATCAGGCATGGCTATAACTTCTGGCAAGTTATCGAACTCACACACACACACACACACACACACACACACACACACACACACACACACATATATATATATATATATAAATTATGAATAAAATAAATAAAAAACTTAATTAATTAAGATAAAGGTAAATATTTTTAAAAATTAAAAAAGAATTGTCAAATATTCAGAGTATATTTAAGTAGAGTCTGACAAGTTGAAAAATCTCCCTTATAATCTGACGATTGCATACATTTTTATTTAGTTTTATTTATATGTTAATTGCTCTACGTGTATGTGTAGAGCTTCTGTTATCTTGACAATTTTCGTATAAAAATTTCTTTTACCTTTATTAGTTTTATTCACTGACTGTACAGCCATTTAAAAATGTCAAACATTAAAAATTCAAATACCGGCGAAAAACCAACTAGGAAAGAAATTCCAAAGACTAACGGTTCAAAAGAGGAAACTATTAAAAGGTTTCCAGTAGCTAAATACATATAAAGTAGAAGGGTGGTATTTTGCTTCCCGTAAGGCTTATGGAGGAAATTAATTCAATGGTACCCTATACTCGAAACACCCTCCCCCTGACTAGAGAAACAAAACTAGAATCGGACGATCAAGCCTTTATATGCTTTAGACTTAACATGCCACATAACATTAGTTACTTTTATATTCTCTACCGCTCTTCCTCGACCCAGGACTGTACCCTAATAAACAAAGTCTCTGACAGCATAGATACAGCACTCTCCCTCGACACTAGCGCACAAGCGCTTGTATTTGGTGACTTCAATGTCCACCACAGCAACTGACTTGGATTCTCTACTTACACGGACGCAGCTGATAGCACAACACATAGCTTCTCTATATCTCATTCCCCATCACAGATGGTTACGTTTCTAACCCGTTTCCCAGAGGAGCAAGAACAACACGCATCATTTCCAGATCTGTTTCTGACCACAGTTCCCGATAATTGTGTAACGAATGCCGACAGCTCACGTGAGAACGCTGCTCATGCAATGATAATGGTTGAAATCGCCTTAAACTCTAGCGCCAAAACTGAAGAGCCATTGCTCAAAACAACAGGATATTATAAAAAGGCTTACTGAGAAGCCATCAGAGATCTCATCAGAGACACCCAATGGCGAAATATCTTTTCTCTTCCTGCTGAACAGTGCGCAAATGAGACCACGGAATGTTTCAAAACAGTAATTGAAGCATATGTTCCCACGCGGAAATTTTATAGCAAGCCCCACTCTCCTCAATGGTTTACTTCTACTTGTGCAGCTGCCATTGCGCAAAGGCAGCATGCGTACCGCAGATTTAACCAACATAAGTCCAGTTCAAACAGACAGAAGTATGTAGAGGCCAGAAGTAACTGTAAGAAAGAAATAGCGACAGCTAAGAGAGAATTTACTGAAACCACCAAAAAACGCATCGAAGCACAGAAATTAGGTACCCGTGACTTCTGGAAAATCTACAACAATGTAGTAAATAATGGGCAATCAACAATTCCACCACAATCCAACAATCATGAAGTTGTTTGTTCAGTAACTTAGAAGGCTAATATTCTTGCCAGTCGGTTTGCCTCAAACTCCTCACTGGACCCTGCTAACCACCCCACTCTGACTTTTCTTTGCGGACAGACGCCACACTAGACGATCTGAAAATCTCTCCTTCTTTGGTGGATGCTATCATAACATATTTTGACACTTCAAAAGCATGTGTACCTGATCTCATCCCTGCTGTGCTATTAAAAACGTGCTCCGCCGAAGTAGCTCCAGTTCTCTCCAAACTTTTCAACAAATGCCTTAATTAATATGCTTTCCTGCCTGCTGGAAAACCGCTTCTGTGGTACCAGTTTTCAAGAATTCTGGTGAAAGAACTGACAATCAATTTATCGCCCCCTTAGCCTCCTTCCGTTTTTCGCCAAAATATTTCAGTCCATAATTTTCCAAGCTCTAGTCCATCACCTTACAGGTGTTAAACTTCTGACCGACCAACAATATGGATTTAGACAAGCGCGTTCCACAGCAGACATCCTAACTGTAATCTTTGAATGTATATATCATTCACCGGACAAAGCATGGGAGGGCAGAGCGGTTACTCTAGATATATCTAAGGCTTTTGACAGGGTATGGCACGAAGGTCTTCTCAGGAAAATCAGCTCATACGATATCACTGGACGAATACTTTACATAATTATATCCTTCTTAGAAAAATCCAGGTTGTCCTCAACGGTCGTACATCTAAACAATATGATATAAATATGAGAGTGCCTCAAGGGTCTATCCTTGGACCTCTATTATTCATAATATTCATAAATGACCTCCCTGACAAAATTGTCTGTTAGATGAGTATATATGCTGATGACACCACGCTCTATAACAGACACGACAGGAAAACAAATGAACACATATCTAGAGAAATGGCAGAAACACTAGAGGACAACCTCCAATCTGTAGTGGAATGGCGACAAAAATGGATGGTCACATTCAATGCTGCCAAGAATAAGCTTGTTTCCTTCACTAATTACAAGAAACCTTCTCTACCACCAATAGCAATGGCGAAGAACTCTTTATCTGGAAGTACATCTTTTAAACTCCTCGGCCTAACGTTCACAAGAAACATGAGTTAGAACTATTACATTGAAAGCATTGCCAGGACCGCTGCGAAGAAAGCAGGTTCTTTCTGCCGTGGTAGAAAGCTACTAACGCCAGACAGCATTCTGTACTTCTATGAAGCCACCATTCGCCCATGTATGGAGTATTGTTGTCATATTTGAGCTGGTGCATCTGCTACTAGTTTCTCGCTCCTAGACAAGGTTCAAAAGAGAGGCACAGAACCTGGTAGGCTCTAAACTCTCATCTAAGCTTCAGCCTCTGTCCCATCGGCAAAATGCTGCATCCCACTGCCTCTTCTACTAGTACTTTAACGGCGAATGCTCCGACGAACAGCACGCACTTGCACCTCTCGATGCAAATACCCTAGACAAACCCGAGAAGCAGCTTAATCTCATCCTTTTACAGTAGAGATTCTTAGATCTAAGAGAGCCTTCTACTTCCCCAGAACCGCTAGACTTTGGAATTCTCTTCTGGGTCCCTGCTTCCCCAACTGTACTGACATGCAGAAGTTGAAGTGTAACATAGTACCCCTGTACCTTACATCCCTGATATTAGCCTCCTACATCAAAGTGGCACTGTGTCTTATTTGGGGTGAAAATGTAATAATAAAAAAGAAAAGTGCTGCAAGCTCATCAGAGTACATTTCATTAACATAGTTGGAAAACAGGAAAAAGGTTGAAACTTAGTTAACAGTGCGGGACCTATTGAATTGGAACATCATATTTGGACCCTATCTAAGAAAGAGATAAATTATTGGTAGCTGCACTAGATGTGGCAACAATACTCCATGTATGGGTAAATTTTGTCTTTCTAGAGATACAAGCTATTCTCGGTTGGAAGTGGTTTCCTACCACAACACAGGGAGCACACCTTCTTTGTAGCAGCCTTGGCAATGCCTTCAATATATTTGTTCAAATTACTGTTACCTTTGACTATTAAGTCGACGAGTTTGAATGATCACATCTTAGGTATTAGTCCAGAGAATTTACCCGCGAAGTTTCTTGCAACTGTGCATATAAAAAAGCTTAGACTTATTGACATTAATGCTACTGTCCATTTTCCTCCTTATTTAAACCTTTTCTTACTTGTTCGATTTAATATTACAATAAATACGATCATTAATATTGTAAGCAATTAATTCCTATTTTAACTGATTCATTGTTTGGATTTGTCAGACCTGTGGCGCAACGATGCTGGCGTTTTGTAAGAATTAATTTTAAATGGCAGATTTCCAGAGGTTGATGGCCCAATCCTTATTACGGATGATAAAAAAGTAATAAAAATTATTGAAACTAGCAAAATCCGTGGAAATTCCACGGTAGTTGAATTTTTTTTTTAAAACACGCTATAAATAAAATGAAGTAAAAAATAAAACAAATAACGACCATTTTATAGTAATGTTTACCCTTTTAAAGCTAAAAAGAATTGATCTAAAAAATTTTAATTTTTTCTAATGAAAATTCAATTCCCAACGGATTGTTTTTTTAAAAAATAATTTTAATATAAATTAGAAAGGCACAAATATCAATTAATTGCACATTTTTTAGAATTAAAAAAAAAAATCTATAATAAAACAAACTTACAATAAAATAGCCAATTTGAAACCATAAGCAGACATCCATGTTTATTTTTTCTATTTTGAAATTTTTCGGAAAGGAAATTGTTTTTATGATTTTTAACTGAGAAAGAGCGAATAATAAAGAGAGGTAATTCGTTTCTCATTAATTACTGTTTGCGATGACAATGCTTTTGTGATACTGAACATCGGACAAGTAAATTAATATTTAGATTATTTTACACCTTTATAAGGTCATGGCTGACAGAACAAGAAAATGTACTCTTATCGATTAATAAAATGTTGAGTTCGAAATTCCGTATACGTAACCAGGTTGAAAATATCACCAAGTTCGAAAAGATGGATGTAGCAAAAGTCGGAGGTTACATCGGCTAAAATTACGGTCCATGTGATTATCTATTATGCAACTAAACATAAGGCTAATTTATGCTTTACGTTTTTTGGATTATGATGGATGATTCGTATTTGTTTTTTTACATTTTTACCCCAAACAAGCATAATTCCGCTTTGAGGTAGGGGGCTTCTATCTGGGACATAATTGCCGGGATATTATGTAGGGAGTTGAGCAGCAAGATGTCCGTTCACATTACACCTGGGCATTCTGCATGTTAGCACACTTGGGAAAACAGGAAACAGGAAGGAAATTATAAAGTCTAGCAGTTATGGAGAAGAAACTAATAGAGTAGAAGCCATTTTTACATCTAGGAATCAATACTGTGTAGGGGTGGGATTTTGCTTGTCAAGTTTGCCGGGTTTGTCGGTGATATTTTCGTCAAGGGTGCAGAAGGGTTTGTGGTTCGTCAGAGCGTCTGCCATCAAAATACTTGTAAAATAGGCAGAGGAATGCAACATTTCGTCGATGGGACAGAAGTTGCAACTTAAATGACAGTTCAGGACCTATCAGGTTGGCGACTCACTTTTGAACCTTATCTAAGAGTGAGAAACTAGTAAGAGATGTACCAGCCAAAATGTGACAACAATACTCCATACACATAGAGGTATAGGATACTTTCAGGCGTAAGTAACTTTCTAGGACGGTAGGGCCCACCTTTTTCGCAGCAGCCTTGGCAATGCTCTCGATGTATCTGTTCCAACCATTGTTCTTTGCAAACGTTAAGTCGAGGAGTCTAATAATCATCACTAAATTTCACAGTAATTCCGAAAGTATTCATTATTTTTTTTTTTTTGCTCACCTTCATCCCAAACAAGGTATGCTGCCACTTGGACGTAAAGGCTACTAATTGGGACTAAACCTAAGAAAGATTAAGATGTTGGTTTACGTTGCATTTGGACTTCTGAATATCAGTACCGTTTGGGAAGCAGTGAACAGGAAGAGAATTCTAAAGTTTAGCAGTTCAAAGGAATAAGATATTTGAGAAGAAAACTTTGTAACATTTAAGGACCTCAACAATGAAGGGGTGTAATTTTGTTGCCAAGCTGGTTTGTCGGGGAGATGTATGCCAAGAGGGCACAAAGGCAATGAGTTCATCAGAGCACATTCCATTATAATATTTTGCTTAAAATAATTTGCATTTTCCCGGCCGTTTGCGGCTTATCAACCCTCAAGACATATTTTTGACTGATTTTCAACAGGGTGTACTTATCTGTTGATGGTGAGGAGGTTGAGATTGAAGAGATGTGGTTAAATGCGGGAAATGCCATGCAAATTGTTTATAACTCTCGGATATTAAATAATTATCCGCAATTTAGCTTCATGACAGTTTCGTAATTAGTTTGTGGTTGATATCCAAAGTTAATAGCGGCTTCTCTTTGATCATGACACGGTGATATGACCAACTTTGCAGGTTGTCATCTGATTATCCTTTTGTGCATGTATCCGATAATGGATCACAGCGGATTAATCGATTTATAGCCAATATCAGAGCATTCCCTGAAGAAATCGATCACTGCACTTTAGTAAACAACCGTATCATTACCGTATAAAAAATATCAAGACAAGATATATTAAATTATGGCATAAATTATATAAACACATGTGCTAAATAAATTAGAAACAAGTTAGAACAGCAATAAGTGTAATGCAAGGTGCCTTCAATCAGTTTTCAGGCGTTTTTCGTATTTCTTGATAGCACATACATGAAACTCTATTCCTCTTCGAAGTAATCTCCTCCAATTGCAATGCACTTATAGTGTATTTCTAATAACAAGGCCTTATTGACATCCTCGAGTGAGTGTGTCAATGAACCCCGTCACAGCCTTTTCATTTCCTTAATTTTCTCATAACGACAGCTTCTACGGTTTTCTTTTCGCTTAAGGAATGACTAAAAATCACATGGAGCAAGGTCTGAACTATAGGGAAGGTGAGGTACTGTCTTAATGCCCACCTTCGTCAAATAATCTGTGACAAGAATTGAGTTGTGGATTGCATCCTTTAGACAAACTTCAAGGAAATCTTCCGCATCTTCAGTTCCGCGAGAATAATTGTGTGTACAGTTCCCACAATGGTCTCAATCTGTGCACTTATTATCTATATAGAAACACGACAATCCTAATCCATAAAATAATTTATTTGGAAAATCAATTTGATGTTCTGGCATCATTATTCCTCCCACACCTCTCTTCATGCTTCACAGACTCACGGTCCTCCTTGAATCGCTTATGTAACCCAAAATCTGATGATCGATTCATAGAAAGTGGTCTAGAAGCAGTGTGAGGATTCCATACAGTTTAAAGCACAATTTTATTGCATATCGTTCTTATAAAGTGGCCTCACATCAAGATTGCATTTTTTTTAAATTTACAAGCTGGCTTTTGTAGGTTGTATTCCAATTCCTGCTGAAGCTGTTCATTAAAACCATGATTCATAAAAATTAGGCAGTCGTCTCATAAGATGTATAGTAATAACATACTGAGTTTTCAAGAGTCTACGACAATTTTAAATGGCTGTACAAAAAACGGCTAGAAACTTTTTTTATCGCCCCTTTATGGTGATATTTAAAAATCGGACATGGCTGAAGACATATAAAGGGGGAAAGAGAAAACATCTATCTTAGTAGGACTAAGTAAAATTTATAGACAAGGAAGGATGGTCGAAAGAAAGACGACTCAAACAAACAGACTTACTATAGATTCTAACAGAACATATGAATCGTTAATTATAAATAATGATAAAACAACTATTAAGAATATATATATATATATATATATATATATATATATATATATATATTGTTATTGTTGTTTTTTTTGTCAAGCGATACATATGGTTAATATTGAATGGTTGAATGAGATTACAAAGAACACGAAGGGCTTGGGCACAGAATTACATGAAAATGCATTTCAAATGTGTCCTATAATATATATATATATATATATATATATATATATATATATATATATATATATATATATATATATTAGTGTTGTAACAATTAATCAGAATCAGGAATAGAAAGAATCGGGACTTTTAGAGGTATCGGAATCGGAAAATTGTGTGCGTATTTTCCGATGTCAAAAACAATTAATTTAATTAACATTTCGAGTGCCAGAGGGTGTATAACTTACCAGCAATGCGTACACGTCTTTTGGATAATTATTTGCTGCCATGGCTAGATGACCTATTTCAGATGATTTTTATGCATAACAATGTACCATCCTATTTTGCTAGGGCGAATACAGCCTTCCTTGGATACATGTGCTTCATTAGAGAAATCCTAATGATCTGGTTACCATGTTCCCCAGGCCTTAACCGCATTGAACATCTCTGGCCAATATTGAAAATAGGGGGTTATGATGGGAGCGAGCAATATACTTCAAAGGATGCCTTGTGAAGAAAAATAGTTGATGTCGCCCGAACTATGACTCCTTTTTAGATTAAACAATTAACTTCTCCAACGGATAAAAGATTGTTTAAAGTTATTTCAATGGTGGATATTCGATAAATAATTCATTTATTTGAGGATTTTGTTTATATGCTTTTGGTTATTACTTTTTGACGGAAAAATGTAAAAGAAAAAAAACTTTCATGATCAGACATCTTATTTTTTCCTTAAAGCAACATTTAAAAGACCTACAATAAAGCGATGCACAATGAGAATTCCTTGATAAAGAATAAAATGTCATAACTTCGTGAATATCGCATGATTTTGAATAAAATATTGGAAAATAACTAAACCTAAAGTATCCTTTGATGATAAAATTTGAATATTTTCGTGAGGTATATTTAGCGAAATATTGATATTTTACTAATCTGCAATAAAGCGATTAGCTCAATTTACATTATTATTTATGTAGTAATAAATGCTGATCTGTAGTGATCTATATTCTATTCAAGTAGTAAAATGCTACATCTAAAAGCAAGAATATGTTTAAAGCTTTTAAATGCTAAACTTGTTTGCAAAGGCCTGTGATGTAACGGAGGTAAAGTTCAGATTTAATGACATTGTTCGAGAGGCTGAAGTTTTTTTTTTCAGTGTGTGTGATGCGAATATTACAATTTCGAATACTTGAAAAACTTCGATCCCATCATGAATGGCGGAATATGAACATACTACCCCGATGGACTGGAAGAAGGTCGGGGGTTACGTCAGCCGAAACATTGTGAGAATTACAGCAGCGTAAATAATTAAAATTATATAAACAAATTTCTGTTAAAATATTGGCCTACATTTTCTGAAAAAAAAAAAGCGAATAACCAAAGCTACTCCTTAGAAAATGACCTCCTTTACTTAGCAAATGAGACAAGTAATGTGTGGTTACGGTTAATTCTAAAGAGCCAGAGCTCTTTTTCTTAAGCAATTATTAGAAACGTGTCTAACCATGTGTCAGTGTGATTAGTTTTTATTGAAACGAAACACTGACTAAGCAGACACTACACAGTGGAACGATAAAATTGTCGCCATAAAGAAAACAACACAATAGTTTTATTTTAAAACTTTTATTGAAAAAATACAATTCAGCTAACGTGATCATGTAGCAGAGGACACCCAGCCTCAATCACCTCCTCGATACGGGTCCGGAACGAGGAGCATGCTTTTTACACAATCGCCGGCGCTAGTTGGGCGAATACTCGGGGGATGGTGGCGATCAGGCTGGCATTGTTTCTGTGGGATATAATATTTGTGATGTTCTCGACGCATGATCAAACGAAGCAGTCCAGCGAGTTCAGGTCGTAGGTGGATGCAGGCGGTGAAAGAAGGGTACAAAGTCCTAGCATTTCTTCTGAAGTCAAGCCTGGATTTTGGGTCGGCGCTGAGTCCTGCTGTCGCACCCAGAGTTTGTCAGCTGGCACTTGATTGCTCCAAGGATCATCACGCACTTCAGCAAATCCATGTACATTTTAGTGTTGACTTTTAAGCCGACTTCGAAGATGTGACGTGTCATGATGTGGTTCTCACTTGAAAGCACACCAAAGACTGTAACTGTGGGTCGTCCAATGTGTCGAGCTGTGTCCTCAAGCGTTGGACCATCCAGATTTTAATTTTGAGGGTGCTGGCAATGGTCCGGTTTTCATAAGTTGGGGTGGTAGAGAGCATAAGTTGTACAGCGACGAATCTTCGATCTTGCTCATTAAACATTGTGTCACTTTCAGACATGATAGAAGGCTACTGTCACTTTTAGGATTTGTACACAACTGACCAACTAGTAGAGGGTCTGCGATAAAAAAGGAAACCGGTTTTCATGAAACGGAAATGAAATCATGTCGTCTTTTCTGGAACAGCGATGTTTATCATTCCGCCCTGTATAATTCGATAAACATTAGGTCGATTAAACAATATACTTACTGAATCGGCGTGCGTTAATTATATTATGATTCATTATATTATATTTATTTCATACGCCATAATACTGTTAGCAGATTAGTTCCCGTTAGATCACCGAAGTAAAAAAAAACATTGAACCCAGTCAGTATTAAAATGGGTGAGCATTTGGGAATTCCACATGCTTTATGGTATCTCTGTTTATCTCGGCGTTGGTTCTGTGCCTAACACTTCTCCTTGCCAATGGACCCAAGCAGTGCCGATTCAGGAGAGGTGGAGTTAAGGATTGCGTAATCCTTGCCTTACAATTGAATGCGCAGCTACTATTACCTGGAATATACATTATCTCTTGTGGCTGAACAGAGACAACGATATTTAATTAGCAATTACATAGTTGTGATTAAAATATATCTCTTCAAATTATTTATTACGGCGGGAAGAGGGAATATAATTTTTCCACCTTATAAGCAGTGGGTAAATGCGCTAGTATTTTTTATACTCTGTTAAAAGTACTCCTGAAAAAAAAACCCCGGCCATTATCCGTTTTATTTAGCATTAATTCCGAACTATTTTAATATCTCCTCGTTACTAGATAATGCAGTAATCCAACTAAAAAAAAATTCCACTACTAACCATTACTACGATATTGTCCCTTTGACTACCGTACACTAATTAACCTCGAGTGGCCTTCGGGACTTGATAAATGGTAAGCCCTTTGTAAACAAACACACTCGCACAAAAATACAAGAATCTTTATATAAATTTTTAGATTTGCCCGCGTCCATAACATTTTTCAGTCTGACGACGTCAGCCATATACGCATGCGTACAAGCCAGAATTTATTAAATCCTTGTATTTTTTCATCATCATCATCATCATCATCATCATCATCATCATCATCATCATCATCATGTTTTTCTTCACTGCTAATTTATCTAATTATTCATCACGTTATTTTCTCCTTTATATCACGTTATACTTTTGCGACGTCTTTTCTTTTCCTCCTTCCCACTTTCCCCTTGCTCTTATCCTAATCATCATCATCATCACCATCATCATCATCATCATCGTAATTTTCTTCCTTTCATTACATGAATCAAATAAACGGAATGTTTGTAAACAATGAACTTGTGTTTGTTTCGAAAGATAAGCATTTATTTATTTATCGCCTTATCTCCGTTTCCCATCTATTTGCCTATTTATTTAGTTAACCGATCGACCGAGAGGCTCGAGCAAACATTTGTAAAGTCCTACCAGCATTTAGTTAAATATTGAAACAACCAGTTTTTGTGCCACACTTTTTACTCGAGCACGATGAAAGCGATTTTTTTACTTCATTAAAATGAAAGAAATTGCCACCAAGGCGTAAATTGCTAGGGTGTGTAATGTTACAAAATACCAACAAACAAATGAAATAAATAAATAAAAAATCGGGGTAGGCATTTTATTTAAGCAACACTAAAAACACTTAAAGTCTGTCGTTGCCACATGGCCATCTAACCTGGTGTTTCTCTTCGCTTCGATCGCATGCTCGATCACGTGGTGTAGTTTTCTCCTTTTTGCTTCTCGCACACACTTCTTAATTTGCATATTCGCATTATTCGGCTACCCCTTCTGCTGCTAATCTCTTCGCAAGCCAGCCATCCTTCGCTGCTGCTGACTTTTCCTACGCGTTCATATGAACTATGTTACAGGTGTTGTAGCGGTTCGATTTATGGTGGAAAGTTTGACAACGTTCACACTATCGTATTCTGTTGTACTCAGAAGAATGATAACACCTTTGGTTTATAAAAATATGCATAAGATTTATTCTTCAGAGATGGTAGACATCGAAATCCTATAGGATAAGGAGTTATAATAATTCAAAAGCATTCTTTGTCTTACATAGAATAATGAAAATATTTTTGATTTGAAATTGAACCATTTCACGTCATAAATTTTAAAATTTATTGAATGACTAAAATTTGAATAAGATTTATTGTAAATTTAGGTGATGAGGATGCTGAATTCGATCAGAGAAGAACATGATGGCGTGGCGGGAGGACAACGCGTACGCAAGGATTCGCTGAATTCTCCCTTCCTCCCGGTATTTGCTCGTCCAAACAAAAACTAAACTGACCTTAATTCATCGTTTATGTAAACGCCAATAAACTTTGACCTCTAAGCTCTGAGCTCTCTTTCTTCTGACAATCGATTCTGAGTCCTTATGACGTTCACTTGATGTCAGCTTGATTCTCATTGTTTTTAAACAGTTTTTCGAAATTCCAATTATTATTTTTGTTTCGAGTTTGCCGGCCTTCGTTGCATTAAACATCATCTTTCAAAATGACCTTTCGAGTTTCCAAATATTGTTTTGTTATGACGATCGATTTCATCTTTGATTCTCAGTGTTTTAGGCACACACAACGTCTACTATTTCACAGTACTTTGTCCAAAAAAGAAATAGGCAAATTGAGACCATATTCAACACTTTATATACCCATGGCTGGCGAAAGACAAGAATGCATTTATAGGAACTCACGGTAGAAGGTTATCACTTATAGGTCCTAACCATGGGTCAGTAATTAGTTTGGCTAGGACAACAGCATATTCTTTTCATTATTTTGAGACTCGAGTGTATATCCGTTGATATCGTATATGCTTTTATATAGAGTGATGTGGTTTTCGATTGATTAACTGTGTCGGATATATACACGAGAGTCAAAGCAATGAAAATAATATTCTGTTGTAATAGCACTACTAATCAGAAGGGTGTGAGTTTGTGTTCACCGATTCATAATCGGGATCTATCATTTTTTTTATGGCCGAGGTTGCATGTGCAGGAATCTCTTGATGTCGAAAGGAATAGAGTACACACGAGACTGTTAAATCTAAATTTAACGGGACCGCTGATGAACAGAAAAATGTCGTCAGATCACATCCTCACAATTATAAAATAAAAATATAGAAATAACTCCGGAAAAAAACGACACTTGACAAAGAACTCGAAATCACTGTATTAATGTGAAATAAACAACATTTATGTACGTGTTAGCAATATCAAGTCAAATGTTTCCAATGTAAGCGTTTTCTTGTAACGAGTATTTATTATTCAGGACCAGCTAAATAAGGATTTCGTGAGAATAGCCTGGAGTTTGAAATTACTGATTTATATGATGAAAGTATCGTACGTGGCTTGAAATTAAAATTCTTATTTTCTGAATGAAAAACAGTCACTAAAGCATATAAGCGAAATGTGTGTGTATTCATCACATAAGCAACAGAAATTCAAAATACGAGTGTTTAGAAAAAGAATTATTTCTTATTCAAGGTGGTAATTTTTCATGATAAGACTTAAGGTTCATGTGTGTGGTGCGCAAATTAAAAGCAGAATTAATTCTCATTCGATGTGGCAATTTTCCATGACGAGAATTTACATTCATGTGCGTGGCTCGCAAATTGAAGACGGGAGGTTTTAACGCCTCCTAGTGGCTCAGTTATCCTGATATCAAGTCTTAGGGAAATAAACTGGAATAACTGTTTTGATTTTTGCGGCAGAAGTTTATATAACGAGTTTCTTGAAATGTTCCAGCCTGTTTTTCTTGTATCACTACGCGCGGTATTGTTTCTTTGTTCTATGAGTGCGACTGGTCAAATCGCAAAGTTGTGTGCTTACGCGTTCTAATACCCGTGGGCGTTGGAAATGATGAATGTTACGAAAATTTTCCTGCCGAAGATTTGTTTCGGACATAACTGTCGCTACATATTCCTACCTCTAAGCGTCGTAGACAATGTCGTATAAGAAGAAAGATGGTTGAAGATTGAGTAATCTTTGCTTTATTCTGAACTCTCTATGTTATAGAAACGCTTTCAGGAGTCATTTATACTCTTTGCAACTTAGGCAAAATAACTTGAGATACTGTTCGACACAGAATATAATAATAATAATAATAATAATAATAATAATAATAATAATAATAATAATAATTGAATCCGAGTATCTATAAGTTCTCTAACCCCACCCCAATTCCCCAATTACCTCATCACTGCCCCCTAAAAAAGAGAGGACCAAACAGCCAAATAGAGTCAAGGAGGAAATAAAAACAGAGAAGAGAGCACTGACCAGATCCCCGTTGGAAAAGTGCGAAGAGAACTGGGACCCTAGGGAGACTTTTTGCCACTCAAATTCCAGTTAAAACCAATAGCCGCTGCCAACGAGAAATCAATGGAAAGCAGTTGTTTCGATAATGCAAATTTATTTGCAAATACCATCGAAAGAGGTGGAGAGTACTGGAAATCTGAGGAGACTTGTTTTCACTCAGTTTCCAGAGAACTCGACAGGCTTTTTTCAAGGAAAGAATTTTTATGACCTGTGTGAAAG
>NC_136520.1:79317600-79360100 GCF_053919585.1 Euprymna scolopes | reverse complement strand
ATATAAATCAATACGCTAGAATGTGGAAGCCAGCCCATATAAACTGCGAATACTAGCTAATAAATTGAATATTGCAATAGAGATAACACGAAAGCAAAACGCGATCAAAGAGAACCAAAAAAAAAATGAAACTTTAATAAACTACGTCTCCTCATAAAATAAAAAAAAAATTAGAGAGAGAGCACTAACCTAATTTCCACTGGATGAGTGCGAAAAAATACCGTAATCTTGAATAAGCTTATTGCCACTCAAATTCTAATACAGACCAGTGGTCATTGGTAGCAAGAAATCAATGACAAGCGACAGTTGCGATAACGCAAATAAATTTACAAATATTACCGAAAGAGGTTGCGAGTAATTGAAATCTTTCTGCTCGATGAAATTCTGTAAAAAAAATCATTACTTTTCGCAGTAAAATATAAAAAAATCAGAGAGCTGGATAAGACAACCATTATGCAAGCAAGGTAAACCCTCTTATTTTTTTGAAAGGAAAACATGGGTAAAAAAATCAAACCCTGAAGACCCTTTTGATGTCGCGATGGAGGCATACAACAGTGCGACGGCTGTGATCTAGTTGGACTTTTCTTATTAGACACCCTGAAAAAAATTCCCAGGCCACTTTTTTGGTTTATAATAAGATGATGGACTCTGCCTATCGTAGGAGTATAATGGATGTGCACTAGACAGGCTTAGGAAATATTTAGTTAATTTTTTCAAGGAACTAGGTTTTAAAATAACTATAAAGACAAATTCATATGAAGTGTATTTTCAGATGATCCTCTAGATCCCGAGAAAATACATAAACCTTTCCATAAACTAAATGAAAAACTCATGTACATAAAAAAGGGTTCATGCTATCCACCGACAGTGTTTAAGAATATGGTAGCTAATATTAGCAACAAAAAAATAAGACTTTCTTCGAACGCCGAAGTGAATAGGCAGCACCATATTATAATGAAGCACTACATAAAAGTGGGTTCAGTGAAAACATAAAATTCCGACAGACTCAGGATAAAAAAATAAAATAAAATAAAATTAGCCCACTCTATAACTGGCACAAGGGGAAAACAAATTAACACATATCTAAGGAAATGGCAGAAACACTAGAGTAGGGCATTTTTTCCCTAGTCTTCTAGATAGGCATTTTCCAGAAAAAACACAGATGCACAACACCTTTAATAAGAACACTGTGAAAGGAAGTTACTCGATAGCACCATCGATCAAGTTTATCATATCTAGAGAACTAGGAAATATAATCAACGCAGGCTGCTCTTGCAGGACCAAAAATGAGTGCCCATTGGAGGGCAACTATAAAGCTGAATTTCTTGTTTATGAAGCGACAATAGCGGACCAATCTACAAGCATACTGGAAAAATATATCGGTATGACACAAGGTCTGTTTAAGCTCCTTCTGAGCTAAAACAAGGATAAAAACAGCATTAGCAACACTAATGTGGATGCTTAAAAAAGGGTATACCTTTTTCCATCAAATGGGGAGAAATCGAACATAAACCAGCATACGCCCCAATATAAAATTAATGCTCACTTTGTAATGCGGAGAAATACCAAATCCTACGGGCAATTAATGACCCAGATATAAGATGTTTAAATGTGAGGAGTAAATCTTTGAAAATTTGGAAACACAGAAGGAAAGCACTCCTTATAAACTGGGCCTGTGAAAAAGATAAAATTTAATTTCTTATTAAAAAAAAAACTTACATTTTTATTTAACTTTTAAATTCTAAAATTGATTTTAGTTTGTAAAATTTGATTATAATTGTAATTTTGAAGTATCTTATTATATATTTTAAATTATGTTATTATATAAATTTAAAACATCATACTTTATAAGTGTAATTTTACAATCCATCTCAATTTTAAAACCATAGAGAAAATGCAATAGTATTGAGGTTAATATAGTAGGAGAATTCCTTAGGCTAGATAAGTATTCCCCCCTAAACCATAAAAGAGTTGAAAATTTTAAATGCATTTCGATATAATTAAATGGCACTTTGAATAGTAATCGATATTGAGATTAATTTTAATTTTTAAATTTAGAAAAAAAAATTAAATTGATTTTGGTTTCAATATTAAAGGTACTTTTGAAAAATTTGTTAATTGAAATTAGATTGCATTTTTAATATAATTTAATTTTAAATTTAATAAAATCACCACCTCCGAAAAATAAGTTTCTTTTCACAAAACGAGAGTTAAACGTGAACTCGTAACGTATATATATGTTTCCACTTCCGGTTATAAAAAAGAAGAGTATTTTGCTGAAAAGGCCTCGATATAGGTATATAAAAGGTCCCTAATTATCGGGTTTAAAACCGACAGTACCAATGCCTTATTTCATCTAAAACTTTCTGTAAACAAAATAATATATATATATATATATATATATATATATATATATATATATATATATATATGTGTGTGTGGAAAATTGGAAGCGTTTACCTGTAATCGGCAGTAATTGTACTCCAGTATAAAATCCGTAAACATGACTTAACATGTTCCGAACTAGATTTTTCATCTTGTGATTATCTGGTTACGCAACCCAAGGAAAGAAAATAGTGACTATTTCTCTCTCGCTAAAATAAACACAAGAACCTGGCCTTTTGTTGAATTTGCAAATCCTAGCGGGGTGGGGGGATTTGATTCGCGGCCAATTTTGATGGATGTATTGTCACTGACTTCTGTTTGGTTCGCAAACTGATGAAAAAAAAAATCTGTTTTCCCATTGGATAACCTACGCGTTTCAAACATCGACTTACGTGCCATGCTTTGTTCCATCGAAGGGTTTTGTAATAATTCTGATTAATTAGCAAATACATGGTGGTCGCTAGAAAAGTGAGAAATTTGTCAAACAACGATTTATTTTTACAAAGAACAATTTTTATAAGTGTGCTCCCGTCCATGATGCGGGTATCAAAATCTAAATTGAAGAAATAAATAAGCAAGATGTAATGAAATCAACATGCAGATTGCACACCCATTCGACAACAAAAGAACCAAAAATAGCAACCACGCATTTTATTCATGATTTAAGCTGACCTTCAAATTTACCGCTTATCTAGCGACGACTCTGTAGTGACTAATGAGTTCGCCGAGCAAGCTGCATTATCAAATAGTGTTCAATCGCTTCAAGATTATGTAGCGTCAGATTTTATGAAAACGAAGAAACATTTATTGATTTTGTTATCGAATTATGCAAGAGTTGTTCCAAAAGTAAAACCTTTTATTTCTTATCTCTAAACCCAAACCTGAAGAACTGGATGAAAGTATTTTTTACATCGTCCCTACCATTTCTAATTCAATTCTGGCCACTTTTTTTATATCTGAGTTATCAAAGCTCGGAGCGCTTTATTCCTTGCTACTCAAAAAGCTGACGGACCTATATTTAATCGTGCTGACATGAACCGCGTCGGATTCGTAAACGTTCAACAGGCGTCGGTAAATATGGATGAGTTCAATTTTTTTCGCATGGTGGAAGTAAGTGCTACTCTAACTCAAATATCTCTCGCCAAACTCGGATTTGCTTGCTTTGCTATTGTGCATTTAAAGCTTCTCGCCAATATTCCCTGTTAAAGAGATCCACAATGCTTGCGATAACTATTTTTCCAGCAGCTGATTTCACAAATCTTCTTTCACAATTATGCAAATCATATCACTCGAGCTTCAATATATGAGGGTTGTTTTAAATGTAAGACCTGTAATTTTGAACTAAAAAACTAAAATGTAAAAGTACTACGAAGACGGGAGTAGTAACATTTAAACTAGCGTTATTTTGTTCTCTTGAATACATTGTTTCTGCATCGTCATTCAATGCATTTAGCCACTTTTAATGCTCTCGTCGTCAAAGTCTGAAACGCAATTTGTCATTCGTATTTCCGTCGTCACTCTTAAATCGACGAACCTATCTCCTAACTCTAATGATGACATCAAATGAATCGGTCGATAAATTATGAGCGATTACATTCTTTTTACATAAAAAAATTCAATTACGCATCTCTGTTTCTGTCTCACGTCCATGGCAGGAGTAAATTTCGTATAGTCGCACACCGTCAGTATGTGCAACAGAGAATTGTAACATTCAAGATATGAATACTACATAAGTTCAGTACGGTATAATCACGTTGACAAACAGGTTCCAGTCAGTTCACAGAAGTTAAGCAAGGTTGAGCCCGGTTATTACTAAAATGGCTGACTAATTTGGGAATTCCAAGCACTGTATATAGGACATCGAAACTTCCCTGCAAGAGTTGCAAATACCTAACGTCGTCATCTCCTCTAACGGGAATGTACATGTGACTGGGGATCGCTTGTGAATTTAATATTCTCATGAAATTTACTGATTTGGAGGAATCCAGTTAAACCCGATTAGGGTTAATGGCGACTGACACAAGTTCAGTCATCATAAAAATGCAATTTACAACCTATTTCGGATCGAATCGGGCGGAATTTAAAAAATATTCCTCGTACACATTTATGTATAAAATGTATGCATTTGTGTTAAGACGTTAAATAAAAAATCGACAACATTAGAGATTATTTTAAAAGATATCGCATTGTACCTTTTTTTTCTGATGCAAAAAAAAAACATATTTTAATTGTTTTCTTTTTGATTTCTTAATTTAAACATTACTTTCTCATTGTCTTAGTGATTAAATCATACACGGTCGAACGATAATATTTTCGCCTTAAAGAAAACAGCACTACAGATTTTTAAAAACTTTTATTAGAAAAACTCAAGGTACCTTGATTATGTGGTAGATCTGACATGTATGTAATGGGACTGCCTCAGCCTCAATCACCGCCTTCAAACAGGTCCGGTCCGGAATTGGGAGCATGTCTTTTCCTGGCGGGAACTCAGCGAATACTCGGCGGATAGCAAGAAATAACTCTATTAGTTTACAAGGAAATAATAAATAAAGCTTTAAACGCAACTGATATCATCATTAAAAAATAAAAATATCATAAAAATTCAATGTAAAATACATAAATCAACTTGAAATGATATTGTTATGTAATAGGTTGAACACAAGAAAATATTTGTTTGTTATTCATCTGTCTGCCAATCTGTCTATTTATCTATGTGTATTAGCGACATATCTTTCGATCTAGTTATGTATCTATTTCTGTATCTATCCGTCTCGATCTATCTATCTATCTATCTATCTATCTATCTATCTATCTATCTAACTGGAGAGATGAACAGGAGATGAATGTGAAGAATGTTGAAAATCTGTCAAAATATGGTAAACTCCTATCATACACAATTTTACCGGAAGTACCTGGTCAGCTGACCGAAGTACGTGTATGTTACATCGTTCTAGTTAGCCGAGAAGAATAATTGGAGTTTTAATTTGGACGTTGAGCAGAGCGGACGGTTTAACAAGTGTCCCCTTCACTGGGGAGGGGCTGACGTATCTTAAAATTGAGACTTAGAATTAACCACGCAAGCCAATATGTTCAATTTCAATTCTTCTGAGATCAACATATGGAAAGTGACGAAAAAACTATATAACACCAACCAGCGTTCTTGGAAGTGAATGAATATTCGTCGAAACAGGTTCCAGCCTCCCCTCCAAGACCTCTCCAAGACCAAGATGAATTGCAGGTGGATAAGATCGACGACGCATGAAGCTAAGGTATGTGCAAAATACATGTATGACACACAAACGCCCGCATATGAACATTTAGACGATTATAACATTGGAACATAAATATACTACAACACAATAACGAGGGTTTAAATAGTGAAGGAACAACTATAGACGTTTAGTGACACATAAGGATGAACCTTTTGTGACTAGTACATATCTGCTGTGTGATTATATGATTCACTATTACACAACAGACCCCATTTATGATACCTCACTATACAATATACCTCTTTTTGGTACACCGATTACACAGCAAAATTTTTCAACAGAACAATTAAATCATTTTTATTACTAACTCGCAGGTGGCCCGGCATTGCCCATTCGTAAAATATGTGCTTTGATTAATGCAGATTTTGTATTTATTATTATTTAATATTGACCCTAATATATAGTATTGAGTTAAAAAGTAAAAAAAAAAAAAAATAAAATAAAAAATGACCCGGTCCTCACAACCGGGAATCGAAGCCAAAATGTTTAGCTTAGGATTTACTTACGATTTACAACGGTGGTTTAAGAAATTTCGTCGCGGCGACGTCTTAATGATTAGCGTATTAGTCAGCCATAGGATGTTACAACGATCAATTAAGAGCGCTAGTCGAAGCCAATCTACGCACAACTGTTCGAGAACGTGCTTCTGAATTATGTCTAGCGTATACGACGATTTCCATCCACTTGAGAGAGATTTGAAAGACAGATATCTTGATAAATTTGTGCCTCATGAAATGAAGGATAACGGAAAGAAACGCGTTTTTAAGTGTCATATACCCTTCTTTTAGGCAACAAGAAAGACTTGTTTCTCGATCGGGATGCAACTTGCGATGAAAAGTGGCTTATTTACGACGAGCTCAGTGGTTTGACGGCGACGAAGCTCCATGAT
The DNA here is from genome assembly GCF_053919585.1 of Euprymna scolopes. Lineage (NCBI taxonomy): Eukaryota > Metazoa > Mollusca > Cephalopoda > Sepiida > Sepiolidae > Euprymna > Euprymna scolopes. Next base: position 79,353,554 of record NC_136520.1, on the reverse strand, counting down.
ATTTTCCGAAGTCAGAGTTCTGCCGAAAGAAGGTTATGTTGACTGTTTGGTAGTCTGTGGCGGGTTCCATCCATTACTGTTTTTTGAATGCAGGAGAAACCGTTACGGCGAAGAAGTACTGTTAAAAAATGGATGAAATATCATCAGAAACTTCAACTCAGCATTAGTCAACAGAAAAGGTTTAACGCTCCTCCACGACAATGCACGACCGCACGTTACTAAACTGAGCTTGCAGAAGTTTATCTAATTAGGCTAGTAAAAGTTTGCCTCACCCACCATACTCACCAGACCTCACACCCACCAACTACCACTTTTTCAAGCATCTTGATGAGCTTTTGCGTGAGAATGCTTTAAAAACCTAACCGATACTAAAAACGCCTTCAACAACTTTATCCCCGCCAGAACGCAAGATTTTTTCTTTACTGACATAAATAAACTTACTTTGCGTTAGCAAATTCTGACGGGGATTATTTTGATCAATAAATATTTGCTTGAGCCGAGATATGTTCGTCTCAATTTCAATATTGAAAACCGCAAGAACTTTCTTTTCAGCATATTTTTATAGAAAACATTATAAAGTATTATACGATACACTAGTTGGTTTGTAAACGATGGCTTCCTCGTCGAACTTCCTGCTTCAACGACGAGGACATTCGATATAGATTTATAGTAACTAGATTATAGAACGTTTTTGATCTTGGTCAATGGATATTGGCCTGATAATTAATATTCCCCTCCTGAAATAATTAATTGCGTTCAGATGGTGCTTACTCGATTCTCAGAAAGGATTTCACCCGTTCAACGCCCAGTCGAATATTTCTATCCTAAACTTCATTATAAGATCGTGCACGTCAGGTCGTCTCATGTTGTCGGTTCGTAGATACAAAGCGAACACTCGTCAATTGCGAGGATTTCACCAAAGAATGCCAACTGCGCGCTTTTGCTGCACGCTAGCAGCGAAATGGATCCAAGGTTTCTGAAATGAATCCCTTTTCAAAATAGCGATTCTTTGAAGCGATCAGTTCGGAAATGCGTATCGATTATCGATAGATTACACATTAATCATTTATCGCTTTCATCGTTTCAGTGTTACCAAATTTTCTGAAACGATCATATATATATATATATATATATATATATATATATATATATATATATAACTGATAAAATTAATTATCCACGGACACGTGTTTCGCCTTTACTGTGGCTCATCGTATGATTAATATTTCACAACTCTAATAATGTTTTAATATGTTCGGTAAATGCGTACCTGATTATCGATGGATCACACACTAATTATTTATCACTAGCATCGTGTTACCAAATACCTTAAAACGGTCATATATATATATATATATATATATATATATATATATATATATATATATAATTTGGGGAATGTGAGAGTGTATATATTTCTACAGTTAAACAATGTCACAGTTCACAAGAGTCGTCACAGCCAACAAACCGGAATTTACAGACTCAAGTGTCACTCTCATTTGGGCTGATGAGTTGAACACATTATAACTTGGGTTTCAAATCCCGAGGTCGAATGTGTTTCTTGAATTGGGAGCCATGTTTAGTTTCAGAAGAGTTTCAGATAGGTAGTTATTCTACACAAGTTCTGGAAATGACGAATTCTCAATGGAGAGTTGTTCTGTACAGGCTTCGGACTTTATCATTTTGCAGCCAATAAGCAGAGACATATGCAGCGTTGCTAAAAAGGTTTAATTTCTTAAGGGGCAATTCTGGTTTTTGATTGGTTGATAGCAGAAAGTGAATTAATTTGGTTCACTAGTTCCTAGCATCAGCGTTTATAAATAAAATCTCCCAATTGTTAGGGACCATACCCTATTATGACTCGTTTGTGATAGGATGAGTCTCCTAGCGACTTTAGCGGCTTGGAGACTGGGTAGAAAGTACTCGTCAAGGAACCGATCTTGACACTCAGCTTTACAGGTACGGTGCCGAGAACCGGCCCAGTACCTGTCGGGTTGAAGGAACACCGCTTGGGTATCACCCAAGAGGTTCACCCTCCCAGGTCTTGCCACCTGGCTTTCGCGTGGAGTAAGTTTATTTCTTATCGCCTGAGGCGTCCCGACCGAGAAATGCTGATGGAGATGCTCATGCAATTTTTTTCGAGGCAAGAGTGCCCTTTTTTAGGGGAGCTTGTCCCACTTTCCGACGTTATGTCGCATTTTGCTTTGGTGGGAACACGCAAATATCTACCCCATTATGACTCAAAAATATTGCAACTGTGCTACTCTGATAAGCGAAAATGAGAGTGAAACTTGAGTTTTGGACTTCTGGTTTGTTCGCTGTCACGGCCCCCGTAAGCTGTGATGTTGTTTGATGCTGTCTGATTGCGAAAAGAATTATATATACACACATATATATTTATTGTTGATAAAATTATTACGAGTTTCGCTCTTATTCATACAAAGTGTTTTTAGAGACGCTGAATTTAAATTGTGAACCATATTTTCTTTGGTTCAAATTTACAACTGCCAGTTTACTTGAGTGCAGCTTACTTTGGTAATTCATCATCAAGAGACTGCCATTTTAGCAGGGTTTGAAAATTGGGCTGAATACAGCCAATTATCCAAGAGAAACATATGATGAACGAGCAATTTCGAGAAATAGATCTGTTAACTGATCACCTCGTCCGTGCGATTTAATCCCATTAAATTTTTATTTGATAAACCTGACATAATAGAACACTGGGAAGATCACATTCAATGCGTAGAGTTAGTGAAAATTAGATCCTATAGATTACACTATATACAGACGAGGCGCGGAGGTCATATGTCCGAAATTGCATTTAGATTAAAAAATGACAAAAGTTTATATTTGGAACAAACCAAACAAGTGAATGATAAAATGTCTAGAAATCTCAAATTAGGTTTTCTGAAAATGTGAGTTTTCTAAGCTATATTCGCACGAGGTGCAGATTTTATATGCCCGATATTGTATTTAAATTATAAAAACCAAATATTAATCTTTGGATTAAACCACATATTTGTAATATCAAATATTTACCGTGATTTATTTTAATTTAATGAAAATTTTACAAATATAATTCCTTCAAACAACCGGTGTTGGGTGTTGCTATAATCACATCAAATATTCATTGACAAATATGATTATCACTATGTTGTAATTGAAAGATGATTATCGAATGTTTCACACTCCCATATTTTTATTATTATCGAAATTAGTGAACTCGCTTATAAAATCGATTGATTGCCTAATCTAATTGAGGACACGTCGCAGTGCACCGAAGGACGCTCCACATGCCTCCATAATATATTGCAGTCTACAGTGTACTGTTGAGTACCGAATATTGATTTTATTAAATTATTTTTATAAATAATAGCTTGAATTTAAAATGTAGAAGCCAAGTATCATACGTTTCAAGTGCACCTACAGTGTAAGGGTGTGTAAGTTTTAAACTTTGGTCGAAGTCGCCTTTCCTTCTTTAATCGCATTATCGATAACCGTTGAAGACACTCCGATACAAAACCTATTTAAGAACACTGCCAGAAATATAAAAGAACCTTTGTGTGAAATTTTATAAAAATCTCTCTAGCCGTTTTAGGAGTCCGTAAGGAACGAAGTTACACACGCAAACAGAGGTAAACATACAGATAAACTTCCTTTTGTATATATATATTTAAAAAAAAATTTTTTAATTACATTTTCACCCCATACAAGGCACATTGCCACTTTGGCTTAGGGGGCTACTAACAGGGGCAACAACTACTGGGGTACTGTGTAGGGATTTCGGCAGCAAGATGTTGGTTCACGTTGCACTTGAACTTCTGCACGTCAGTAACGTTGGTGAAGCAGGGACCTGGAATGGAATTCCAAAGTCTCTCTCTCTCTCTCTCTCTCTCTCTCTCTCTATATATATATATATATATATAGGTTGCACGTTAGCGAAGATTTTCTACTTTTTTTGTATAATAACTCTTTTTTTTAATCAGAAGTTTGTTAAGATATAATAGCAGTGCATACATAAATAACACATTTTTCATATTCCGAAGTTCAATGTTTTATTTATTTTTCCAAGTCAAACACATTCTGTATATTTGGTACATCCGTTTCAGATAACAATCAATAGTTACATGTAAATACTGAGATTTTTTACTTAAACTCATAAAAAAGCATGAAGTTTAAAGAGGTTACAATGCATAACGACGTAATATGTAAAATTTAATATACCCCCCCCCAAAAAAAAAAACGTAAGCACGAGGTGCCTTCAATAAGTTTCCAGACTTTTTCCTATGGGCACTTTTATTCATAATACATGTATGAAACTCTAGTCCCATTCGAAGTAATCTCCTCCAGCTGCAATGCATTTGTTGTACCGTTCCAAAATCTTCTGGAAGGCCCCAATGGGAATCATCTTGTCTAAGAGTGTCAATGACCCTCGTCACAACCTCTGTTATGTCCTCAATAACCATAGCCTTTAAGATTTTCCATGTGTTTAGATAATAACAAAATGTCACAGGGAGCAAAGTTTGAAATATAGGGAGTGTGAGGAGCTACCTTAACGATCATCTTGGTCAAGTAGCCTGTGACGGAGATAGACTTGTGGACTGATGCCTTCGCGTAAATCTTTCACATGTTCAGTTCCTCAGCAATAATTGTGTGTACAGTGCCCATACTGACATCAAACTGGGCACTTATTGTCTCTATGGACACTCGGCGGTCCTTATTCTTGAAATAATTTATTTAGTCAATAAACTCTAGTGTTCTTTCCTTAATAATCCCACGCCTTTCATTATTCCTCACATGCCTTCCTTGAAATTCTTGTGCTGCTCGAAAACTGATGCTCGATTCATGTACTATGGTCCAAAAGTAATCTGACGCATTCCGCACATTTCTTTGGCATTTTTTCATGTTTAAAACAGAATTTTATTGCACATCGTTCTTCTAAATTGCCCTCACCTGTATATTGCATTTTTGAAATTCACCAGTTGTAACAATCAGTCATGCTGATAACTGATTGTCACGGCTAGTGAATATATATATAACAGTAAGGTGTATTCCATGTCCTGCTGTAGTTGTTGATTTGAACCTGAAATCATAAAAATTGGCCAGTCACCCCATAGGATGTATAGTAATAACATACTGAATTTTCAATAGTTTTAAATGCCTGAAGAAAATGTCTGAAAACTTATTTCAGGCATCCTGTACCTAGGAACGAAACGGATATAAAAATATATGGATTATTTTTAATCTTAGAAATAATGATTAATATAATGAATAAAACAATGGACTTTGGAATATAGCAGAATTGTTATATATATATATATATATTTAAATAAGGGAGTAGTCACCAACAATGTGTATTTTTTAACATTATTTTATTATTCGGTGTCTTGGTTTTTCATTGAGAATTATGTTTGGATCATTGTAATACTGTTTTTAAGTCATTGAAATCGTTTACGCGCGTTTCAGACGATCTGTGATTCGTCCTCGTCAGAAATTATTTTCAAATGTGTTGGATATATATATATATATATATATATATATATATATATATATATATATATATATATATATATATATAATGGGTTAAGAAATTCGAACGAGAGAAAGATGTATATTTAAATAAGAGGGTGGTCACGAACAATGTGTATTTTTTAACATTATTTTTTTATTTCGTGTCTTGGTTTTTCATTGACAATTATGTTTAGATCATTGTAATAATGTTTTTAAATCATTGAAATCGTTTTTAACGCGTCACAGAACGACTGAAACGCGTTAAAAACGATTTCGATGTATATGTATGTGTGTGTGTTATTGTATATGTATACATATATGTTTATATATGTATATGCGTGTGGGTATGTATGTACATCTATGTGTGCATTTGTGTGTCTGTATGTATGTATATGTATGTGTATGTGTGTATATATATGTATAGATATATATGTATATGTATGTGAGTGTGTATATATGTATATATAGGTTTTTTAAAAAATGTTTAACTCTTTAATTTTTAATTTTCAATTTTTAATTTATTTACTTTCACTTTTTTTTTTTAAATATAACAGACGCTCCATTTCATAAACTTAGCCATTTATTTGTTCTTCTGACTCGGGTTTCTTAATTTAATTCTGGGACTTTCACGTGCATATCTAAGTTGACCTAATTATTAACGCTAACTTTCGCGCTTTTTGCCTGGATCAGTTTGACCTTGCTTTTCAAATTTAAACGTTCACCGCTTTACCGTTTTTTTTTTAATTTCTTTTTTAAAACCTTAATTTACTTGATTCCTCCAGCCTTGACAGACGTGTTTTAAATATTCTCTCCAGTGCGTTTTCTTTGAATGATTTGGAATTCATTCCATTGGCGATTTTTTCCAAGGAACTCTACCTTTTGGATAATTTTGGACCATTTGGAACTTACCAATTGGATTTGAAATTTTGAATTCGACCGTTTTGGATTTTACCATTCTTGGATTTTTTTTTACCCTTCACCGGACTATCCATTCATGTGAACTCTTTTTATCATTTTTCTTTTACCTCCTATTCCCCTTACCTCACCCTGTTTTTAACCAAGTAAGATCTGTGACTTACTTGTAGTTTCATTAAATACTTTTACTTGCAAAATCCGATCCCGCATTTTGCTAATTCCTGCCCTCTGATGAGAAGGAGAGTATTTCTTCGAAACTCAGCGGATATAGGACTATCCACTTATCTTGTGCTTCCTTTTTAAAATTAAATATGTTTTTAACTTTTTTCAAGATGTCTTTTAACATGTTTTATTAATCATTTGTTCATACACACACACACACACACACACACACACACACACACACACACACACACACACACACATATATATATATATATATATATGATTTTTGACAGAAGTTTGTCATCCCTTCCTTAAGTGTTATTTCGTCCATGTGCATGTAGATGACTCTTCAATCCAGCTTTAGTCCTACATGAAAGTTTACAAATGTGGCATAAAAACGTTCCTTCTTATAAAGGTGATCGCATGATAACATTGTGAATCCTCGAATTCCGTTTCAGATTACTTTTAGAGTTCCAGATTAGACCACACACATGACAACTTAACGTTGCCAGATGTACTGTAGAAGCCTCCCCATCACACAATCAAAGACGGTTACGACAGTCTTATGACTGTCGTAACCGTCTTTGATTGTGTGATTTCATATGATTACCAAAACCAGCTTTTGACAGAAAGTGTCTGGCACATACAGTGCACTTCAGTTCCTGTTGTAATTTCTCTGATATCATATTATCGTCCTGCTTTCTTAAAGTGTTATGGTCTTTTACCTCCATTTATTTCGCCGTAAAACAGTTGTTTAGGAAGTCTTTTGTCCTCCATCCTAACCAAGTGTCCAGTCCAGCGCATCTGATTTTGAATGATTTTCATTTCAATACTATTAATATTTGATCGCTCAAGAACCACAGTGCCAGGCGTTAGAATCCTCCATTTAATATTAAGTATTCTCAGATCTCGGACCCATATAGCAATCTAGTGATAACGCATGCTTCGTAAAAACTTAGCATTGCTTTTGCTGAGAACCCCCGATCAGACCACACACATTTATCCAATTTGCCAAAAGCAGAACTGGCTTGGGCTATTCTGTGATTTATCTCAGCATCAAGCGTACCGGCCTTACTCATCGTACTACCCAGATAAACACCATATATATATATATATATATATATATATATATATATATATATATATATTATTTATAAAATAGTTTTCCACGGACTTATATTTTTCCGTTACTGCGGCTCATCAGCATGACTAAATACAGATTTGTACATATTTCATGCTATATTGTTAAAAGAGCGCGTAAAATATCAGCTAAAACTTTAGGATGGCCGGCTTACGAAGATATTAGCAGCAGTAACCGAAAAATCACGTATGCAAATTAAGAAGTGTTTGCGGGCTTGTGTGACAAGAAAAAGACGCAGCGCATAGCAAGATGGACGTTTGAGAATCGAAGGCGAGAAATGGCTGGACAAGATCGAGGGAAAACAAAAAAAAATGGTGTTTTGTTTGTCTCATGGAATACAGAATGAGCAGTAAAAATAAATTAAAAAAAATTACAAGCATTGTTTTGAGAGTAGCGGTAATAAATACCTCTGACTAAAAAACAAAACAAAAAAAAACCGATTAATATTTATTTTTTTTATTAATTGTCTGTTTCTTTTCGACGGTATCAGAAGAGGTTCGGTCCGAGAGAGGTTTGAACTGTAATGAACACGGTTCAAACATAAAAGCCGCATTAAATACATGTCTATTAGTTTAAAGTGACTACTCTCTCTCTCTCTCTTACATATTTCCCCCTCTATCTTTCTCTATCCTGTCTTTCTCAGTCACCCCCTCTTTCTCACTATATCTCTCTCTATCTCTCTCACTCTGCCAGAAGAATGTAATATCAGATACGTAGTAGTTTATAAATGTTTTAAGGAAACAAAAGTAAAAACAAATAATGATAGTAGTTGTTATAACTGCATATATTCTCAAACTTCATTAACCAAACTAGTTAGATAAGAATGTTTCCGTTTGAACAAATGCAGCACAATAATATAATTCAATACAATAATATAATATAATACTGCTATGGGGTTAAATGGTAATAAGAACGAAGGAACACAGGAGTTTTAGGAAACGAACTTGTATTCACATATATTGCAAGCAAAGCGAGTTGAGCAATACCATTCCTCAACGATGGGACGTGTGCACCCAACCTGCTTGGTCGGGCACCGATCTCGTTATCGGAAGTGACGTCACCAGAGAAAGTGACGTCATGAGATAGTCCATTAATCCGATGGAGGGGCGTCTCCAACAAATGTAACATAATCATTGGACCTCCATGAATTGGAGATATTTTAATGTAAGAATACATCTAGATATGAACGAATTGCTTGCGGTTTTTAACGAAATATGCATCATTAGAACTCTTGCCAACGGAAAACAATTGTGTTTAAGCCAGTAACATAAAAAAATTTTGCATTCTGGTGGCGATAAAATCTCTAAAGCCGTTTTTGATATCGCTTAGGTTTTTTAAGTATTACTCAAGCAGAAAGTTGTCATGATGCTTGAAAAAGTAGTTGTAAAGTAAGAGGTCTTGAGATTATGGTCGATAAAGCTAACTTTTACTAGGACGGTTAGTTAAACTTCTGCAATGTAGGTTTAGTAACGGTCTGTCGGTCATTGTCGTGGCAGAAAATTAGACCTTTTCTGTTGACTAATGCTGGGTGTTTTTGTTGAAGTTTATGATCATCCATTTATTAACAGTACTTCTCCACTGTAATGCTTTCGCATTCAAAAAACTGTAATGAATGAGACCGGCTGCAGACCACCAAACAGTCAGCATAACCTTCTTTCGGCTAAGCTCTGGCTTCAGGAAGTGTCGTGGAGCTTCGTCACACTGAGCTGAGCGTCGCCGGTAGTCGTAAAGAAGCCACTTTTATCGCAAGTAACAACCCGATCAAGAAACGGGTCGTTCTTGTTTCGTAAAAGAAAGGAAGATAACACTTCAAAAAGCGTTTCTTTCAGTTGCCGTTAATTTCATGAGGCACAAATTTATCAAGTTATCTGTCAAGTGGATGGAAATCGTCGTATACGTTAGGTCTATTTTAATTTTATTTTTACTTCGGACTATTAGTCTCATCTTTATTAGTTGTTGTTTTTTTTATCTTTTTATTGGTTCACAACGTTTCGGCCAACTTCCTCTGGCCTTCGTCAGGTGGTAACCACGACGGATAGGAACTTCGAATCTCCTAACTGCATTCTCAGCCATCACTGCCATCCGTAGTTGTTGTCGTCTCACCACATTTTTGACCAATTACCTCAGGCACGCTTTTGGGTGGGATTGAAACCGCTATCTTCAGACAATGTTCATCTGGAACCGTAGAGATTCAACGTCTCTATCAACTGCGCCACGGGCCCCGAAGGGCGATCAAGGTTGGATTCTTTCATCTTATAAATCAACATTTATTTATTATCTGATCTTCCATAGTCGGGTCCGTACCGATTGGTATATATATATATATATATTATTCCTTAATTGGAATTTATTTTGAGATGAGCATTATATGTTAATTTTATTTTTATTTCGGACTATTAGTCTCATCTTTATTAGTTGTTTTTTTAAATCTTTTTATTGGTTCACAACGTTAGGATAGCGGTTTCAATCCCACCAAAAAGCGTGCCAGAGGTAATTGGTCAAAAATGTGGTGAGACGACAACAACTACGGATGGCAGTGATGGCTGAGAATGCAGTTAGGAAATTCGAAGTTCCTATCCGTCGCGGTTACCACCTGACGAAGGCCAGAGGAAGTTGGCCGAAACGTTGTGAACCAATAAAAAGATAAAAAAAAACAACAACTAATAAAGATGAGACTAATAGTCCGAAATAAAAATAAAATTAACATATAATGCTCATATCAAAATAAATTCCAATTAAGGAATAATATATATATATATATATATATATATATATATATATATATATATATATATATATATATATATATATATACACGTTAGGTCTACTTCAGAAGCAAACCTTCGAACCGTTATGCGTGGATTGACTTCAACAATTGATTGTTGTCAATATCCTATGGCTGATCACTTTCGTCATCATCTTCAAGACTCTGGGTGCAGCAAGAAAATTTCTTAAACAACGCTACGTTGACAGTTCGAGCTGCTTCAGCAGCATTTTGACCTAGCTTGAATTGAAAGAAGAAAATAGCGCGAAGTTGAATTTTTCCATCTTGTATTCAACGTTTTGAAAAGAAGACATAATTGTTTTAAGACGACTGTAGTTTAAACAATTAGATAAGGCGAAAAACGCCATTTAATATCATATATAAAGTAAAGGTATTATAAATAACATTTATTTGAAAATATATCATTTGAAATCAAAATAAAAAATCTCGCGAGAACCTTCTCGTCAACTAATAGTTATTATGACCCTACGGATCACAGATATGTCATGTGAAGCATAGGATAGAAAACCAACATCGGATTAAATCAATCATTACATAAGCTTACGGAAAACTTAATTAAAGCTGATACATCCCATCGCCGGAGAAGTTTTGTAAGCGCACCCTCTTTATCTGGTCATTTCGTATTTAAATTGCACACAATTATCCTTTTCTTATCAGCGCTTGACCCTAAGTGTCTTTAGATTTGCCGAGGGCTGACGAGAAGTGCGTGCGGCTGCCTAAATGTTGCCGGAGAAAATGAATGTAATCCGTTCGCACATGCGCGGCGAAAGAAAGTCGTATTGACTTGCTTAACCTTTTCATGCCATCTACCTGGTCAATTATTGGTATGAAAAGGGACATAGTTTTAAGTTTACACACAAATTCCGAAAATGGAGGGAATAGACGATTGTTTGCTTTAAAACCAGGTGGCGACTCCTTCCTCAAAACGTCTTCACGGTGTTTGTTAGTGTGATTTGATTTATTTTTAGCTGCAATATTTTAAGTCTAAAAACATTCTTATTTTTTACTTTACTAGAATATCTTGTTCTTTACTTTTCCAGGTTGAATTTCTTGTCCTTTACTTTTCCAGGTTTAATAAAATCTTAAGAATATTACTTTTCATGCGCGCATTTTTCCATATAATCCATGATTTTTCCAGGTATTGCTATTGTATTAATATATAAATTTATAATATTTATTAATGATTGTCAAAAAAAAATTAGCTCTAAAACACACATTTATGCAATATTTATCATTCAATCACAGTATTTCCGAGCCAAGGTCTCTACCGAGACTGCGATTCGTGAATTCGTGATCTGCATAGAGCGTAAACTAACAAAAAAGAAGATGGCACTCGGTGTCTTTTTAGATATCGTTGGAGCTTTTGACAACATACCCTTCAGTAGTATGTCCAAGTCGCTACGAGAACTCAATATGCCACCAGTACTCATCCGATGGATTGAGTATATGGTGAGGCACAGAACAGTTCAAGTAGAACTACTGAGGGCAACTGTTAAAAGGGAAGTAGTTAAATGAAACCCTCAAAGTGGGATTTTATCACCTTTACTATTGAACTGTTTGCTGAATCCTCTTTTAAAGGAGTTTAAAAATAGGAATATTTATGCCCAGGCTGATGCTAATGACATCGCAGTACTGGTCGTGGGTTCAAAAGCATCATTGGTCAGACGCATTGCCAAAATGAGACTACATTTTTCATCAAATGTGATAACGAAAAATTTGAGTTCATTCAAAGAATATGTATATCATAGAATTCACTAATATTTTTAATCGATAAATTCACGATTTTTTGCTATAAAATCATAAGGAGAGTTAAAAAATTTAGTTATTAAAAAAAAGTTCGGTTTTTTAATTATATAAAAAAACGATACATGGGTTTGAACCTAAAATCTTTCCACCAACCCCCAGAACTCTAACCGTTACGCTAACATGTCATATTGGCAAAATCGCAATAAAAATATTTATTTACAAAAAAGTTATGCAAAATAAAAAAAAAGCGTTAGTCACTTATGTACTTACTCTCCTGTTTGTGAACCCACATATTTGTTGTAACTTTTTTCCTACTGAACCAATTTTCGAAATTTTTTTTCAAAATGTAGCTAACGAGGTGTTCTATCCAACTATATAATCTGTTTGAAATTTAGTTGCGAACGGAATTAGTGGTGGGGGTTTGAATGTGTCTCGATTCATTCAATTTCGGACTTAAGCATATATTCAACCACTACCGTGGTTGAATGATATATATATATATATATATATATATATATATATATATATATATATATATATATATATTGATAGATAGATAAGAGTTTATTTGTGGTACAGAATTTACATATGACAGAAAAAACTAATTATTTCAAACCCTAGACGTCTTTCGTCTCGTCAGGAGCAAAAAATGGCATTTTTTATCTTTTTTGAAAAAAGAAAATATGGGAAGAAATTATTAGGAAAGAAATTAAAATTAATCGTGAAAATAAGAACCACTTATTTACAATTATTATAAAATATGTGTGCAGGGACGAAGGAAGAGGAGAAGATAAACGAAAATTGATTAACGTATGTACGTATATATATATATATATATATATATATATATATATATATATATATATATATATATATATGTGTGTGTGTGTGTGTGTGTGTGTGTGTGTGTAATGAATACTATGCAAAGAAAAAAGTGTTTAAACTATCACGAATGGGGAATGATAATCCGCATATAAATATACGGGGGGGTAAAAAGGAGAAAATAGGGGTGGGGACTACTCTCTAAAGGTCCCTGTTTAATTCGCCTGAATGGTATAAGGTATTCACAAACCGCTTCTGTCTGCGTAGAGAGGGTTTGAGGCGTGCAATGGAGACGGATTCGAGAGTTTTCAAATGACTACTCGATCGGCCTCGAAATTTGAAAAACTTCTCTTCTTATATGCCTGCCCACATTCTGGGTTATCCAATAAATTATTTCCAATTGCGGAATCGAAATTATTGTGGGTGGGGTTGAGGAGAATTTTGTTTTTATTACAGAAACCTGAAGGAACATGTTGTCTAATTCTTGTTTCAAAATCAACGCTGGTTCGCCTGACATAGACAGCATCACACTGACATTGGAATTTATATATAAGTTTGCTAAGTTCAGTGCGAAGTAAACCGTCCATATTGAAAGAATAAAATGCAGGTTTCGTATTAGAAATAACCCGAGGTAGAGCAAACTGAAAACAATTGTTGATAGTCTGTTTAAGTTGATTAATTAAAAGGACATATTTTCATGGACTCGTGGCAACTTTTACGACATATGTAAATGTGTTTATGGCCTGACCTTAACGTTAAATGCGTTGCAGTGTTATATAAAAAAGTTGTTGCTTTCTATCCTTGTTAGCTGTATAACCGAGTTCATTTGCCTAAATATGGTAAACATTCGTTTACCAAGTACACCGGCTTGTTGTAGTAGAGTAGTATCTTATGTAAAAGATTGTCAATTCTCTCATAACGACAAAACTAAACAACTCTTGACTTCTCCAATTAAGAAACAGAATGGTTCAGAGATAACATTTTCATATTGTAAAACTAATCAAAATCGAATCCAATTTACCTCAGCATTTAGTTGATCGTACGATTTCAGTGAAGTTAGAGGAAGAGCAGGCAGACAGTTATATTCTAATTTCTTCTATGTAGGAAAATTGCAAAGTGCAGAAAGAGAAACAGAGATGGAGAGAGATACAGACAGACGAACAGGTAAACACATAGATATATAGATAAATATTGTTCTAAAGAATCATCCATGGACAAAGGATAAAAAATTTTCATCTATATAAATAGACTGAAACGCACGAATCTCGGTGTGGTCAGTTTACTTCCGTAGTTCGTCATTTTGGCGTTGCTTCAATATAAATGACGTTTTCTAACAATATCCGTGTCCGTGTGTTCGATAGTGAGGTTTCTGGTAACAACATATATATATATATATATATATATATATATATATATATATATATATATATCATTATTATTATTATTAAAATATTATAACAAATCTACGTATTATAAATACATATATATTAATATATATATATATACATATATATATATAAAATAAAATAAAAATTACAATTAAATTTACCAAAATGATCCAAGATGGTAAAATTAAGGTATATTATAAATATTAAAGAATTAATATTCATAAAATTATCTCAGCCAGATTTAAAAGCTCGATAAAACCAAATAGGAAATAGAGCTTATAATACGAGCAAACACTTAATAAAATATGTTAAAAACACTTTGAAATGAGTTAAAAACATATTTAATCTGAAAAGAAAACGCGATAGTGGATAAGTGGATAGTCCTTAATCAGCGGAGTTTCGAAGAAATGCTTACCTTCTCATCAGAGGGTAGGAATTAGCAAAATGCGGGATCGGATTTTGCATGCAGAAGTATTTAGTGAAACAACAAGTAAGTCAAAGATCTTACTTGAAAACAAAAAAAGTGAAGCAGAGGAAATATGGTGAAGAAAAAGGTGATTACACATGGATGGATAGTCTGGTGGAAATAAACCAGTGACGGTAAAATCCAAATGTATAACACCAAGAAAGTTAAAAGAATTTCCATTTATATATATATATATATATATATATATATATATATATATATATATATATATATCATTTCATGTATCCACATTAAATTTTATAAGGAGCTATAATATTTTATGTATAGATTTTCAGTATTTATTTAAACAGTGCTAAAATACGTGAATAGAGCTAGTAAGTAGGTTATGAAAATATATATGAAAATTAAAGGTGCACTGTTTCATTTCCGTAAGGATTTGTTGGGCTGCGTCAATAGCAGCACTTTTTTTTGTATTTAAATATTAAAAATATTTACATGTATATATATATATATAACTGGTTTTGCTTTTGATTTTTTAACCAATATTAAGATTAATGTCTCCGCCTCGGAGACCCGGCGTTTTTCTTTGGACGCATTATTTATTTATTTATTTATTATTTTTTAAAAACAGTAATCTACGGACCCGCGTGTTTCGGAGCCCTACTCCTCATCAGCGTAGCTTGACTGTTGGTAGAATTCAAACGTTGGACCGTATGCATTTCAGTCCAGCCCTCTAATCCATTCAGCTATGACGCCATAGGAAAGAAATATCATATTTAAACGGCACCCGTATATATATATATATATATATATATATATATATATATATATATATATATATATATATATATACATATATATATATATATATATAGAGAGAGAGAGAGAGAGAGAGAGAGAGGGGGAGAGAAAGAAAGAGAGAGAGAGAGAGAGAGGGAGAAAGAAAGGGAATGAAACGATAAAGTCCCTCCTCCCCTAAAGAAAATAACGCTGCAACTTTATTTTTAAAAAAATTACTGAAAAAAATATTTCAAGTAACTTGATTATATAGTAGAGCTAACATCTATTGAATGTAACTGCCTTTAGTATCAATAACCGCCTCGATACGGGTACGGAACTAAGAGCATGCCTTTTCCACAAATGCCGACAGGGGGTTCGGCGATTACTCGGCGATTACTCGGCGATTACTCGGCGATTACTCGGCGAATGGCGGCGACCAGGCTGGCTTTTGTGTTGTGGGAGGTTATGTCGGTGATGTTCTCGACGTATGAGAAACGAAGTATCCAGCTGGTTCATGTCGGATGCGGAGGGGGACAGTGAGAGAAGGCCACAGATTCGTATCACTCATTCTTAAGTAAAACATGGGTTTCTTTGGACTAGTGGGCTTGCGCCGAGTGCTTCTGCCAAACCCAGGATTTGCCAGCGGCGATCTGATTGCACCATGGCATCACCCCACTCTTCAGCGCATGCATGATGTGACCCTCACTTGAAACCACACTAAAGACCATAACCAACTAGTATAAATTCTTGTCTCATAGAACTTTAGGAGCAATAGGTTTTGAAGTTATAAAATGTTTTTTCAATGGCACAAACCTGATCTCATTCCCTAGAAAGGCAGAAACAAATATAAAAAGTAAGGTTAGTGCTGTTCATCAAATTCTCTATTTGTCACAATATCACGTCAGCTGATATTTGGACTTGACGATGAATGCCCTGGAAATGTCACTTCTGATTAATATTTAGTTTTAAAATATGCACACGAAGAAATGATTTGCGGCGAATTTAAATGGTACCTCTTTCCGTAACCTATGAGGAAGGAACTCAAACAAACTTACACAATATGACTTTATATAATAGTAGAGATTTTGTTTTTCTATGAAGTAGACTCTTTTAAGAAATGGAATTCCTTATGGTGTCGTTGGGCTCCGTTGTGAATTTTAACCAAGTTTTCCTATTTTAGCATTAGGTTGTTTTAGACATTTCATCCATCTCTAATTCCGCCGATTAGCTTAATGGTTAAGAGCCTTGACTGTCGTACAGGCGGTCGGGTTTCGATCCTGGCTTGAGGTAGTTGCCTGTCTAGCCGCACTGATGGGCTGCAAAACAGTACTGTATGTGGATTACTATATATATATATATATATATATATATATATATATATATTTATTTATATAAAATGGGTTAAGAAATTCCAACGAAAGAAAGATGTGTATTTAAATAAGGGAGTAGTCACCAACAATGTGTATTTTTTAATATTATTTTATTATTCCGTGTCTTGGTTTTTCATTGAGAATTATGTTTGGATCATTGTAATAATGTTTTTAAGTCATTGAAATCGTTTTTACGCGCGTTTCAGACGTTCTGTGAAGCGTCCTCGTCAGATGTGTTGGAGATGTAAAAATGGCAATTTTCGTAGTTAATTTGAAGCTTTTCCAAGGGATGGAGGCTTGTAAGTGTTTATTATTCATTGGCATGCTTAATTTTTATTACTCTTTTATTGGGCTGGTCGAGGGGGGCCGCTGACCTGGTTGTAGTCGCTTTTTCTTTCTGCTAATGTTTTTTCTTTATATATATATATATATATATATATATATAACTTAGTGAGTTAGAAGAAGATAGTGAATTCAATTCTATAAGAGGAGACTTATCGAGATGATATAAAGCACAATAAGTTTCATCGGAGCTTATGTATTGGTAAATATAGATTGGTTCATTTATTCAATAAGGGCATACAAATATTTAGTTGGAAGATAGAGGGGACTCTTTATGCGAAGGCATTTCGAAGCCTAATGCTTCTCACCAGAAGAGTAGAGAAGATGCTAGGTAACATAATGTGAGATGCGACGTCTAGCATGGGATTCATGAGGAACGAAATAAATCAATAAACTTATAGATGATGTTGCGGGGAGTTTTATCGAATTCTAAGATAAAGGAGTAGCGTATTATATGGAGTGTAATGTAAAAAGGTGTATAGGTTCACTATCATAGTCTTAAATGTATGTAGTATATGTCTTAAGGCTTAGGGAGAGGTATAGTGTGGATGGATGGTGATTCTATTTCATCGGTATGTAAGATGCCTATTATCTATGCAGGGACATTTTATTCACAGATGCAACCGAAACGACAACAGCACTTTGAGGCGGTGTATAACTTTTAGGAGGAATATTATGATGATCATTTAAGGTGAAAAGATGTATTCTTAGCAGGGTTGAACAAAAGTGATTACATGGGGCGTCGTGCATATATATATATATATATATATATATATATATATATATATATATATATATATATATATATATATAGTTATTTATTTTATTTCTTTCTTCTCGTCCCTAACCAGTCTTAAAAGAGAAGTTATCTGCCCTGATTACATTCTAATCGCCTCGCATTTTGGAACGTATTATTAATTTATTACTAAAATATTTTATTTAAATATTATTACGTGCATAAAAGTAAGTTATACATTAATAATTGCAAATAATACATCCCAAAATGTAGGGCGACTAAAATGTAAACAAAGGACTGAAAATCTCTCTCTCTTTAGAGCGCCCATGGAGCGAGAAGAAAACAGAAAAATACTACAGAATCGGTAATAAAAAGTAAGTAAATAAATAAGATCCTCGAGGTTTTGTAGTAGAGCACCAGCCTACTAATCGAGAGGTAACGAGTTCAATCTCTATCAACAAAGTTTAGCCATGCTGTGATACTTTGAAGCATGCATATCTATGGATAATTTACTTTGTTGTAATTTACTATGTTAAATTATGCTGTTAGTCTATTCGGGATCACTATTTTAATGTCTCATCTCAATATATATTTTGATTGCAGAAATTCCCCTCTGGACTAAAGTTCCGTAGGTTTTCAACAACTGATGTCGCATACAAATTGATTATGTCACGACTATTAGCCACTATCTTATGTAATTGTAAAACGCCATTTTAAACACATTAAGTCGTTATAATAAAATCCTGTATTCCATCGTAAGAGCAACATCATCATAAGTGCAACCATCTTTAGGGGAAATAGTTATTATGTTTCCCTCTAAATATCAAACCCTCTTACAGCCTCTAGCATCACCTGGAAGAATTCGTCACTTTCGACGGATAGGAGTTTTCACCCTTCGTAACTGGATCATACTCACAGACATAATATAAACTTTCCATTTTATGATTAAAAAAATAATAAAGTATCCCCACACAGATTACGCTCAATCTCGTTACCTGACCATTATTATCTTCCACATTTATGGTGTTGGCTTGCTAAACGAACGCTACTGTACCCTTTAAATATGGTGTCGCAATGATGCCTACTTTTACCTTCTGAGTAAATTGTTGCGTTCTTTTACTTACATTTTACGGCGAAAGTTTGCATTTTCTCTTTCTCCCTCTCTATCTCTCTCTGTATATATATATATACTTCCAAACTCTCTCTTGCTCTCCCTCTCTCGCTCGCGTTTTATATTTATTTTTATGCCGAAGATAAAACATTTCACGGCAATGCCGAAGAAATATGACAAACATTTATTTCCTCTTTCTTTTTCGTTCGCTCGCTTTGTACATTTGTTTTAGTAACTAATTATATTTTTTCAAACAAAATTTTATTGTACTTTATTAAAATATAATATGCTTAAACCTGCGCAATCTATTACGATCGTCGCCGAATTAAAAAAAAACAATTCTGCATTATCATCTACTGGATTCACGCACATATTAACTTTTTTATGTAAGGTGGATAAATTCTGCATTAGGTGCACCTTTACAGTTTACTTTAGAATTATGACTTTTATAGGTTTACGACTATGCTGATTCTCATTCAAATGTTGCGGAGACAAGTATTTATATAGATATAAAAACCTGTAGTATGCACCAGGTTTATATGAAGCGCCAGGTTTGTACGCACGTGCCATAAACAAATCTAATTCTATCCCACAGACACTGCAACCCTCCAATATTTTTTAGCATTTGTGGGTGGATATGCTGACAAGAAAGAGAAAAGTTGACATGGGTGGCAATGGGCCAATTTTCAATGAGTGGCGATGGCAAATTTTCCCTCCTCAAAATTTACATAAAATATATTTTCTTATGGTTGGACACTATCAACGACCCTTGTTGGAATTCAATTATTTTCAAATTTTGGATATCTTCCCTCCGGATATATATATATATATATATATATATATATATATATATATATATATATATAAATATATAAAAATATATATATAAAAATTCTAGATTTGAAATTTAACCATTTCACATCATACATTTTAAATTACTTAATTATTATTATATATATATATATATATATATATATATATATGGTGTTACCAGAAAGCTCACTATCGAACACACGGACACGGATATTGTTAGAAAACGTCATTTATATTGAAGCAACGCCAAAATGACGAACTACGTTCCATTTTTTTTATTAAATCGATTGTATACTTCCTCTAGTTGTGCACCCAGCTTGCTTCATACTCCTCCCCGCTCTAACGTATTCCACAATATATTGTAGTCTCATTTCACTATAGTAAACTTACTGTTGATACTATCTGGTTTATCCAATCGAGAAATCGGCCTCAGATTGAAATATGATGAGGAAACTGTACGAATGATTGTACAAAAGCACCAAAACACCGTCATTGTTTGTGATGCTCCTTAATCTGGTCTTTCGTGAGTTACTTCTTACAGGGAAGACAATGCTATCAAGATCCCAGCCCCAGAAACAGATTTGAAACGGCTCCACAAACAACAGTGTACTCTTCTTATAAATTGCTCTCTTTCTACAGTTAAGAACATTGAAGGAATTTAATTAGCGAGGTTATGTTCCAAGACGCGAGCCATGATTTTTGTAAAGAACAGAGAGCGCCGTCTGGACTTCGTCAAATGCAATAAAGATCATTACTCTTCATATTAGTCGAAAGTAATTTTTAGTAACGAAAGCAAGTTCAATAGGATGGGCAGTGATAATAGGGAGTACGTCCGTCGAAGGAAGGGCAAAGAATTACATCTTAAGTGCACAGTTTCAACGCTGCAAATCGTAGAGGGGCGTTAATCGTGCCAATAGTCCAGGACCTATAGTTCGCTTGCAAAGTAGAATTAATTTGAGGAAGTACATAATTATGTTAGTTGAGCATTTTCTACCCTACTTTGGCCGGAATTTGGATGATAATACCATCTTCATGTAGGATAATGCTCTCATTCAGACAGCTGGCAAAGTCCAGAGCTTACTTGAAGTGCATGATATTCCGTATTTGGATTTACAAGACCAGCATCCTATCGAAAACGTATGGCATTATATCAATAAACAGCTTCGAAATGATACGAAGGGCGTGCAATAAGTAACACCTCTTACCCACTTCCAGTTGTCTGATCTAGCTGGGATTTTGCATATGCAATGATTTATATCTCTATGGGTTATGTTGCAAATTACAGCTCTGAAGTAATTGTGGTTTCTTTTTTACAGGTGTTTGAACTGAGTCAGGTGTGGAATGGAGCCTGTTGAATGTTGAGCAGTGATCCGGTTTTTGCATTTGAAAGGACGCACACCACTGGAGACTTTTGATGAAATGAAAGAAACTTATGGTGATAATGCCCCATCATATAACCTTGTAAAACGCTGGCATCGTGAATTCAAACATGGATGGAAGTCTGTGAAAACAGCTCCCAGACCTGGTCATCCACCTTCTGCCATTGATGAAGCATCTGTCCGTCAAGTTGAGGCTGCCATTTTGGAAGATCGACGCATTACTATTCGCCAAATAGCCCAAGATGTCAAGATTAGTACAGGGTCTGTGGAAACTATCATTCATGACCATTTGCATATCCATAAGGTGTCTGCCAGATGGATCCCCAGGCTGCTCACACCATTCCAGAAGCGAGTGCTCGAGGATGAATTTGGAGATGTGCCAAGAAGGTGAGTCAAAGTTTTTCAAAAGACTGATTACACAGGATAGAACCGGGGTCCGTCACTATCATCCAGAGACCAAAGCCTAGGCAATGCAGTGGAAGCACTTGGACTCACCACCCCCAAAGAAGGCAAGGGTGCAGCCCTCCGCTGGCAAGGTCATGCTAACAGTCTTCTGGGACCAGGACGGAGTAGTTATGACAGATTTCCTGGCAAAGGGTATCACAATTACAGGATCCTATTATGCTTCACTTTTGAGGAAATTAAGGAAAGCTATCAAAATCAAGAGACGTGGAAATATCAGCAAAGGTACCCTCCTCCTGCAGGACAACGCTCTGGTCCACAACACGCATGTCGCCAGATCAGAAGCACCGGCGTGTGGTTATGAAAATCCTCCCCATCCTCTCTACTCCTGACCCTTCATCCTCTGACTTTCACCTCTTCCCAGCCATGAAGTTGTTTTTCAAAGGAAAGCGTTTCTAAGATGATGCAGCCTAGATTTCTGAAGTCATGTCGGGGTTGGAGGACGAACCTGAGGTGTTCTACAAAAACGGTTTCCAGAGCTGCATCAAACGATGGGAGAAATCATAACTCTGAGTAATCCTATGTAGAGAAAGACTAATAACTGTGCCAAGTTTCGTTCTACTATAGGAAGTGGGTCCGGGGCATTACTTATTGCACGCCCCTCGTAAAATTGCAAATCTGGAAGAACTTTGAACAAGAATTAAAGAGAAGTAGCATGTTCTTTCCACAGAGTATTTCTGCAGACTAATTCGAATTTGAAGGTTGTCAAATTGCAGAATGGCTATGCATCTAAATAATTACTATTTCATTGTGATCCTTCTGTATTTGTGTTGCATTAGTTCTTAAGTTACATTTAAATAACAATTTTCCATTGCGCGAAGTATTTTTTTTTTTGCTTTCTCGATTTGAAAGTAATTTTTTAAATTAACGTGACCACTAAAATACTTCAATTAAAAGTCAAATATGAACGGGTAAAATTATTGAAAAATAAAAAAAAAGCAAATCAAATGAGGAAGAGTTTGTTAAAAAGTTACATTTAATTTAGCTTAAATTTGCAGTTTTTTAAAAAATGACAAGTGCGGACTTTCTTTTTGGAGGCACTGTACGCACACATACGCCCCCCCACATATCTACATATCTCTCTCTCTCTCTCTCTCTCTCTCTCTCTCTCTATATATATATATATATATATATATATATGATTGCATAATGTATATTTCAATATTTCCTCTAACTTTCGAATTTTGTAATCATGTAACAGGTACGTGAATAATTTTGCGCTTCGAAATATTTTTGCATGGCAACGTACTAAGAAATAAACAATAAGATGTTAAAAATCTTTAAATTAAGAATGTACAGTTTTGTCATTTATTTATTATACAGGGTGAACCTCCCCCCAAAAAACAAAAGCTAAATGGAGGCCATCTAGAACATATGCTGTAGAATGAAGAAAAAAGGTCAAAGACCCTTGTGTTTTGAGGTGATATTTTGAATATAATAAACTAGTTATGACCAAAGTTTCACTTCATTCGGACAAAACACTAAGAGACGGAGCCTAATAAGATTTGGTGCCCGTTTTTTTTTGTCACCCTTTATATAGGCAGCGATTTGTAAGAATATGTTATATATATATACATAAAGATATATATATATATATATATATATATATAATAAATTCCACCGCCAAACAACGTCGCAGCCTACAAGAGCCATGCCAGTCAAAGAACCGGAAGTCAAAGATTCGAGTTTCGCCCTCATTTGGGCTTATCAGTTAGACACATTCGAACTCAGGATTCGAAACCCGAGCCTCTTGCATGCAAGGCAAGCACTCCACCAACTGAGCAAAACTGATATATATATATATATATATATATATATATATATATATATATATATATATATATATATATATATATATATATATATATATATATATATATATATATATATATATATATATATATATATATATATATATATATATATATATATATATATATATATATATATATATATATATATATATATATATATATATATATATATATATATATATATATATATATATATATATATATATATATATATATATATATATATATATATATATATATATATATATATATATATATATGATATTTTTAGAGATACATAATTTAAATATTGCAATTAGGAAGGGAAGACTTTTATGATTCATGATTAAAAGTAAATTTGTATATATATAAATATATATATCTTCTCTCCAAAAAGGTGGGAATGAAGGGGGAACAGGACAGGAAAGAAAAAGGAATGGCGAGTCAGCAGACCGGTTTCGACCCTCGCTTCTCAAAGCTGTATCGAGGGAATTTTTTTTAAATAAAGAATGAAAGCGATTAAAATGACGTTTTATTTAATTTACGGGGAGAAAAAAGTGGGAAAACGTTTAAAATAAAACAGCGTTATGGACGAATACCCTAGAGATTAATCACGTTCAAACCCAGGAGGCATTCCTTTTGCTTACAAAGAGAAGGTTTTCTGAGTCGAACGTGAATGGTCTCCAAGATCTTGAGATGGTATAAAGAATGAGCACGACTAATAATAGTAAAAGAGTCCGTGCTAAAGTTTGCTGCACAAGACGGGTTTTTAAGTAAATGATCAGTAATTGAGGACCCATATGTGTTAGTAACGACATCAGTTGCCCGGTAGGTTCCATTCCTTATTTTACTGGGTACATGTTATTGGATTTTTCCATCTAACGTTAATGTCGTTCGACCCAAGTAGTTGGCACCGCAACCACATTCAAAATTGTAAATAACATTACTTTTATGGTGGGTGGGGGGTAGAACGTCTTTTCGAGAAGATGGAAATAAAGTTCTCTGAAACCAAAACTAGGGATCTCAAGGTAAAATTGAATGACCTTGCTCACAGTTACGCCAGTACACCAGTGTAGCATTCTGAGTTTAAATGGCGCAAGGAGCATTTGGCAGTTATTAAAACTCTGCGACAAGACCCATCATTAGTTATTACTAGACCAGATAAAGGGTCAGGGGTGGTTTTACTGAACCATCATGAGTATGTTGACAAAATGTCGATAAAACTAGATGACAAAGACAAATTTGAAAAATTGGGCCCTGTCACAACTCATGATTCAACCGCCTCCTTGGAAATCAAATTGCAAAAGAAACTGGTCAAGTGGGTCAAAAATGGTGTACTTCCAGAGAACGTATCTAATGAAATAAGACCCTCTGGATCCATCCGCCCAAGGTTATATGGTCTCCCTAAAACCCATGAAGCGGATATCCCATTAAGGCCCATTCTCTCCATGGTAGGGTCATCTCAACACAAGGTCTCAAAATGGATCTTTGACATTTTACAACCTGTTTTACAATATTATAGTAAATATTGTTTGAAAGATTCATTTTATTTTGCTGATTTTATTAAAAAGTCGAAGATTGTTAATAGATTTATGTGCTCCTATGATATTAGCAAACTTTTTACTTGTGTCCCTGTTTTGGAAACTATAGATATCTGTGCAGATTTTCTATATCGTGGTCGGATATCACCGCCTCCTATTCCTGAACACATCTTTATTGAACTTATGAAACTTGCCACGACATCTGTGGAATTTAGTTTCAACAATATTATGTACCGGCAAAAAGATGGTGTTACCATGGGGTCAGTACTTGGACCGACCATGGCGAATATTTTTGTGGGGGTCCATGAAGAGCGCTTATTATCTGGACCCATAAAGCCATTGGTGTACTTCCGATATGTTGATGACACATTCTGTTTATTTAATAACCAAACGGAAGCAAACACATTTTTCTCCTTACTCAATGGAATACATCCGGCGTTAAAGTACACCTATGAGGGAGAGTGCAATTCAACAATAGCCTTCCTTGATGTATTGGTAACAAAAACGCCATCTAGTTACCATACATCTATATACCGTAAACCAACATTTACAGGTCGAAACCAGTCTGCTGACTCGCCGTTCCTTTTTCTTTCCTCTCCTGTTCCCCCTTCATTCCCACCTTTTTGGAGAGAAGATATATATATATTTATATATATAAAAATTTACTTTTAATCATGTATCATAAAAGTCTTCCCTTCCTAATTGCAATATATATATATATATATATATATATATTTATATATGCATGTGTGTAAAATTAACTTGACTATAAGTAGTTTCAGTCATCTAAATGGATAATTCATCGAAATAAGAGAAACAGACATATTGTCCCCTCTATTTTGTTTAGTATTCAATATTGGGTTAATATAAAGAAGACATTACTGCGATATATTTTCAATGACCGAAGCTAAGTGCGAAGTCTTAGTAAGGCAAATAATAACAAAATGTAAGAAACATTGAAAGAAAGCTCTTTAAGGAAATCTAAGGCACAATGCGACTTGTTATCTCAGTCAGAGATTGGCTATTGCTTTCAAAGTATGCATGCATACATACATACATACATACATACATACATACATACACACATACATACATACATACATACATACACCCCCCCCCCACACACACATATATATATATATATATATATATATACAGGGTGCATAAGTTATCTAAGAACACTCTAAAACGTTTGAAAAAGTTGAAAATAAATGTTTAATCGTTTAAATTTACAATTTCTTGTAACAAAACGAATTAATTATTAATAAACATTTTATTCATTATATCTCCTCCTTTGACTTCTATCAATTTTAGTTCGCAAGCGACTGTAAGCTTTGATCGTGTGGTCTTCATTTATGTTCTCCATTTCTTAGGCTACAGCTTTAATAATAGTATATTTGGTGTCATTAGGATGCGTATTAACTTCATTGTCAACACGTAATAATCCAAAGGATTAACATCTGGTGAGTTAAGACGCCATAAGTTTGGTGTGAAATGATCTTGAAAGTTCTCAGTCATCCAATCCTGGATTTTGGGAGCTTTATGGGATAGTGATTTATGGGATAGGGACCCTTTCTATTAGCTACGTAGTCTATCGATATAGGAAACAACATTGAATACAAGGCTCTGTGGAAGTTGATCTTTACAAATAAAATACTGTTCGACTGAATACTCAAAAAACAACTCACAAATATTCCGCGAGTATTCAGGCGAACAATAAATTTTGATTGCAAAGTCCAACTTAAAGTTTTAATTTTCTTTCTTTTATATTAAGCTCTATATAATTAAAATTGTTTTTTTCCAGTCAGTGCAGTAGTCCAAAGAGAAGTATGTCCCTAGTCGAATGGGACCTCATGATAAGAATAATAAATAATAAGAGAGAAATCCAAAATGAGAACCTTCATCCTCGACTTAAAAAGAAAAAGTGATTTCAAGTGATTGTAAATTTCAACTTACAGTTTTAATTTTCTTTCTCTTATCATAAGCTCTACTCTCTATTGCGTATTGAGCTTTTTTTTAAAACTCGGTTGGGATGACCTTTTTCTATATATAAATACTATTATTCATATTAGTTTGAAGTTTACCATTGCGTATATCAGGTAAACACTACACGCCTTTGTTTTCATTAATATATATATATATATGTGTATATATATATATATGTGTATATACACACACACACACATATATATATATATATATATATATATATACATATATATATATATATATATATATATATACAGAGTGATTGCTAGGGTCAAAATAGTGTTCAGGCTGTTGGATAATGACAGCCTGATGCTGGTTCAGTAACACATCTTTTAAGAGCTTTATTTAAAATTTGGAAAATATATAAATTATTCGCTAAAGCATAAAGTTTTCCGAAATACACATCGCAGTAGACATTTGAAATACACATGGGTTTCAGACAGATGACGGTGGCTAAGTGGTTCACGACACGAAGTGATAACCTAAGTGTTTAAAATTCGAAATAAGTTAGTTCCACGAAAACACTTTTACTTGGGAATGACGATAACCATATAGTAGTCCCTTTAATATATTCGACATAATCGCGTTGACACACTGGACATATTTAAATCATATAAGTTAAGCAACATTGAGCCTGGCCAGTACCAGATAGTTGATTATTTGAGAATAGCAGGCGTTCAATATAGGAAGATGTTTTCGCATCCAGCAGGTCTCTTCCCAAACTAGCTTCACTTTAAACAAAATCTTAACTCTTTTTGATGATCAGATGCTCCACATAAATGTCTATAAAGGATCCTAAAAAAAGAATTCAGGGAAAAGAATGTCAGCAATAACATCATCTTCTTCATACAAAATAAAAAAGGGTGTACGATTAGGATCTTTCCTAACTGCATTCCAGTGATTCCCCGAATTGGATTCCATCTATAACTCTCTCCAATTCGTGCCTGACCACAATTGACAAAAATTCAAAACAGCCAACTAAATTGAATCTTTCAAAGGATTTCGTTTCATGAGGAACCGACCTTAAGTTAGCCGTTCGTTTTTCCTTGCGATTTTCAACTTGTGTTATATTTTGATCCCTGTGACTTTTGGCCCAAGGGAAGACCTTAGGGGCTGTCCTTATCAGACAACTGAAAGGAAAAAGCCTGTGATGAGGGTAACTGGCACGCTCACACGAGAGAACTTTCAGCTTCAGAGCTTTCCAGTAGTTATTGGAACGATACAAGTGCATTGCAGCCAAAGGAGATTACTTGGAAGAGACTAAAATTTCATGTGTCTGCTATCAAAAAAAGTTTCCATACGAAAATGTGTAGACACTTATTTAAAGCACATCTTGTATATATATATATATATATATATATATATATATATATATATATATATATAAGCTCAATGAAAACCTTAGAGGCTGTCCTTATCAGACAACTGAGATGAAAAAGCCTGTGATGAGGGTCACTGACACGCTCAAACAAGAGGACTTCTATGGAGCATTTCAGTAGTTATTGGGACGATACAAGTGCATTGCATCCAGATGAATCTTGCTTTCCGGACTGTTGGAAAACTGCTTCTGTGGTACCAGTATTCAAGAATTCTGGTGAAAGAACTGACCCATCAAATTATCGCCCCATAAGCCTCCTCCAACTTTTCGCCAAAATATTTGAGACCATAATTAACCATCCTCTAGTCCATCACCTTACAAATGCTAAACTTCTGACTGACAAACAATATGGATTTAGACAAGCCCGTTTCACAGCAGACATCTGTGGGGGAGGGCAGAGCGGTAGCTCTAAATATATCTAAGGCTTTTGACAGGGTATGGCATGAGGGTCTCCTCAGAAAAATTAGATCGTAGGTATCACTGGTAGAATACTTAATATAATTAAATCCTTCTTAGATAAGAGAAAAACCCAGGTTGTCCTTGACGGTCGTACATCTAAACAATATGATATAAATGCGGGAGTGCCTCAAGGGTCGATCCTTGGACCTCTATTGTTCCTAATATTCATTAATGACCTCCCCAACAAAATTGCCTTTGATATGGGTATACATGCTGATGACACCACACTCTATAACAGGCACGATTGGAAAACAAATGAACACATATCTAAACGAATGGCAGAAACACTAGAGAATGACTTCCAATCTGTAGTTGAATGGGGACAAAAATGGATGGTCACATTCAATGCTGCCAAGACTAAACTGATTTCCTTTAATAACTACAAGAAACCTTCTCTGCCACCAATAGCAATTGCCAGTAATTCTTTATCTGAGAGTACATATTTCAAACTGCTTGGCGTAACGTTCACAGGAAACATGAGTTGGAACAATTACATTGAAAGTATTGCCAGAGCCGCTGCTAAGAAGGTAGGCTCTCTCTACCGTGCCAGAAACTAATAACACGCGAATGTATCCTGTACCTCTATAAGGCCACCATTCGCCCATGTATGGAGTATTGCCGTCATATTTGGGCGGGTGCATCTGCTACTTCTCCCTCGCTCCGAGACAAGGTTCAAAAGAGAATCGTCAATCTGAACTGGCATCTAAGCTTCAGCCTCTGTCCCATCGACGAAACGTTGCATCCCTCTGCTTCTTCTACAAGTATTTTAATGGTGAATGCTCTGGCGAACTGCAGACACTTGTGTCCCCACGATGTAGACAACTTGACAAACCCGTCAGGCTGCTAAAGCCCACCCCTACACAGTAGAGATCCCTAGATGTAAAAGATCTTTCTACTCCAGTAGTTTCTTCCCCAGAACCGCTAGACTCTGGAATTCCATTCCAGGTCCCTGCTTCCCCAACTGTACTAACATGCAGAAGTTCAAGTGTAACGTGAACCGACATCTTGCTGCCCAAATCCCAACATAGTAACCCAGTAGTTGTTGCTCCTGATAGTAGCCCCCTATAATAAAGTGGCAATGTGCCTTGTTTGGGGTGAAAATGTAATAAAAAAAATAAAAAAATAAGATTACTTCGAAGAGACTAAAATTTCATACGAAAAATGTGTAGACACTGATTTAAAGCTCGTTATATATATATATATATATATATATATATATATATATATATATATATATATATATATATCTACTAGCAAAGTTGACTGGGTTCAAAAACAGCCTACAAAAAATGGACTCTGATTTTGAAAGTATGATAGGTTATGAAAAAGAAGGATTGTAAAGAGATAGCTTCGAATTTGGGGGTATCAAAACCAAAGCAAAATATGATGAAAGTAAAAATAAAATAGATAAACCCCATAATTTATTAAACCATACCTGTTCACACTGGAACACTTATCACAATATTCTGTGTTTCTATATTAAGAAACCTTGTTAAACTTTGTGACATATTTCCTTCTATGGAGGTCAGGCGTGAACGAACACCCCATAATTTTATTATACCATATTTCTTCAAACTGAAACAGAATTATCAAAGTATCCTTACGCAGATAGATATGATAATTTTTTATTAAAGTTTGTACCTATCTCCATTATATGGAGGCCAGGCACGAACGCAGACCCCACAATTTTATTATACCATCACTATTTAAGTTAAAACATACTTATCAAAGTATTATTATGTACATCTATATCAAAAACACTTGTAAACGTTTTTTTTTATTTTTTTGTTTTTTATTTCCATACTTGATGGACCAGGCGCGAACGTATACCCCACAATTTGAATTTACCACCGTTCTGCCAAATCAAACATACCCATTCCTGTGTCGCGATCCATCTTCTATCATTATATGTGATCAGTTTTTTAAAATAGTCAACCATACAGGAGCCTATTCGTGACCAGACACACACACACACACACAAATTAAGCTTTATATTATAAATATATACTATCAGAAGTAGCCTTCGTTGACTGGGTTCAAATACAGCCTACAGAAAATGGATTGTGATTGATGAAAGTATGGTAGGTTATGAAAAGGAGGGGTTTTAAATAGATAGGTTTTGATACTCAAAAATTCTACCCTAAGCAAAATATGATGAAAGTAAAGATAATTTTCGCGAAAATATATTTTTTATATTAACTTTGTTTCCATTCGTAGCCAAGAATGAACAACAAAATGATGTTTCCTTACAAAGAGAAAATGTTATATATAATAATATAAATATACAAGAAATAAATGTTACCAT
The DNA here is from genome assembly GCF_053919585.1 of Euprymna scolopes. NCBI lineage: Eukaryota > Metazoa > Mollusca > Cephalopoda > Sepiida > Sepiolidae > Euprymna > Euprymna scolopes. The sequence continues at coordinate 79,322,196 of NC_136520.1, read as the reverse complement.
AGTCAATAAAGGTTACTTTTATGAGAGAAAAGTTCATTGGTTTGTATTTTTAAGTATTGTGTAAAAAAACATTTTTTTTAATTCATGAACCGGATTTAAAAAACTCAGAATGGCAGCGACTTTGAAATGGAGAGCCCCATTTTCAATTTGAAGGAGGAGCATTTGAGCATTCTGTGTTAACAATTTAAGAGAGTTCCGTCAACGTAAGGAATATTTATAAACATATTCAAATGTTTTCCGTTATTTTGTACTTGAGGAATATTCGATTATGGCATGTGTAGTTTATATAAAAATTACTTTAAGTAGTTATTGCCTCAAATTTCGTTTTAATTTCGGTTCGCTGAAATTATTTCAAGTAAAGGGCATTAAAAACTATTTCAAACAAAAAAATCATGAACTGAAGTTATGGTAACATTTATTTCTTGTATATATATATTTTTCAGGTAATCGTTTGTTGGCTTTTATGCTAAACACTCTTACTAAATAATATCGACGAAATATTGAAAAACAAAGAAACAAAAACAGTTTTGAAAGATAAGGAAGCTTTACTTACTTTAATAAAATAATCCGAAACACCAAAATGGGATATTGAAAAAGTAAACACGTAATTAATTTAGTTTTTTAAAGCAAAGAATCATTATAAAATGAATAAGAAGAAAATGGGGACCTTTTCAAGCGGAACAGCTTCGTTTTAGTTTTACTGTATTGAACGGTGTTGTATTGCGCAATCGGATTCAGGGTTGTACTATTGTAATGTAAAGAACACGCAGAAAGGGTTGTAATCAACTGAATTCCTTCTAATACACGGATAAAAAAGCTTAAACAGATATATAAATAAAAATAAAAAGGTTATGTAAATGTTTTTAAAAAGACACGTAATTACGTGAGCAGGATTTTTTTTCTTCTTTTGACACGGTAACAAGTAACATTCTTTTTTATTATTTATCTATTTTCGAAAGAGTGCAACGTGCAAGTAGAGAAGGAAAAAAACAGAGTTATGCAAAATTTTTGTTGAGAATTGTCTAAAGTTCCGACTTTTTTTTGGCTTTCACTTTAATAAGAACGTGAATTTATGAGTTTAATTTATTTGACACAATATGATTCAACTCAAAAAATAAATAAAAGCTAACGTGAATAAAGATTAAAGTTAAGGTGTTATTGTGGACCCTCACACCTTTAAAAAAGTGTTAAACGTTGTGACATATTTACATTCTATGGAAGTCAGGCGTGAACGAACACCCAATAATTTTATTATACCATATTTCTTCAAACTGAAACATAATTATCAAAATATACTTACGCAAATAGATATGAAAAGTCTTTGTTAAAGATTGTGCCATATCTCCATGGAGCACAGGTGCGAACGCAGACCCCACAATTTTATTATACCATCCCTATTTAAATTGAAACATAATTATCAACGTATTCTTGTGTACATCTATATCAAAAACCCCTGTAAACGTTTTTATTCATTTTTCTATTTCCATACTTTGGGGGCCAGCCGTGAACGCAGATCCCACAATTTTCATGAACCACCGTTCTACCAGATCAAACATACCCATTCTTGATCCTCGATACATCTTCTATCATTATATGTAATCAGTATTTTTTAAATAGTCAACCACATAGGAGCTTGATCATGACCAGACACACACACAGGCGTTCAGCTTTATATATATATATATATATATATATATATATATATATATATATATATATATATATATATATATATATTTACAATATAGATTAATGAATATCATGTTACTATTTACTGTAAAATAAACAATTGGACGTCTCCTGATATAACTTCTTATTTTTATTGCCTATATCAATTTTTATTTAAGTGTTTAATTTGGTTAAAACGCCCCGTGTCTACACAACGAATTATGGATTGGCTTTAGTGATATAAAACAGATATCAGGTATCATCAAGTTATATTGTTATTTAAACGAGTCTTGTAACTAATGGATTTCAAAAGCTACATTAGGCGTTGCCTTCTTTTTAGATGCAGCGATGTTTTAAAGAGACCACAAAACGGCAATTGCATCTTCTAATTATCGAATGATACACAACAAGACAAAATGAAACTTAGCCACTTGGATTATAAGCTGCACGTTATTAGTCACACGGAATTTGTTGACGCCAAATATATGATACAAGTAATGAAGTACAGTTTTCGTTTTATTTAGTTTATTATTATCTTTATATTACTCATGAAACATCATTTCTCACGTGCAACACTTAACTTTGTACAGGAGTTTAAACGAAATATATCAACCCAATGGCGAAAACATCAGCTGCCTTTTTCATAAAATAAACATTTGCTGTTGCTATTAGCATTAAAGCAAATGATTCGTCGATTTCAAAAATATTTCACTAAATAGCCATAGTTGCGTGAACATTTATACAAATGTCTTATTCGTATTATTTAGATTTACCAGACGACTGTTCTCATCTTTAGTGTCATTTTCACAACGTTTCGGCCAAGGTAACCTTCTTCAGGTATATCTTGTTGAACCCGGGAATGTTCCTATTTACAATGCCTCCCCACGGGACAGAGTTAGGCACCAGGGTCGTTTGTTAACGTGGAAAAAAGGAACAAAAATAAAAAAATGTCTCAGTCGTGAAGGCTTTCTCCTCCACTTACAGAGAACAAGAAATTGAAGTGCAGCATCTAAGAACAGATACTACACTTTTATCTTGTCCTGAAGGCCAATTCTGTCGGATTCGGGAACTTGGACCCCAATCGCAGTCGTTTGATTATTTGGAAAAATCATTTGTGAAAGTAATATTCTCCTGAAATTTAAAGGTTCAATTTTAAGTGTGGCAAACGAAAACTACAATTGCGAATTACTTATGACCTATAGACAGTCATGTCTGACTGATCAAGAACATGTAACCCTCATCAAATAAATAACAGGTATAACAGAAGAAGTCGGAGGTTATATCGATCGAAACGTTGTAAAATCACACCTAAGATGAGAACAGTAGTTCAATGAATTCAATTAATACAAATAACTAATCCTGATCTAAAAAATTCAGAAACGTCACATTTATTTCTTTATAGTTTTTGCGAGGAGAGACTAACTATTGTATAATGTTTTTGTTTCTAAAAATTATTAAAAAACAAACAAACTGTAACTAATATCCGTTGAATATGAAATTAAAGGTAATTTGAATTGGGATTTAAGTGTAGAGGTGTTTAGCATACGATTTGTTTATATATACTGGCCGTATTTTATTTTTCTTTTCTTTCAGCCATTAACGATTTTGTTGCGGTCGTTTTTTAATTTTTGAAAACCATGGCTTAAGTTTTAGTTTTTTTTTTTGATAGAGTCCCATTTGTCGGTTGTATAGACATGATCGAAAAAAAACAAAACAAAAGTTGTATCAATTTTCAGGGAATCGATCCCCCAACTTCTTGTGACTGTAGTTATGTGCGCGTTTATCTCTTCCTGAATTAGAGTTAAAGGAAAATAGTTTTCGTCAATGTCTTAATACTTTAAATATTTTTACATGTTAATGACTTCTACGTCGTAGTTTACACTTGTTTCTGTGTGTTTATTTTTATAATCTATTTTTTCTTTTTTTTTTTGTAGCATATAAGAAAATTTGGTGTCAATTAAAATACAATTGCTGTGATGTGGCATACGGTCTGCTCGGTTGGAAGTTTCCATTATTTGGGAATGTTTCGTTTTACTTCACAATGAGTTTGTTGTTGTTAAAACTAGTTCTAAATGGTTTATTTACGAGGCGAGGTCAATAAGTTTCAAGACTTTTTAGTACAGGCATTTAAAATTGTTGTAGACTCTTGTAAATTATTATGTTATTGCTATACAGCTTATGAGATGACTGACCAATTTTTATGAGTTCAGGTTCAAATGAACAGCTACATCAGAAACTGGAATACACCATACAAAAGCCTGATAGTCACAGCTGGTGAATTCAAAAAGTCAATGTGCACAGTTTGATGTCAATGTGGGAAATGTACTCACAATTATTCGCGAGGAAATGAGGATGCGGAAGATTTGCATAATGTTTGTCCCAAGGGTGCTCCACCCTTGTCACAAACTATTTAACCAAGATGGTATCAAGCTAGTTCCTACACTTACTTATAGTGCCCCTGAGAGGTTTGGTTATTCTCTAAGCTAAAGGAAACCTTAGAGCATGTCATTATTGGACAATACAGGAGAAAGAAGAAGCTGTAAAAAGGATCATTGACACACTCATACAAAAGACAGAACCTTTCATAGAACCTTTGAGAAGTTGTTGGAACAGTACAATAAGTGCATGGTAGCCGAAGGAGATTTTTCTGAAGAGGATTAGAGTTTCATATGTGTACTTTAATAAAAGTGTCCATGAGAAAAAAGTCTGAAAACGTGTCGAAAGCACCCCGTAATCTACCAATGTATCCTCTACTTGGGCAATTTTTAGAGCTAAAACAACAGGCATTGCAGTTATATTATGATGCGTGTATTTTCAACGTAAAAAAATCTGCTATTAATTTTTTTGGTTGAGTCAAAGTTGTTTTTAATCACAAGATAGCAATTAAATCCACGAATGATCTAATAGGTTAAAAAAATTGAAACTTAG
>NC_136520.1:79297600-79312600 GCF_053919585.1 Euprymna scolopes | reverse complement strand
AATTCGTACTTCTTATTTTTAGATTCAAATATTAATAAATACATTTTATTTCAGTATTTAATTTATGTATTTCTGTTTTATAAAATGCTAGCTTTTTTCTCGTCCATAAATGTTTATTTATCTATCGAGTTGATTGCAAAAATAGATTACAAAATTGTACTCATTTAAACACGTCGGTTGGACAACACGTCTGTTGGACTTTTATTAAGTAGAATACTTAATAATTTTTTTTTAATGGAGAGTAGAAAACGCATTGTGGATGCGTTATCGGCAGCTCCTGTTACTCTCGCTTCTTCTTATTTGTCCCTCAGTCCTCATTTTTTAATGAGTGATTTTTCTGACAAAGGGAGAAGAAATAGCTGTTTTCTAGGTTGGCAGTATTTTGCGCGAACATTTGGCAGAGATGGCGGAAATTTTCTGTTTCTATGTCTATCCTTGTAGCGATGTCACTAGTAAGGGTGCTGGAGGTAAGCGTTTTGTCTGGGCTGACGCTATCCGTCTGATAGTCTGGGACTCGAACCTTGGATTAACCACTAAGGAGGCTGTCCTATCATCTGGTGCAAAGTACTGGGGCTGCTGGATTGCTATTTGGTGAATGGATTCTGGACAATGCAGTAGCTTCTGGTGGGGCCTCTCGATGCCATACTAGTGGGTAATTGTTACAGCTTTACCTTATCATTAGCTACAAAAAAATTCTTTATTTCTTTTTCTCTCTTAGTTTCCCCTCTCTGTCCTGCTCTAAGTAAATCTGACGACCTAGTCCACAAATTCCAAAATTTCATCATGACAAGTTTCAAGAAAAAATACACGATTAAACCCGGTTCTCCAACTTCCAACGTAGACCCCTACTACCATGTCTCCTTCTCCAACATCAGGGGTCTACGTTCTAACCTTCCAGAGGTTGAAACCCAATTACAGGAGACTAAACCATACCTTTTATTTTTAAGTGAAACTGGCATTGGACAGGCTATTTCCCTAGAAGAGTTCGCAATTAAAGGATACTCTAACTTAACTTCTAAATCCGACCTCCAAGATCGCCATGGGCATGGGATATGTGCCTATATTAAAGATAGCTTTCCATGTGGTAGGGACATCTCCAGGAAATATCCTAACTTACCCTATATGTGCTTCCGGGTTGCTTTAGCTCACACTACTGCATTTATATTTACTCTCTATCGCCCCCACAACAGCGGAGTTACTATCTTTAAAAGCATATCTGAGAAAATTGACCAAGTCGTATATGCTTATCCTTCAGCTAACATTCACGTATGTGGAGACTTCAATGTTCACAACGTCGAATGGTTAACCCACTCAAACAAGACCGATGATGAGGGGAGGTTCTGTCATGATTTCTCCATTGCCTATGACCTCACTCAGATTGTTTAGAGAACCCACCCGTGTGCCCGACAATGACGGCCAGTATGCGAGCCTACTAGACCTTTTTCTCACAACTTGCCATGAACTATGTTCAGTTTCTGTTCTGTCGCCTCTTGGATCTTCCGACCACTTTGTTGTATCAATTAAGATAAAAATGAAATGTAATATGTCCCCAGACGTACCTCTCCATCGTACAGTATATCGATACACTAAGGCTGACTGGGATAGCTTCCGTAAATTTATATCTGATCTACCTCTGCATTCCATGTTTAAAAAGGATGTGTCCTCTATAGTATCAGACCTGACGGAATGGTTAATTGTAGGTATTGACCGTTTCATACCCTCGAAAAAGTTTCAGCAAAAGCCTAACAGCCAGCCATGGTTCTCTCCAGAATGTGCTGCTGCCATTGCGCATAGAAATCACTTTTTCCACTGCTTCCAACGTAATAGATGTATGGAAACTAAAGCCGCTTTCAGGTCTGCCAGCAACCATTGTAAGAAAGTAATAAAGAACGCAAGAGAGTTGTATGCTCAATCTGTTAAGTCCAAAGTAGCTGAGCAGCGACTTGGTTCCCACCAATTTTGGAAAATAGCAAACAGAATCCTGAACAGAAGCGTGTGCTCCATCCCAACTATTATCAATGGACCTGAGGTAATCTCGTCAGTATCAGACAAAGCCAAACTCTTTGTCAAGAACTTTGCAGCTAATTCTAGCCTTTGCGGCCAAGGCCGCCAACCCCCAATATTTCCTCCTGTATCAGAAAACACGCTATGTGATATACGTATATCTGTACGTGATGTTGCCAAGCTAATCAAAAGCCTTGATTCCAGTAAAGCAACTGGTCCTGACGATATTCCAATTATAGTACTCAAAAAACTTCAACCTTTTTTTAATTTTTTTTTATTATATTTTCACCCCAAACAAGGCACATTGCCACTTTGGTGTAGGGGGCTACTATCAGGGGAAACATCTACTGGGACACTATGTAGGGATTAGGGCAGCGAGATGTTGGTTCATGTTGCACTGTAACTTATGCATGTCAGTACAGTTGGGGAAGCAGTGACCTGGAATGGAATTCCAAAGTCTAGCAGTTCTGGGGAAGAAACTACTGGAGTAGAACGATCTTTTACATCTAGGGATCTCTACAGTGTGGGGGTGGGATTTTGCAGCTTGTCGGGTCCGTCGAGGGTGTTCACGTCGTGGGGGCACAAGTGCTTGCAGTTCTTCAGAGCATTCACCATTATAATACTTGTAGAACAGGCAGAGGGATGCAACGTTTCGACGATGGGACAGAGGCTGAAGTTTTGATGCCAGTTTAGGGCCTATCAGATTTGCGACTCTCTTTTGAACCCTGTCAAGGAGCGAGAGACTAGTAGCCGATGCACCGGCCCAAAGATGACAGCAATACTCCATACATGGGCGAATAGTGGCCTTATAGAGGTACAGGATACTTTCGGGTGTTAGAAGTTTTCTAGCACGGTAGAGAGAGCCCACCTTCCTCGCAGCGGCCCTGGCAATGCCCTCGATGTAATTGTTCCAGCTCATGTTTCCTGTGAACGTTAGGCCAAGGAGCTTGAAAGACGTACTCTCAGCTAAAGAGTTGTTGGCCATTGCTATAGGTGGTAGAGAAGGTTTCCTGTAATTATTGAATGAAACCAGTTTTGTCTTGGTGGCATTGAACGTTACCATCCATTTTGTCCTCATTCCACTACTGATTTGAGGTCATCCTCTAGTGTTTCTGCCATTACTTTAGATATATGTTCATTTGTTTTCCTGTTGTGCCTGCTATAGAGTGTGGTGTCATCAGCATATATACCCATCTCAGAGGCAATTTTATCGGGGAGGTCATTTATGAATATCAGGAACAGCAGAGGACCAAGGATAGATCCCTGGGGCACTCCGGCATTTATATTATATTGTTTAGACGTACGACCGTCGAGGACAACCTGGATTTTTCTCTTATCTAAGAAGGATTTAATTATGTTAAGTATTCTACCAGTGATACCGTAAGATCTAATCTTCCTGAGGAGACCCTCATGCCATACCCTCTCAAAAGCCTTAGATATATCTAGAGCTACCGCTCTTTCCTCTCCCGCTTTGTCCAGTGAATGGTATATGCGTTCAGAGATTACAGTGAGGATGTCTGCCGTGGAACGGGCTTGTCTAAATCCATATTGATGGTCGGTCAGAAGTTTAGCATCTGTAAGGTGCTGGACTAGAGCATGGTTAATTAAGGTCTCAAATATTTTGGCAAAAAGTGGGAGGAGGCTAATAGGGAAATAATTTAATGGGTCAGTTCTTTCGCCAGAATTCTTGAATACTGGTACCACAGAAGCAGTTTTCCAGCAGCTCGGAAAGCAAGATTCATTAAGGCATTTGTTGTAGAGTTTGGAGAGAACTGGAGCTACTTCGGCTGAGCACTTTTTTAATAGCACAGCTGGGATGAGGTCGGGTCCACATGCTTTGGAAGTGTCAAGGTTTTTTATGATAGCATGCACCGGAGCAGGGGTGATTTCCAGATCGTCTAGCTTGGCGTCTGTCCGCATAGGAAAGTCAGGTAGGGGGTGGTTTAAAGGGTCCAGTGTAGAGTTGGAGTCAAACCGACTGGCAAGCATGTTAGCCTTCTCGGTTGCTGAGCAAAGAACCTCGTGATTGTTGGTTAGTGGGGGAATCGTTGATTGCCCATTATTTACTACACTGTTGTAGATTTTCCAGAAGTCACGAGTTCCTAATTTTTGTGCTTCGATGCGTTTTTTAGTGGTGTCCGTAAATTCCCTCTTAGCTGTCGCTATTTCTTTCTTAACGTTACTTCTAGCTTCTATGTACTTTTGTCTGTTTGAACTGGACTTATGTCGGTTAAACCTTCGGAATGCATGCTGCCTTTGAGCAATGGCAGTTGCGCAAGTCGAAGTAAACCATTGTGGAGAGTGGGGCTTGCTATAGAATTTCCGCATGAGAACATGCGCTTCGATTGCAGTTTTGAACCATTCAGTGGTCTCAGTTGCACACTGTTCAGCAGGAAGAGAAAAAATATTTCCCCATGGGGCGTCTCTGATAAGATCTCTGATAGCTTCCCAGTCAGCTTTTTATAATATCTGGTTGTTTTGAGCACTGGCTCTTCAGTTTTGGGTCTAGAGTTTAGGGCGATTTCAACCATTATTACCGCATGATCAGCGTTCCCAAGTGGGCTGTCGGATTTCGTTACACAATCATCAGGAATTGTGGTCAAAAACAGATCTAATAGTGATGCGTGTTGTTCTTCCTGATCAGGGAAGCGGGTTGGAAAAGTAACAATTTGCGATAGGGAGTGAGATACAGAGAAGCTATGAGTTGCGCTGCCTGCTGCATCTGTATAAGTAGAGGATCCAAGCCAGTTTTTGTGATCAACATTAAAGTCACCAAATACATGTACTTGGGCGCTAGTGTCGAAGGAGAGTGCTGTGTCTATGCTGTCAGATACTTTGTTTATTATGGTGCAGTCTTGGGTCGAAGGAGAGCGGTAGAGAAAGTAAAAGTAGCTAATGTTGTGTTGCATGATTAGTCTAAAGCACATAAAGGCTTGATCATCCGTTTCTAGGTTTGTCTCTCTAGTCAGGGGAAGGGTATTACGAATGTAAACTCCAAGTCCGTGCATATGTCTGTCAGAGTCCTTACGGCAGAGTGGGAGATATTCAGGCATGTTAAAGTAGTTAGAGGGGATGGAGGAGTGTAGGTTAGTCTCACTTAGTGCTAAGATATCCGGGGTATTTGTTAGGAGAAATGCTTCAACATCAGCTAAATTAGTTCTAAGCCCACGGATATTTGTGAATGCAAGCCTCAAGGGAGGAGGCAAGTTGAATTTGTTTGACCCTAAGCCTGGTTTAAGCTTATTTTTAGATTGTACTGTCATCATGTTTTTTAACGAGTTTCAGTTGGGTTAGGGGAAGCCGAACAGGAGGTTATGCAGAATATCACACATGCATCACAAGTAGACCATCAGCTGACCCACCATCAACTAGGACTGTGGCCTCAGGAAAGCCCACCGGGGATGAGTGCAGGGTCCCTTTCCATGCGCGCCATGGCACTGCAAACATCCCGATATTATTCAACTGTTGATGGAACAGCCGCTCTAAGCGTACCAAAGAGTTAGGGCTCCTGTACTACCAGTCGGAAACAGCAGCCAGTAACTGTCAATCCGGTACCCTCAACCCATCAGAGGAAGGTCAACCCAATCTAATTGCTCAGGCATATGTGGTACTCAAGCATTTTCAAATGCCCAGCTTTAGGGGTGGGGTGTGTCGGGAGTGGGGGAAACGGCGTTCATTGCCCTAGACAAGAAACAAGATCTACCAATGGGTGTTTCTGTCGAATCACTGATAGTATCTCTGCGCCTGACTAATAGGCAAAGAAGGAGTGTGGAAGCCGGGCGATAGGCAGGACCTATCTACTCCTTAAGCAATTTAGGTATTGCAAACCGGTAATTTGTTTGAGTCACCAGCTCTAGGAAGGCTGTCATCCAAGACTGAAGAGGCCTCCCTCCTCTTTGGTTTAGTTTCAGAGTTTTCCTTCTCCTAGACGGATGATCTGGGAAGATCTACTGGGTCCGTCACCACTGAGAGGGTTTGCTCCGCGCCTGGGTTCTAATCCAGGTATTTCTGCGACCCCGCGTGGTTAGATAATGTTATTGGGTTAGTTTGTAGAGGTTATATCTGCTAAATAGTTACACTCCTCAAAGTGGATTAGGGATATTGTTATTTCATTGTTACTGGATAAAGGGGTTGAGTAGAGCTCATGCAGTGTAAGCAACTATGATTGTAAGGAGGTTTGTTAGGAGATAGTGTGGTTAGAGGCTTTCATTTTTGTTTATGAATATTTTTTTCCTCATTTTTTTTCCTTTTTTATTTTTTTATTTTTTTATTTTATTTTATTTATTTATTTTTTTTTATCCATGTGAGCTTGGGTCTAGTATAATATTTAAGTGTGAGTAGGAGTTAAGAATTGAACTAAGAGTTGTGCCAAAACTATTTTAGATGATATCAGGGCATGAGATGCGAGTGCAATATAGTACGGGTAAAACAGTAAGTTTTGAGTCATGTGTAATTTGATAAATAGATATATGGGCTGGTTTTAGTAGGTGTGAATAAAGTTGGCGGTACAAAGTGAGTTTCTATTATTGAGAGAAGATGTTTGCAGCTTTCAAGTAAAAGTTATGGACATTTAGCATAGCAAGGAGCATTGGTTCAGTTTCGTATTAGCGTTGCAAAGATATCTAAGAGGGGACAGTTGTGTGATGCAGTGCGGTGTGCTTTGCTTCCGAGTACATACTTTAGCTGTTTAATCCCAACTGGAATGGGAATGAACTCCAATGCATGTCTAGAGGGTAGAATTGTATAGATGTTTAGTGATGACTAAGCAGTTAGCATGTGAGAGTCAGGGGCTGGAAGTTAAAGATTCCAGTACAAAACGGAGTGAAATGTAGGAGTTAAGTGGCGGTTTGGTGGGAATGAGCAGATTGTTAGCCTTCAAGGGATAGGAGTTATTAGTTTACAAGAAACAGATCAAGGATTTAGAGTGGCAGGTAAGTTTTTTTTTTTTTTTGCGCATGCAGGCTAGACAGAGGTAATCGTCTTGGAGGTAAAATGTATATTGGGATTTCGTAGCTAGCAGTTAGGTGTTTGTTCCAGTTACAAGAACTAGTTCATGGCGGTCTGAAATTCCGTATTTTGTATTTATAGGAAGACATTAAGGTAACGTACAGGAGCATAGCATCCACTCAGGAAGAATAGCTCTAGTATCACAGCTAAGATACTGCATATTTAGGTAACGAATAGTGAAAGTTAAATTAGGTGGCACTTTTTTTTTTTTTTTGCACCTTACCATGGCTGTTACTATTAAGTATTGTACTTAAATAAAGTTCTTCTGTCATCTAAATAAGCTAAAAAGGGATTCCCCCTCCGTATTACTACGTCGATGTGACATGGTAAAAAGAAATTAGTCAGGAAATTGTTTTTAAAATAAGTGAATCAAGAATGGTCAAGATGTCTGAGAGATAAGATAAAATTACATCGAAAAAAATAAAATAAAATAAATAAATAAATAAATAAAAATAATAAATAAATAAATAAAATAAAAGGGTTAGATTTGTTTGGTTTAAAAAGAGGATAGAATAAAATATAAAATAAGATAAAGTGTGCAAAGAAAATACAAAAAAATGTACTTAGCTAAAAATTAGATCTTCGGTGTGGCGGCAAATATCTCTTCGACCACCATGCAAGTGACGCTAAGGAAATACTGACCTTACTAAGCCATTACTAAGCCAGGTCATTGGAGTAGGGGGGGCACACCTTACATTTGGTCGTTAGTGAGAGCTTTCCCTTCTTTAAGGGGAAGGAAAGGAAGAATACCAATATTCTGCTTATATATTTTGAATAGATTCTGAAAACTTCGTCACGTTTAGATTTTATAACAGTAACTTGGCCAGGCATGAATTAAATTAAAAACTGGGCAAATTAGGCTGAAAAGAAATAGAAGCAAATAGGCAATCTGAAATCAAGACAATTTCTTGTCTGAGATATTTACCAGTAAAGAAAGTCCGTGCGTCTTTTTTTCGCCTACGACTCATTTTTAGGCACAGTTAATAATTCGGGTGTTTATATGTCAAGCGGTCGACTTCATATTTAAATTAGTCTATTTCAATGAGAGTAGATTATGCATAAAAAGGAAAAAAGTTCTTCTGTCATAATAAATAAGCTAAAAAGGGATTCCCCCTCCTGAACTAGCGCCCATACTTAGAAAACTAGTTAAACGTTGTCTTAAGGAGAATAGTTTCCCATCTCCCTGGAAAATTTCTTCAGTATGCCCTGTATTTAAGAATTCAGGTGATCGCTCATCCCCCTCTCAGTACAGGCCAATAAGTCTCCTGTGCGTCATGAGTAAGTTGTTGGAATCTGTGTTAAATACAGAAGTAATCAACCATCTCAACAAAAATAACCTTCTTAGTGACACTCAATATGGTTTCCGTTCTGCTAGATCTACAGCAGATGTGCTTACAGTTATATCTCATAGGATTAGCAAATCTCTCGACGGAGGCCACATTTCTAGGGCAATTGCTCTTGACATATCTAAGACCTTTGATAGGGTATGGCATAAAGGTTAACTTCATAAGATCTCTAGCTATGGTATTGCTGGAAATGTCTTCTCAATTATTAAATCATTTCTTTCTGATAGGTTCATAAGAGTAGGAGTCGAGGGACAAAAATCAGAAGCTCACAGTATTAATGCCGGTGTCCCTCAGGAGTCTATCCTGGACCCAACTCTTTTCCTGATCTACATTAATGATCTTCCAAATCACATCCTTACATCATTTGTAGACATTTATGCTGACGACACTACCATTTATGGTAGCACATCTAAGACAGTAAACGACCAAGTTCTCTCCAATTCTCTCTCCTCTGATCTTGAGCACGTAGTACAATGGGAAAAGGAGTGGCTTGTTATTTTTAATGCATCTATAACCAAGCTTCTCTCTTTACATCATCAACATTCTGATCCCCATCTGGCATCATTTGAAATGAATGGCTCTCGTCTTCAGGAGGCCTCAAGTTTTGACAAGCTTCTGGGCTTGACCTTTACTCCTGATCTTAAATGGAACACGTACATCAAATCTGTTGCCAAGGCCGCTGGAAAATTGGTGGGATCTTTCTATCGATCCGGTAGATATCTCACTGCTGATGCTATTCTCTATCTATATAAGAGCCAGGTACGTCCAAGGATGGAATATTGTTGCCACATCTGGGCAGGAGCTGCTAGAAAGGACTTGTCCTGCCTTGATAGAGTTCAAAATAGACTTCGTAGCCTTGTATGAGATGTCCTTTTCTCTTCCTTGCAACCTCTATCTCACAGAAGAGATGTTGCGAGTTTGTCTCTGATGTATCGTTATTTTCATGGAAGGTGTTCAACTGAGCTTCAATCTATCGTCCCCCCTTCGCCAAACTTTCACAGGAAACACTCGTCTAGCTGTACACACTATCAATAATTCCCCCCACTCTGTATCTGTGCCTAAACCTAAACGTAGATTCCATGAACAAAGCTTCTTTCTTAGAACTGCACGCCTGTGGAATTGTCTTCCGTTTTCCTGCTTTCCAGCTGACTACAATATGGTTGTGTTCAAGTCTAACGTAAATAAGTTCTTGATGAGCCGTTCTATATAAGTTATCAAATTTACCAAATTTTCATTACTAATGATTACTATATTGTCCAATTTCTACTGTACACACTTTAACCCTTATCCTTGAGTGGCCTCTTGGCCTTGATAAGTGGCGATGCCTATGTAAAAAATATGATATATATATATCATATATATATATATATATATATATATATATATATTTCTTGTTATTACGCTTTATCTCCAATATTCTTATAGGTGTCTCTGACACATGTACATTGTCTGAGCGCTTGGCATCAACGGAAACCCCACAATATAATTATAACATCTTTAGACAGAACAGATACTCCATTTGGTCCGATAGCCAGAAGACCAAGAAGGTATATGTTAGTTTCACGTATGACCCCCCAAAAATCAATTTTAGTTCTTTTGCCTTACGTTTTCGTTGATCGGAAGATCTTATATAAAAAAGAGGATAGAATATAATACCGTGCAACGAATATTCAATTAGTATATCCATGTAGTAATAATTTAATGTTCATAATATGTTATCACCCTCTGTCCTCCTATTTAATAAATAGAATCAGACGATCGAATAATTTATAATATGGAAACCGTGACACAAGCACGTACGTACGTACTTACGTACGCAATAGGTATTACAGCATTAATATTTAGATTGTTTATGTTTATTAATGAATCAACATTTATCACGATAAATGTCATTCGAAGATAAGGGATAATAAAATCTGTATATAGTTCAACGATTGTGAACTCGTCAGCAATGAAAATGATAATAATGTAATGAACAAAAGTTGATTACACATGAGAATGACTTGATACTATCGGCGTTTGTTTAAGCGTTAGAATAATGGGAGAAAGAGAAAAAGAAATGTGACAGAAGTAATAAATAAGTGTATCAGCAGGACAATAGAGAAGAAAGTTGTTCACCGATGCACACAAAAGGAAACTGACATAGGATTGTTAATAAAGATATGGTAGTTGATAGACTGGAACAAAAGACCGGATATAGATGTCAATAGGGTTTTCAACAATTTACAACAGTTCAAAAAATATTGGGGTTTCGACTGTTATTGAAAGTTTAGAATTAAGAGAGCGTCTAGCTGGGCACAGTTAAGGCAACTTTTATTGTTCACTCGAATGCGTGCAGGTTATCACCAGACCTTAACCTAAACCCTAACTCTAACCTTAACCTAAACCCTAACCTGTTATATGACAAATCGAAATTTTCCAAATTAAATTTATTTAATTTTTCCTGATCTCTCTCTCTCTCTCTCTCTCTCTCTCTCTCAGCAACCAATCAGTAAGCAGTGTTTATTCACCTTAAATGACCTGCGACGGTTATGAATCAAGATGCACTATTTGTCATCAAAATCCTATTAACCCAATGAGATTTTCGCTTTTCTTTCATAATTTTTTTTCTGAATAAGAAAACAGGTTACGCGTTAACCCTTTTCAACCATACACTATTGTTACATAATGATAGAGTAGGGAAAGACTAACAGAAGATATTGGAATGTGGCTGCAAAGATTAGAATAGATCATGCGTTACTAGATTACGCTTTGATCCCTATCTGGCATCAATTGAAATGGATGGCGCTTGTCTTGGGGAGGCTCCATGTTTTGACAAGCTTCTGGGTTTGACCTTTACTCCTGATTTGAAATGGAACACGTACATAAAATCTGTTGCCAGGGACGCTGGGAAAATGGTAGGTCCTTCTACCGCTCCAGAAGATATCTCACTACTGATGCAATTCTCTATCTGTATAAAAGCCAAGTACGTCCAAGGATGGAGTATTGCTGCCACATCTGGGCAGGAGCTGCTAAAAACAGCCTATCCTGCCTTGACAGAGTACACAATAGACTTCGTAGTTTAGCGGGGAATGCCCTTTTCTCTTGCCTGCAACCTCTCTCCCACAGAAGAGACGTTGTGAGCCTGTCTTTGTTTTATCGTTATTTCCATGGCAGGTGCTCATCTGAGCTCCAATCCTTCGTCCCTCCTCGACAATCTTTCACGAGAAACACCCGTCTGGCTGAATCTACTGTAAATAATTTTCCCCACTCTTTATCTGTGCCTAAATCCAAACGTAGATTCCATGAGCAAAGCTTCTTTCTTAGAACTGTACGCCAGTGGAACTCTCTGCCGCTTGCCTATTTCCCACCTGACTACAACTTGGACGTATTCAAGTCCAATATAAACAAACTCCTGACAAACCATCCCCTTAAGTAAGACAGTCTATCAAAACCCCTAATACTAATGATTACTACAATACTATCTCATTGATTACTGTACACACAATAACCCTTATCCCTGAGTGGCCTTCGGGCCTTGATAAGTAGTGGCACCCATGTAAAAAAAGTTGATATTGTGCTCTTACACGGCAAAAGAGAAAGTGTTTTGGCCAGTACTTTCCTATATATAGTAGCGATTCTCAAACTTTATTCAGAAAAAAAAAATCTACGAGTATGTCAATGGTAGATTTCATTCCGACAAATGGTGGATCAAATTTCCGTTTTTGTGTAGAAGAAGAGAGAAAAATGAAAAATGTCGAGCGATGTTTGATTAATTCGCTTCGAATATCGACACGTGACACTGGATGAATCAATTTCCCTTCATCACAAGAACGAATCACATTTTATTATATCACGTTTCCAATCACACTTGTGCATCTTGCATGCATACACTTTTTCGATGACATAAATAATCACGCTGAATGCATTAGTCTGAATGTAATCGCGGATTTTCATAAACTCTATAAGATTGCAACAGAGAGATACGACGGATAACGGAAGAAAGAAACATGTCCTTTCAATAGTCTGCAAATTTCTTATATCAGCATTTTTTTTTTCAGTGAACAGCGACGTAATAACACTTATTAAATATGACTAAAGAAACATTCAGAACTACAGAGTAGCCATCTTATAGTTCAATTCGTAGGTCAACTGTACTTATGATTCACCCCAAAGAAGGTAATAGTATCACATTGACGTTAGAGTCTTCTATTTGGAACCAAATCTACAGGAGCCCTACTCTGTTCCGTCTGCCTGCTTCCCTCCGGACTACAACTTGGATGTCTTCAAGTCTAATGTTAACAAATTCCTAATGAACCGCTCCCTTAAGTAAACACTCCATCAAATCTCCACACTAACGTAATGTACTTGCAATAACCCTTATCCCTGAGTGGCTTCCGGGCCTTGATAAGTGGTGATCACTGTGTAAAAAAAAAAAATGTAGGGGGTCGGGCAGCGAGATGTTTGTAAGCATTACACTTGAGTTTCTGCACGTCAATACAGTCAGTGAATAAGGGACCCGGGAGGGAATTCCAGATTCTAGTAGTACAAGAGGAGAAAAAAAGCTAACGGTCTCTACAATATATGCTGTTGCTTATCGGACCAGACGGAGGATGTTACGTCGATGGAGTACTAGTGCATGAAGTTTGTCGGAGCACATTGTATAAGAACACATTTAAAACAGGCACAGGGATGCCAAATTTCGGCGATGGAAAAAAAGATGATGCTTAGTTGCTTATGCAGGACCTATTAAACTGACGATCCCTGTCTAGTCGTGACAACACTACTCTATGCATGGGCGAACGGTGTCTTTTCAGAGGTACAAAATATTTGCAGGTATGAGTACCTTTTTAGCACGCTAAATAAAGCCTACTTTCCTCGTTGCACCCTTAATAATGCTGTCGATGTAGTGAGTTCAATGCATGTTTCCTGTGAATGTTTAACCGAGGAGTTTGAATGAAAAGCTTTCAGCTATTGTATCATCCTAACCAGCGTCACATTGCTGCAACCTTTAGGATATAACTTTCATACTATTTTCAGTACAGCAGAGAAGGAAAATATTTCACAGTTAAGATCCCTAGATGTAAGAGAGCCTTCTACTCCAGTAGTTTCTTCACCAGAACCGCTAGACTTTGGAATTCCCTTCCGGGTTCCTTCTTCCTCAACTGTACTGACATGCAGAAGTTCAAGTGTAACGTGAACTGACATCTTGCTGCCCAACTCCCCACATAGTACTCCTTTAGTTTATGTCCCTGATAGTAGCCACCTACATCAAAGTGACACTGTGCTTTGTTTAGGGTGAAAATGTAATAAAAAAAATTCAATATCATCTCGCCTACGTCGATCAAGATCCTCTGACATGAGTATTTATTAATTTTAATAAGAGTTTATATTTTATTTTGTCATGTAAGCGTAGTTTCATTGGGATGGGGATAAAATTCATATAATTTAACGTCACTTGTAGCTATTGAATTACGTTGGTGCAGGAAGCTCTTCAATAAAGTGAGGATTGTCAGCTTCGCATACAGCGCCACCTATATGTTTCTTAACTAGCTATTAATAATTACATAGATTTCTTGATTTCCAAATGTGAATAGATTTTTCATTAAATGATGATGTAATTTTAAGTTTTCTGTAATGGTTTCAGAGAAAAACATGTAAAATTCATTTTTGTTAAATCTAATTATTTGTGTGTTTATGAAATATTTATTTAATTGAACTTTTAATGATTTAAAGTTAAGTACTTCTATATATTTAAAAAAAAATAGTTATCGAACTTGATCTGTTATTTTTAATTGATGAGAAATTAAGCGTGGTTTAATACTGAAAATTTGATTTTTATTAGTAAAAAGTATTCTTGTCTTATGAATTTAGATAATTAATAAATAAAAAGAATATGATTAAAATTGAAAACAGTATCTATTTATTGTGAAGGAAAAATATTTTTTTTACAAAAATGAAGTCATCTTTTTAAGACAATGTGTGTTTTTTTTTTAGATAGTTTTAGTTTCATAAATTATGTTTGGAGAACTTTCGATTGGCTAATAAATCTAATAAACTTTTAGGCTAATTTTTGATTATATTATTTTAGAAACATTTATAGGTTGTTTTTTACATTTTATTTTAAAAAAAATCTAAATACAAAATCTTACAATATCGCTCTAACCTTAATCAAAATCAAATATGGTGACAGAAGATGCCGCTGAAAACAAAAAATTCTAGTTTTTTTCAACGTCTTTCGTTTTTATTTCGCTACGATATTGTGATCAAGAGAAGAAGACCGCTTGAAAAAAATATTAAAAAAATAACATGGTTTTATGCTTCAAGAACATACATAACCTTTAAATTATATATATATATATATATATATATATATATATATATATATATATATATATATATATATATATGTGTGTGTGTGTGTGTGTGTGTGTGTGTGTGTGTGTGTGTAACACGTACATAAGAATACGTTTCGAAGCTACACAACGTAAAAAAAAGGATAAACAATTAAAAATCAACATTATTAAATATATTTCGGAAAGAGAATCGCCCTTTTCAATAATTGATTTTTCTTAAACCATGCATAAAATTTTTTTAAAAAACCATATATACACACACATATATATATGATTATTTTTTACTATAATAATTAAATACCTACAGA
>NC_136520.1:79235100-79295100 GCF_053919585.1 Euprymna scolopes | reverse complement strand
GAAGAAACTACTAGAATATAAAGATCTTTTACATCTAGTGATCTCTACTGTGTGGGGGTGGGCTTTAGCTGCCTGTCGGGTCTGTCGAGGGTGCTTTGATCGTGGGGGCACAAGTGCTTGGAGTTCGTCAGAGCATTAACCATAAAAATACTTGTAGAACAGGCAGAGGGATGCAACGTTTCGTCGATGGGACAGAGGCTGAAGCTAAAATGTCAGTTCAGGGCCTATCAGATTGACGACTCTCTTCTGAATCTTGTCTAGGAGCGAGAGGCTAGTAGCAGATGCACCTGCTCAAATATGACAGCAACACCCCATACATGAGCGAATGGTGGCCGTGTAGAGGAACAGAATACTTTCAGGTGTTAGTAGTTTTCTAGCACGGTAGAGAGAGCCTACCTTCGTCGCAACATCCCTGGCAATACTTTCAATGTAATTGTTCCAACTCATATTTCCTGTGAACGTTAGGCCAAGGAGTTTGAAAGATACATTATCAGATAAAGAGTCATTGGCCATTGCTATTGGTAGTAGAGAAGGTTTCTTGTAATTATTGAAGGAAACAAGTTTAGTCTTGGCGGCATTGAATGTGACCATCCATTTTTGTCCCCATCCCACTACAGATTGGAAGTCATCCTATAGTGTTTTTGCCCTTTCTTTAGATATGTGTTCATTTGTTTTCCTGTCGTGCCTGTTATAGAGTGTGGTTTCATCAGCATATATACCCATCTCAGGCCATTTTGTTGGGGAGGTCATTTATGAATATCAGGAACAGTAGAGGTCCAAGGGTAGACCCCTGGGGCACTCCCGCATTTATATCATATTGTTTAGATGTACTACGTCGAGGACAACCTGGATGTTTCTCTTATCTAAGGAGGATTTAATTATGTTAAGTATTCTACCAGTGATACTGTATGATCTAATTTTCCTGAGTAGACTCTCATGCCATACCCTGTCAAAAGCCTTAGATATATCTAGAACTACCGCTCTGTCCTCCCCCGCTTTGTCCAGTGAATGTATATACGTTCAGAGATTACAGTGAGGATGTCTGCTGTGGAACGGGTTTGTCTAAGTCCATAGTATTTGTCAGTCAGAAGTTTAGCATCTGTAAGGTGATCGACTAGAGTATGGTTTATTATGGTCTCAAATATTTTGGTGAAAAGTGGGAGGAGGCTAATGGGGCGATAATTTGATGGATCAGTTCTTTCGTCAGAATTCTTGAATACTGGAACCACAGAAGCAGTTAACCAACAGCCCGGAAAGCAAGATTCATTAAGACATTTTTTGTAGAGTTTGCAGAGAACTGGAGCTAATTCGGTGGAACACTTTTTTAATAGCACAGCTGGGATGAGATTGGGTCATATTCTTTTGACGGGTCAAGGTTTTTTTATGATAGCACGCACCTTAATAGGGGTGATTTGTAGATCGTCTAGCGTGGCGTCTGTCTGTAAAGGAAAGTCAGGTAGAGAGTGGTTAATAGGGTCCAGTGTGCAGTTTGAGGTAAACCGACTGGAAAGCATGTTAGCCTTCTCGGTTGCTGAGGAAACAACCTCGTGATTGTTGGTTAGTGGGGAGAATTGTTGATTACCCATTATTTACTACACTGTTGTAGATTTTCCAGAAGTCACGAGTTCCTGATTTTTGTGCTTCGATGCGTTTTTTAGTGGTTTCAGTAAATTCTCTCTTAGCTGTCGCTATTTCTTTCTTAACGTTACTTCTAGCTTCTATATACTTCTGTCTGTTTGAACTGGACTTATGTAAGTTAAATCTGCGGTATGCATGCTGCCTTTGAGCCATGACAGTTGTGCAAGTAGATATAAACCATTGGGAAGAGTGGGGCTTGCTATAAAATTTCTGCATGGGAACATGTGCTTCACTTTCCGTTTTGAACCATTCAGTGGTCTCATTTGCGCACTGTTCAGCAGGAAGAGAAAAAATATTTCTCCAGATCTCTGATGGCTTCCCAGTCAGCCTTTTTATAATATCTCGTTGTTTTGAGCACTGGCTCTTCAGTTTTGGGTCTAGAGTTTAGGGCGATTTCGACCATTATCACTGCATGATCAGCTTCCCAAGTGGGCTGTCGGCATTCGTTATACAATCATCGGGAATTGACCTTTTATCAACTAGGATTGTGGCCTCAGGAAACCCACAGGGAATTAGTTCAGGGCCCCTTTCCATGCGCGACATGGCACTACAAACATCCCGATATTATACAACTGTTGATGGAGCAACCGCTCTAAGCGTACCAAAGAGTTAGAGCACCTGTACTACGAGTCAGACCCAGCAGCCAGGAACTGTAAATCCGGTACCCTCAATCCATCAGAAGAATATCAACCCAATCTAATTGTACAGGCACATGTGATAATCAAGCACTCCCAAGTGCCCAGTTTTGAGGGGTGGGATGTGTCGAGAGTGGAGAAAACAGCGTTCATTGTCCTAGACAAGAAACAAGACCTACCACTGAGTGTTACTGTGGAATCACTGTGATAGCATCTCTGCGCCTAAGTAATAGCCAAAGAAGGAGTGTAGAATCCGGGCGATAGACAGAGCCTATATACTTCTTAAGCAGTTTTGGTTTGCAAAGCCGTAATTGGTTTGAGTCACCAGCTCTAGGAAGGTTGTCATCCAAGACTGAAGAGGCCTCCCTCCCCTTTGGTTTAGTTTCAGAGTTTTCCTTCTCCTAGACGGATGATTTGGGAAGATCTACTAGGTCCGTCAGCACTGAAATGGTTTGCGCCGCGCCTGGGTCCTAATCCAGGTATTTCTGCGACCACGCGTAGTTAGTTAATGTTACTGGGTTTGTTTGTAGAGGTTAAATATCTGCTGAATAGCTACACTCCTGAAAGTGATTTAGGGACATTGCTATTTCATTGTTATTGGATAAAGGGGTAAGTAAATCTGAAGCAGTGGAAGCAACTATGTAAGCAGAAATGTTAGAAAGGAGTTAATGCGGTTTAAGACTTTTCCTTTATATTTTTTTATTTTATTTTATTTTATTTATATGTTAACTTAGGTACAGGATAAGTTACAGTATGAGTAGGTATTAAGAATTGAACTAAAAAGTGTGCCCAATCTCTGTATATTTTAGATGACAGGAGGGTTAAGATGTAAGTGCAATGCAGTACCGGTAAAAGTGGAGGTACGGGTAAAACTGGAGGTAAGTTTTGAATCATGACATATTCCGTATGTGTAATTAAGTTAATAGATAGTTTTCAGTAGGAGTGTGTTTCTACTATTCAAGGACGATAATTTCAGCTTTCAATTAAGAGTTATGGGGCATTTTGCATAACGTATTAATCGTTGTTATGTTATGCAGATCGCTTTGCTTCAAAGTACGTACTTTGGCTGTTAAGTACCTATCTGGATAGGAATGAACTCTAATGCATGTCTTAGATGTAAAAATGTATAGATGTTTAGTGATGACTATTAAGCGGTCAGCATGTGAAGGTTAAAGGCTGGAAGTTAAAGATTCCACTACAAAGACGTGTGCAATGTAGTTTTAGAGGCAGTTGAGGGTGGGGGTAGAGCAGATTGTTAGCTTTCTAGAGACAGGAGTTATTAACTCACAAATTACAGTAGATTTTCCTTAGGATTTAGAGTTCCAAGTAAAGTTCTCTTTGAGGGGGGGGGACATTTTTTTTTTATTAAGCATGGAAGTTAGACAAAGACATTCGCCTTGGATGTAAAGTGTATATTGGAATTACGTAGCTAGCTGTCAGGTGTTTTTTTCAGTTGTGAGAGAAACAATAAGTATATTGTGATTCGGAATTCGTATTTCGTATTTATAGGCAGCCATTAAGGTCAGGCACAAAGCATTGTATCTATTTAGAAAATAGCCCTAGTGACACAGCTAATATAACTGTATATTTCAGTTACAAATATAGTGAAAGTTAAATATGAACTATATTCAGTAGTTTGGTATAGATATCAAGGACGCCACTTTATTAATACATGGGCGCATATGCTAATTGTAGATATTAAATATATTACATAAATAAAGTCCTTCTGACTTCTACAGTAGAAAAAAAATAAATCCTTACTTCTGTTTAGTTCCGAAATCTCTCTTGCCTAAGCTTTCCAATTTTTTGAAGTCGGATTTTAAGAACTACACAAGGCTCGCAAGGAAACACAAAGAGATAAACACAATAAATACGTATATAATTAAAATGAAAATACGTTTATAATAAAAAATAACATAAAATAAATTTAAAAGAGAAAAAGTAAAAAACATTTTCTTAGGATAAGAATGAGTTAAGTACACTTAGCTTGTTTTGAGCATCTTGACTCCCAGTGTTATGTAATGAATGGCTGGAACCATCATACATAACTGAAAAGAAAAAAACTTTAATAAAAGATTTAAAAGAGTGGGCATCGAATAATCGATTGTCTACCGGTTGGAAAGAGGAAGGGCTTACGTCATAAACAGAGAAATCGGACGACGATTTTTTTGTTTACAAAACAAAGAAACGTGACATTCCTCGTAAGCTCTGGAATTACAGATATTGGCATGAGTGGGTAATTCACGTGTCGCTCCGTTGAAGACAAAATCGAATGATTTTCTGAGGTCAAAACGTGACTTAAGAACGCATGTTCTATTATCTATCAACCGATTGACAGGACGCGTGGATAGAAAAAACAAAGCGACAAAATGCCAATAAAAACGGTGAATCAGCAGAGCAGAGCAGAGCAGAGAGAGAAGAAACACGGAACAGCATGTGTTGCTGAAGACCGGATCGTTGAAGCGTCATTTTCCCTCCTCAGAGCACTGTGAGAAAACTTACTATCGCTGTGAACTTCAGAACCACCAAAAGAAAAAAGACGATCTGTTTTAAATTGTAACTATATTGTAAAATATAATTTTATACAAAAACAAACACAATTGTGACTTACGTCTTTTAATGCATATTTTTAAGTTACAGCTGATCGTTCTAAGTCGCCAACCGCTTTGTTTTCAGGTTCAACGTTGTTATGACATTTTTGACAATTGACGAGAGGCAAGATAAGGAAAAAGTGCCAGTCTAAGGTGAGATAACTCACTAGTCTTAACTCGTTGTCATCACAACCGCTTAGTAAACAAGTGAACCTACGGACGACCGACGTAACTAAAACTGCTATGTACCATTGTCAGGGAGTCCTACGCACTATTACGATTTCCCAACCTGGGAGCCACCCCATAATACAACACCAGCATGTGTGACCATGTTTTAGGTGAAAGGTCGGAGGGTGGTTCCCTTACCCGGTGTTTGTATCTATTTATAGGGGCGCACATGCGTGTATGATATGTTAATTTTACTTATTTTTATATATATATATATATATATATATATATATATATATACACCCCCCATATATATATATATATATATATATATATATATATATATATATATATATATATATATATTATAATATAAATCTGAACGTCTGTGCGTATGTGTCTGGTCACGAATAGGCTCCTATATGGTTGACTATTTTAAAAACTGATCACATATAATGATAGAAGATGTATCGAGATACAGGAATGGGTATATTTGATCTGCCAGAACGGTGGTTCATTAAAATTGTGGGATCTGCGTTCGCTCCTGGTCCCCAAAGTATGGAAATGAAAACAGAAAAAACACATTTACAAGTTTTTTTGATATAGATGCACATAAAAATACTTTGATAAGTATGTTTAAACTTAAAAAGGGATGGTACAATAAAATTGTGGGGTTTGCGTTCGCGCCTGTACTCCATGGAAATATGGCACAAGCTTTAACAAAGATATTTAGATCTATTTGCGTAAGTATACTTTGATAATTATGTTTCAGTTTGAACGAAATATGGTATAATAAAATTATTGGGTATTCGTTCGCGCCTGACCTGCATAGAATGTAAAAATGCCACAAAGTTTAACAAGTTTTTTTTTTAAACGGGATGAAGGTCCACAATAACACCTTAACTTTAATCTTGATTCACGTTAGCTTTTATTTATTTTTTGAGTTGAATCATATTGTGTCGAATAAATTAACCTCATAAATTCACGTTCTTATTAAATGGAAAGCCCCCCCCCAAAAAAAAGTCGAAACTTTAGACAATTCTCGACACAAATTTTGCATAACTCTGTTTTTTCCTTCTCCACTTGCACGTGGCACTCTTTCGAAAATAGATAAATAGATAAATAATAAAAAATAAGAAAGTTACTTATTATCGTGTCAAAAGAAGAAAAAATCATGCTCACGTGATTACGTGTCTTTTTAAAAACATTTACATAACCTTTTGATTTTTATTTATATCTCTGTTTAAGCTTTTTTGTCAGTGTACTAGAAGGAATTCAGTTGATTACAACCCTTTCTGCGTGTTCTTTACATTACAATAGTACAACCCTGACTCAGACGGCGCAATACTACACCGTTCAATACTGTAAAACTGTAACGAAGCTGTTCTGCTTGAAAAGGGCGCCATTTTCTTCTTATTCATATTTATATCGATTCTTTGCTTTAAAAAAACTAAAGCAATTACGAATTTACTTTTTTAATATCTCATTTTGCTGTTCCGGATTATTTTACTAAAGTAAGTAAAGCTTCCTTATTTTTAAAAAATGTTTTTGTTTCTTTGTTTTTCGATATTTCGTCGATATTATTTAGTAAGAGTGTTTAGCAGAAAAGCCAACAAACTACCACCCGAAAAATATATATACAAGAAATAAATGTTACCATAGTCAATAAAAGTTCAGTTCATGTTGTATATATATATATATATATATATATATATATATATATATATATATATATATATATATATATATATATATACTAGCAGTGACTGGGTTAAAAAACAGCCTACGGAAAATGGACTCTGAAATGTACAAAGACACACAGACTTACAGATACACAGACACGTTCAGTTTTATAGATATATCTATCTATACTCCTATAAATTCGTTTTTCTTTTACGTGTATTGATATTAATATTAAAGGCCCTCTTTTCTATTTATTTAACAAGAAAATACAATTTTCTTATATATGGTTTCTGGAATTGAATTTACTGGCAAAAGATCTAACTAATTTGCATATTCTTTTAAACATTCATTTTAATTAATTCACTATTAGTTTTTTCGGTTTTCTTATGGGATGATCATCTTTAATTAACTATTACGTGGCATTATATTCATGCATATACAGTGAACACAAAATTGTTTCCATATATATTTATGCATGCGTATATATTTTTGTTTAATCTATCTATCTATCTATCTATATATATATACTAGCATTTCAGCCCGACGTTGCCCGGGTGTTTTGAGGTGTATTCTGAGCAAAAACAAACAAACAAACAAACAAAAAAAGTCAATTTTTAAAAAACTTTGACCCCTAGTATGACCCCTTAACGTTAAATATTTTGGGCTCAAGTTATTAAGTTAGATTCCTGTACAAGGAACCTATATCTATAATTTCAAGTGTTTAGACCCAAAATTGTCGGAGGAGTTTGGTAGAGTTCTCAAAGGTCAAATCGTTGAACTTTGACCCCTTAACAGCCAAATTTCTGGCCGAAAACCTATTACATAAATTTTCCCAAATCTCAGTACCATGTATATCAAATTTCAAGTCGGTAGACTAAAATTTGACAGAGTTATTGCGTAGGGAAATGTACACAGACAGCCACAGACACACAGACACACAGACACGTTCACTTTTATAGATATATATAGAGATATGCATAAAAGCTGGAGGGCGCTGAATATGATATTATAATTTGTCCAGGTTTCGTATATATTATTTTAGAGTTGTGATTTCAAAAGGAAAAAAAGTAGCTACTGGCGTTACTAGTGTACCAACATGAAACGCATATAAACTAATTACAAATAAGAAATAAACTAAGATAGATGTACCAAATGTTTAACTATATTTTCAATTTTGATCAATTTTAACAGGCTAAAGACCCATGAAAAAACGGCCCGTAAAAAATCCAATCATTTGAGGCCTCTAGCATCGCACTGCGATATTTTCGGAAGAGATAGACTTTGAAAATGTGGAGAGATAGGCAGAGACCGACGGACAGACATACGTACATATATATATATATATATATATATATATATATATATATATATATATATATTTATACTAGCATTCCAGCCCGGCGTTGCCCGGGTGTTTGGATGTGTATCTTGAGCTAAAAAAAAGTGGTAATAGGAAGGCAGGCTCGAACCCGTACCGCAAAGGAGGAAAAGAACGGGGTAAAACTTAACGTTTATGCTGTTACGACCACCGCGACATTTTTTAAAATTAAGGCTAGACAATCTAAAGGAGAGGATTACTTTAAAAAATATCGGCGAAAAAAGTGACCCCCCCCCGTAGAAAAATGCCTATTTGAAGGGGAAGATATAAATATTTTTAGTCAATTTTTCGATATTTGTCGTAGGAAAGATCGACCTTTAAAACAATACTGATATTGGTAAAATTCGTCTCCTCTATTGAAAGTTTAAGGCAGACATGCAAACAGACATATGTACATACATTTATATATTGGTAACTAAAAATTTTCGACCCAAACTGATGAAAAAGCTTAACTTATCTCTGAATACCCTTTATGTAAAATTTCAAACATTTAGACCAGAAATTGTCTGAGTAATTTGGAAGAGACCGCAGAGGTAAATTTGTTTAAACTTTGACCCCCTATTATGACCCCTTAAAATTTATTGTTTCGAGCTAAAATAAAGTTATTAAGTTAGATCCATGTCCAAGGAACCTATATCTACAATTTCAAGTGTGTAGACCCAAAATTGTCGGAGGAGTTTGGTAGAGTTCTCAAAGGTCAAATCGTTGAACTTTGACCCATCGATTTTCCCAAATCTCAGCACTCTTTATATCAAATTTCGAGCCAGTAGACTAAAAATTGACAGAGTTATTGCGTAGGGAAATGTACACAGGCACACACACACACACACGCAGGCACACACACAGACACGTTCACTTTTGTATATATATATATAGATTAGTGTTACATAAAATAAGAAAAATATCAGTACCGTCAGTTTACCAAAGTAAAAGTGTGTGTGTGCGTGCGTGTGTGTGTGTGTGTGTGTGTAATTAAATGCATTGCTGTGTTCTTTTCCATAAACTTACACGCATACGCACATACACACACATGCACGCGCGCGCACACACATACACACACATGCACGCGCGCACACACACACACACAAACACACACACACACACACACACATATATATATATATCGAATTATAGATATCGCATGAAGATTTCAATCATGCCTAACGTTAGTAGTAATAAATAAGTGAATATATTTATAAAAATCGTGCATAATAAAGATACAAGAACATGTCTTGCGTATTACGTGTTTTTTTACAAGATTTGCTTCTCGTGAGATCACGTTTATTTATTTTTTTTTTTGCACATCAGTTTTTCTCTTCATATTTGTTTTGTATTTTATTGTTGATGTCGGTCATCTACAGAACGGATGACGTCAGTGATGCTAGTTTTGTATAGAAGGTCGCATACATCAAAGAAAAATGTGAAAAAAATGTCGGAAATGCAAAATATGATTGCCTCGCCGAGATGAACTGCAGAAGACGAAGTCGTGGACTCATACTTCAGGAAAGTAACTAAATGTTTACATGTGCTTCATTGCAATTCGTATTGCTGAGAATCGAATTAACAAGCTTTATAGAGTTTTAAATAATGACTATGAAATAAACACAGTAGCAAGTCAAACTAATACAAAAAGAAATTTGTACATAAACTAATCTAGGTAGAAGTTATAGCCCGTTGACTAAGAATAAGTTCCACATGCAAAATGAATAGTTTAATATGGTTAAATTTGGGGAAATTTTTATATTCAATACTAGCCGTCGTTTATCGCTTACAAACACAATAATACTTCGCAGCATCTTATTATAATAAAAGTCCATACAAAATTTCAGTCGGAGCGGCACAGAAGTTTCCGAATAAATTTATGGAGTAAATGTGATATTGCGTTTACTATTTTCTAATAATTTCTAACCTTGTATTAAGCGGATACCAAAATATTTAGTTTGTTGCACCTCATGATAACAAAAGTCCATGAAACATTTCAGCCAAATCTACTTAGTAGTTTCCGAGAAAACGTGGAACGGACAGACATAATATATATATATATATATATATATATATATATAGATAGATAGATATATATATATATATATATATATATATATATATATATATATAAATCAACACGTAAAAAGTCTGTAGAGGACACACCAGAATCCCAAACAACACCCAACATGGAAAACAAACATCTCGAGTATGAAATTCTAAAACTGAATGAAAAGATGAACAGAATAATCCTCATGATATCCCACCAACAGGATATGGTACTAAGCAACATCGACGAAATTATAGAACTCCTAAAAACAACAACAGCATTTAGAACATCTAAAGGAACCACATATCCGGAATGAAGCGCTGAAAACAAAAGAAAAAAAAACTCCAAACATGGAAAACTCTTATTAAAAAGAGAAAAATGGCCTACTACCGTGAAGTCAAATGCAGCAACACCGCCCTAACCTACAGGACATTTTTAACCATGGAGGAGCAATTTATCCCAAACAAATTCCGAGAAAAAGTCACACCACAAGACACAGAGGAACAGAAGAAAATAAAAAAAGCCTTAAACATATCAAAACTACAAGCTGAAATCGACATACAGGAGGACAGAAAGATACACCTTACAGAGGAATACACCAAAATCGACGATAAAATACTTACCGACATCGGAAAACTATGCCCCAAGGAGACCCACCAATTCCCTATTGGACTTTGGGAGTCTGAATGCAGAAAGGAGGAGGAAAAATCCAGAAGAATTATCGAAAGGAAGATAACCTGGCTGAAAAATCTATCAGAAAAAGAAAAAAATGAACAAGTACCGAACATTACCAATAACAATACAATCATACGCGATTTCAACAGCTGAAGAGCTTTCAAAACAAAGGTAAGAAACGAGATACACATCACTCACAAACATACTCACACAACACACACAACGAAACGACCAGAACATAATCATACCATACACCCATCCCCACAAATAAGCTCAACCAACAGTCCCATCAAGAACACCACACATCTACATAAGAACACAGACACCATACAAATACAAATACCACGACCAAAATTCTCCAAAGAACAACATATCAACAACCGACAACCCACCACCACATGGCTATACTAAAAAATACAACCTCCCACAACAATACGAAAATAGTTACTACCAACCACGTCACCCAACTCATTATCTCTTACCCCACCCCACCCACACAAACCACCAAAAAATCCCCCTACTTAACAACCCCACCGAAACAACCCAATTGAACTAAACCACCCCTATAGATACCACCCAACACAAAACAGTCCTTACAACAACCACCCCTAGTACCCCACACTACAAAACCGACCCCAAAATACCCCCACACAAACACAACCAATCCAAATACCCCAGGTACCATCATAACCCATACATCCCGGAACAACGAAACTAACGACCCTCACAATCATTTTTTAGGAATCCCTCACAAAATGACAACACCAGACTAGACAACAAAAAACCCAAAGTCATTAACCTATCTACAGAGACATTTACAAAGGACGAAATTGAAGTACTAAAACTAGGCCTCAAATTCTGCCCAACTCCCAAAAGTAACATAGCAGAGTTAAAGAAAGACCTTAAAGAATTTGAACGTAAATTTAAACTCACAGATATACTTAATGACAGTGATAACACAACAGACGACTCTCTAGTGAAAAACAAATCAATATATTTCCCCAACAAACATAACAACACAAAAGAACAAAATACTTTCTTTGAAAGGCTCTGGAACCTCAACCCCCAACAAAAAAAAACCCACCAGTAATCTAACACGAAAACAAAATCAAGCACTTAAAAAAATCCAACACAATAACAATTTAGTTGTAAAGGAAGCAGATAAAGGTAGTGCAGTGGTTATCATGAATAAGAACTTCTATAAAACAAAAATTTTAGAATCACTAGGGAACGAAAATTATTACAAACCAATTATCTCTAACATAGACGAAACAACCATATCTAAAATAACAAAACTCTGCACAACATACAATAGTACATTAACTAAAAAAGGAAAATACTTCCTTACAAACTTCACAACAAAGCAAACATCTTCTATGGGCTACCCAAAATACACAAATCTAACCAGGTAAGAATGCCATCAACATACAAAAGTCGGAGTACATAAGCACCCCAAACCCCAACGACCTCACATTCATACCCATAGTAGCAGGACCATCATGCCCAACAGGCAGACTTAGCAACCTAATAGATATACTATTACAACCCTTCATCAATATAGTCAAAAGTTTTGTAAGAGATGACACACACTTCCTTAGCTCTCTACCATAAACAATAGACGATGGGACAATACTAGCCACATTTGATGTTAGCAGCCTATATAGCAATATCCCACACAATCTAGGAAAAGAAGCTATCTCATATTGGATTGACAAACATGCACATACTTTACACCGCAGATTCAATAAACAATTCGTGATTGATAGCATTGACATAATCCTCAATAACAACTCCTTCCAATTCAATAAAGACAACTACATCCAAATACTAGGCATAGCAATGGGTACTAAAATGGTACCGACATATGCTACCCTTACACTCGCCTTCCTAGAAGAGACCCTTTATGAAAGGATAGAGCAAAAGTACGGCCACAATATAAAACACTCTTCATATAATCTTGGAAAAGATGCCTAGACGACTGCTTTATGCTCTGGAGAACCACATGGGGGGCTATCAGAGAACTCCATACTTTGCTACAAAATCTACACCTCGAAATAAACTTCACACTAGAACAAAGCCCCACAGAACTACCTTTCCTAGACATCCTAGTAACAATAAAAAACAACAACATAATCACAGACATCTACCATAAACACACAGACACTCAACAATACCTCCACTTCAAAAGCCACTATCCTAAAAACTGTCTAAAATGAATACGCTACTCCCTAGCACGTAGAGTCTGCATCATAGTAACAGACAGACACCTCCGTTCAACTACACTGAATTAACTACAAATAGCACTGCGGAAAAGAGGATATCCACTACCACTAATACAGAAAGGTATTAAACCGGCTGAAAAACTTCCAATAGACTAACTAAGAATCCCAAAAGAACACAACAAAGAACAAATTTTAGCATACGTCTCCACACACAACACAAACAACCCAGAACTATTTACACAAATAACAAAAAACCTTATCCTCCTCAATCAGAACGACAAAGTAAACAACATACTTAAAACAACAAAAATAATAAAAAGAAAACGAACTGGGGAACCGTTTTCCCCAGTTCGATACAAAACACCTGACGAAGGCCGGAGGGCAAAACGGCCGAAACGTTGTGACAATAACAACCAAGATGAGGAAGTCAGTCCGACAATCTCAATCAATATATATATATATATATATATATATACATATATATATGTATATGGTGAATAATTAAAATATACTCATGGCAATTATATATATATATATATATATATATATATATATATATATATGTGTGTGTGTGTGCGTGTGTGTGTGTGTATAACTTTAGTGGTTATGTTTAAATTCTAAAAAACAACATTTAGACGCATATATTCGAATTAAGAATTTATTGTTTGACAAAAGGAATATATATATAAGGGGTTATGTTGATTTCCTTAATCCATGGATTTCCAATAAAGGCTCACATCATCAGAGGAAATGAAATGCGTTAGCAAAATGTTCAGCTGTGAATAGGCACTTATTTTGCTTTTCAGCACAAATATTGAAAATAGTTTTTTAAGTGGTGAATGATAATTATATGGAAATAGTAATAAGAAAAGGGAATTTGATACAACCTGGGTAGTCTATTATCGGAAGGAGTACAATGTCCTCCGAGGTTATAAATCCAGGTAGGCAGAATATTGGTTCAGGGGAGAAGGCAGTAGTCTCATATAACAAAAACGCTTGGTTGCTCCTTATTGATTTTCCGAAAAGTATACGGAGCAGCCGTATTCGTTGGTTCGTAGAGTGCGTTTTGGTAGATGTAATCTCAAATCTTTTTAGGTGTTGACACAGATTATCAGATGTTGAATGGATATACCATTCCATTGTATATATCCCAGTGGGTAATAGAATTTTAGCATTGAATTATGTATGCAATGGACCTCGAAATCAATGGTATGGGGAGCAGAATAATCCGGGAGATAATATTCAGACCGATGTGTTGGACGACTAGCTTCTGGTGAGAATCCCGGTAAAGTGTTGATCAGCTTTCTTGTTAATAGTGGGCGAGAGAAGTCTTTTAGAATAGGGAAAGAGGAGTGTGGGGTGAAGTAGAGAGGATAAAGAGAGAAGGAAGGAGGGTTAATATTGGGCGAGCAGGAGGGTGCTTAATGGAATTTCTTTGGGGGGGCTGTATTTTAGTGTTCAGTGTTTACTTCTTAAGTTTAAGTTCCAAAGTTTGTGATTTTAAATGGATTGTGTATGAGATGGGGTGGGCGTGCTGTTTTTGCTGAGGGGATGGGTGAGG
The DNA here is from genome assembly GCF_053919585.1 of Euprymna scolopes. NCBI lineage: Eukaryota > Metazoa > Mollusca > Cephalopoda > Sepiida > Sepiolidae > Euprymna > Euprymna scolopes. The sequence continues at coordinate 79,280,517 of NC_136520.1, read as the reverse complement.
GGTGAGGTGGAGAAGGGGACGAGTGATGGTCTAGAGTTTTGGAATGCTTGGAGGATTACTTATTTAAGTGAGTTTATGGTTGGGTGCTTTTAATTTTGAGGGTATATTTAAAAGTAACTTGATTAACCGAGCTGCAGTTTGTTCATTATGCTTGTGTCGTAGTGTTATCTAGTTTAATTTAATTTATTTAAAATGTATATGTTTCTGTTTGGAGGCGATCTATGGATGAGTTGGCTTTGCTGTTCCATGGGTTGAAATCGATGTTTGATTGTTTTATATACTGTAGTTAATCAGCTATTTTTATAATGGGGGACTTGATGCAACTTCGAGGCTGGGCGTGAGGTTGCCTAAACGTGGTTGAATTTAACTATTTATATAATAATAAACTGTATATCCATCTGTCAAACCTAAACATAAGCGCAGATATAAGCACATATACACCCACAGACACACATACATACGCATATATACACATACACACATACATGTGCATATATATACATATGTATATAGCATACACATACGCACACACACTGATCCATACCATGCATACACACATACACACTTAAATACACACGCATCCTTATACTCATGCACATGTGTACACAATTACATATATACACATCATAAAACATACACGCATGCACACATATAAAAAAACGCATACACAGGGAACTACATATACAGCCAGGCGCGCCTTCATGCATGTGAATCGGGTGTACAGCTGCGTCCATATACACGGCCGAACATCCCAAAAATCGTGTGCAAACATGCAAGTCACACCCGCATATGCATACCATCGTATACATACAGCAAATAAACATATCTACATAAGTGTTATGTCCATACAGAGATAAAGACGCGCACACTGGTATATCTACACCTACAAATGCAACGAGCGTGCACCTCACAGTTAAACATATACACGGATCAACAAATGATCGGGATTATCTAATAATTCTATTTTAGAGAGGGAGATGCGGACTGCTAGAGCGTACTAAATTACGGCTAAGGTGTGTAACTCCGTTATTTGTCCATGTTCACATAAACACACGCACATACAAACCTATATATATATACACATATACATACTTATAAAAAAGTGTATACATATACCCACACACACGTACATACACCCATATACACACTCTTACACATAATAATATATATACACACAACACAAAACGCACGCCCACATGCTCACACATATCTATACACCCACATACATAAGGAAATGAAATTAACGGAAGCAAATTCATATATATACATACATACATGATGATTGCTACGTCTTGTCAGATGAGTGCCACTCCCTCAGACACTGAAAGTTCATGAGCCCGAAAATGACATATAGTCCCGCGGCGAATTCACATGCTCAAGCAAAGATGACACTAAAGGCAGCCATTGGTATACATACATATATCTATATACACGCACGCACACATACATATATACACATATCACACACATATATACATGCATACATACACAATACACATTAAGCACACATACATATACGTACACACACATGCAAACATACACAAGACGGTCATTGGTATACATACATATAAATATATACATGCATACAAACATACATACATGTCTATAAGCGTACGCTCATATATACCCATGTACATACACGATGCATAATACACAAACATACATATACATACCCACATGCATGCATACACATATACATACATATACACACACATATACAAATACATACATACATATACTTACACATACACATACATATACGTACACATGATGATTGCAACGTCTTGTCAGACGAGTGCCACTCCCTCAGACATTTAAAATCAATGAGCCCAAATGCCTGAGGGAGTATCTATACAAATATGATGTTACAGAGTCTTAGCTTTGTACGACAGCTGTCTCTCTCTCGGTTCAAAATGTTGAGATCCAGCAACAAGCAAGAGCAAGATAGCCAGCAACAAATTAAACTGCAGACCAGCTTAATGCGGGTAATGGTCTTCCGCTTTATGGTTTTTTAAATCAGAGATTTGCTTCTCCTAGAAAGGTTGCCTTCACCACGGCTTACGGGAACCCTCTCCACCCCAATACACATAAACACACACACAAATATGCACGGTGCTAGTTGGCCGTTGACCCAGAAAAAGAGTTCATTCGTCCTTTGGCAGGTCTTGTTTTTAATCCTTCAGGGAGACTAGCAGCCCTCCTCATTAAACAAGTCTGGTGGGGGAACCAGTTTAGTCGCCGGTGACCCGACCATGAGGCAGATAGTACTGGGTTACATGGTACCAGTAGCACATGACATGACCTGACATATACGTACACATATGCACATATATACATACACTTACCTACATATACATAATACATACACATACATATATTTGCATTCATACACATACACGCATACATGCACATATACACATACATATACATACACACATACATACATACACATATATGTATATACACATACATGCACACATATATACATATACACATATATATATATACATATACATACACATACATATGTACAGCCATACACACACAGACACGTACAACCATATACATACTAAAACACGCACATGCATAGATACGCATATAGACATGCGTATATATTAACACAGATACAAAGCATAATATATCCACCCACTCATGCATACATGAATATGTACTCATACATGTGTAAATCCGTGTGTATACATGTAGGGGCAAATTGCCAAAACTAGTTTAGGTATGGTGACTTTGGTTTTGAGCTGGCTATACTTGAATTTTTTCCTGTGCTTGCATAACGAAATAAGCTCATTTTTGGCGTTTATTGTGGCTTTAGTGTATGTTATTATTGCAACTACTTCTGAGGTGCAAAGGTTGCAGAATTTGGATTTGGGGGTGTATAAATTGGATTTTTTCAATATATCCCATTTTAGCGAGTACAGAATATTCCTACGTTGGAGGTCTTTAATCAGAGTTGTTAGGGAGGTGCCCTTATTGCTATTTGGATTTTCATTATTAAAGGAGCTTACATGGTTGAAAATTCTCAGTTTAATTAGATTATCCGTTGCGCCGATATACATGTGTTATTTTACATTTGCATTAATGGTGCTTAAGCTGTTGGGGGTTCTACTATGGGTGTGGGAGAGACTTGAAGAGGGGGAAGGGATAATTAGGTTCGAGTCCTTTTAAGGATAGGGTTCATGAGTAACTTGGGTGTTACCATGTGTCTCATTTATGGGGTTAGCATAGTGGGAGTCAATGGAGTTCTCTAGTGTTGTTGGTTCTATAGTTAATATATTTGAGTGCGATTGTTGGGTGTTCTATCAATTATATTTACTGTTGTGGTTGGGAGTTCGGTGACTGTACATGAGTATATAACGTCCTTTGGTATATTAATTTTTACGTTGGAGCTGTATGGTGGGTTGAACCATATAATTTTTCTTCGCCTTAATTTGTTCCTATTCTTTTTATTTTGATTGCTACTGGATTTAGTCTTAGACTTTGTGTGCTCTGGAATAGGATTATACTTGTTCGAGGAATTACGGATTGGGTTATTGTTTTTCTTTTGGGTCATGTTATGCGTGATTATTGATTTATTCTTGCTGTTTTCTAGTTTGTTTCCTATGTATTCTATCTTATCTGTATATCCTGAGTTGCGTAAGGCATTATTATAAAAAAAGTTGCTACTTGGCTAAATGTTTTCTTGTCGGCTGATAGGCTTGATATTTTAGACGAATGGTACTATAGAGTTGATAATAGATCTGGTATGATTCGATTGCTTATGCACATAGAAAAGGTTTAAAATGGGTTTATGGTAAGGGGAGTAGGTTTCCGAATTTAGATTCAAGGAAATGTCCAAGAAGTTGGATGTCTTCTTATTAGGATCAACTTCAATAGAAAGGCCATACTTTCTAAAGAACCCATGTAATTTCTTGACGGTATTATTGTATTGTCTGGGTCTGTCATTTGTGAGGAAATGGGCATCATTTCTATATAGGCCTCCCTGTAGGTTTTTGAATTCTAAGCTGAGCTCCCGTAACAAGTAAAGACCAACCAAATCGGTAACTTGTGCAGAGTCGGTCTACCGCATTAAAATGTCAAAATTAGATGGGGTATCTTTCCTGGTCCAGTACTTTCCATCAAAGCCAATAAGAGAACGCCTAGCCAGTAAAATAAGTTTCCTTTCTAGATCTGCTATATTGGAATTTTTCTTAGAGAAAATCAGGGCTTTATAAAGAAGTATTGGGGATATAGATTGGTAATAATTATATATATCGAAAGTTATAAAGTTAAGTCTTTTTTTATCTTTGAGTTGAAAGAACCATTTGAGGACAGTTTGGGAGCATTGCCAGAGGGGGGGATTTTATTTTCTCTTTTATCTGCGGTATAATTCTGTCTAATATTTTCTTGCTAACTAGTCCTAAATCTGAGCTTGAGTGGCAGATTAATTTTTACGAGGGGTTGTCTTGGAAATTTTGTTTATGGTCCTTCAATGTAAATCTTAGGGTTCCCGGGGTAACGATTTCTGTGAAATTGTGGAGGTTCATTTGTTTGAGTATGTTCATGGCATCTATATTTATCATGTCTAATTCATTTTTATGAACAGTTTTATCAAATTTAATCAGGTCTTTATACATAAGCTTCTTATAGGTGGAGTAATCCTACTTGTAATGGATTTTTGTTTTATCTGCAGGTACAAACAGGTTTGGGGTTTTCTTAACATTCTATGTGAACTTGTTTATTTTACTTGTGTTGGCGTTAATCGGGTGCTTCGGTCTTTCGAATTTTATCTTCTTAAATATGTTTAGCATAAGTTTTTCAAATTCTTCTAAGTGGGGGTTAAATTTTGGGTGGGGGACTGCCTTAAGACTAAGAAATTGGCGGCTACTCTTTCAATTTGTTTTAGTTCTCTGTTAGAATTTATTGGGAGATCATTTCTACAGTGTTCTGGGTGTGGGATTTGTGTTTTGATTTTATACTTTTTGGCTCGGATCGCCCTGAAAGTATTACTTCAAGTAATACCTATCAAGATCTTTCATCTGATTTCTAACCAGTGTCTTATCTCGATTGTATATATATATATATATATATATATATATATATATATATATATATATATATATATATGATTAGTTTTTTTTGGAAAAAGAATTCCAGCAGAGTGCTCAATTAAAAGGAAAATCCAAATTTTAAGAGCGTACTTATATTTTGTGTACAGAAAGTTGTTAGTTGAGACAGGTCATTGGTACCGTCGGTTTCAAGCCCGATAATAAGGCCCGTTTAAGGTATCCTTATCAAGACGAATATTGGCTGAAGAGAGCTTGATAAGGATACCTTAAACGGGCCTTATTATCGGGCTTGAAACCGACGGTACCAATGACCTGTCTCAACTAACAACTTTCTGTACACAATATATATATATATATATATATATATATATTTATGGAAAAAACATACTTGCTAAATGAAAAAAATTAAAATGTTGCAAATTGGTATGCGTAAGTTAATACATTGTGTAAACTTTTTGTATGTGCAAATGTACTTTACACGTTTAGCTATGTTAATTTGCTAAGTTTTAATGTGCATGTGTTCTCATGTCAGATGATAATAAATATCGTAGACGAGATATTTTTTGTTTCCATTCTAACTGATGACACTCAAATCATATTAATAAAATAGTTTTAAAATATCTCTAATATATTGGGTGCAATATAATAATCAATAGGAAATTGGCCGTAGAAAAATATATACGGAATCTGTATTAATTAATATATATATATATATATACCTTACCTCATCCTAACTCAATCAAGACGCAACAAAAGGAGTCACAAAATGCAACAAACAACGATGTGGAGTCTGCAACATAATATTAGAGGGAAACACATACACATTTACGAACCCCATACACACATTCATAATAAAAAAAACCTAGATTGCACCTCAAAAAACGTGATCTATGTAATAAAATGTCCAGCATGCGATAAATCCTACATAGGCGCTACAAAAAACCTTAGTAATAGAGTAGCCCTACACCGATCCAACATCAAAATCGCGGAAAATAGACACCTACATTTATCACAACATATACACACATGCAGTGGAGGCAGATTCGAGATAATGCCCATCTTCCAAACTGACAACTACTTCTACTTGCTAACACAAGAAAAAAATTTCATAGCAAAGTTTAACCCCGCCTTAAACATCTCTCCATAATTATACACATAAATAGGCAAAACACAAAATACACTTACACGCATGCATGCTTGGGTAGGTGTGCACCCTCACACACGAAACAACAAAAAAGCACAATAAGGCACACACACACTTTCGCGGGTGCGCGCGCCCATATCCAGTACAGTACCATTTCTCTTAACTAAACAAACAACTAGAAATTAAACGTATGTATGTGTATGTGCGCGCGTGTGTGCGTGTGTATATGTGTGTGTGCGTGGGTGTGCACATATGATTGTGTATGCGTGTGTGTATATGTATATATCATCTGTTATCTATGCTACATCTTGTTTGTATGTATACGTGCACTTATGTTTGGGTGACCGAATCCATGTATGCATATGTGCTTGGATTGGAAAGGAAACTTCAACCAATATATACATAAGGTGGGATGTATGAATATGTATGTGTGTGTGTGATTGTGAGTGCATGTGCCCATATATATATATGGGTGGATGAGTGTATACACACCCGTATGTATGTGTGTATATGTATATATACATATGTATGCACATGTATGAGTGGGTAAATGTGTTCGTGTGGATATGGATATACGCGTATGTGTGAGCCCCTGCATATGTCTGTGTGTGTGCATGTGTATGTGTATGTGTATGTGCCTACATAGTATGTGGATGTTTGTGAGTGTATGTGCACATACATATATGTGTGTACATATATGTGTGTATGTGCGTGTATGTGTGTGTATATATATCTTCTACCTATTCTCCATCTTACTTGTGTGTGTGTGTGGGTGCGTGTACGTATGTCTGAATGATTAAGCGCATATATACATGCGTGTTTTGGTTGGAAAAAAAGTATATATATATATATATATATATATAAAATAAAAAATAAAAATAATTGTTAGCGGTGGATGTATGCGAGTACGTGTGTGAGTGTGTAGGTGGGTATGCATATATGTATATATGTAGGCTCCTACATATATTTCTATGTATGTACGTGTGTGTATGTGTGTGTGCCTGCGTACGTGTGCGTGTGCATGTGTACATGTACATGAATGTATATGTATGCGTATGTGATTGTGTGTGAGTGTATGCTATACATGGGGAAAGAAAGTCTTTAAAAAGAACTCTAAAAAAATCATAAAAACCTTCACCATATGGACTAAAAAACACTCTTTGAAAATAACTTTGACCGGACACTGTGAACACTTACAGTTGGAGACAGAATGTCTGAACACACGCATCACTCTGAAAAACATATTTAATATCAGCGGAGGTAATTCTACAAACTCCCATTTTAAAGAAAAACTTTTTTACGAAAATATCTGAAGAGAGCACACCCTAAGCTCGAAACGCGTTGTAAAAATATTTTAAAATAAAAATATGATGAAAATCTTAAAAAAAAACCCACAATTGTTGATGGCTACACTCTTTTAAATATATATATATATATATATATATATATATATATATATATATATATATATATATATATATATAATGAAATAAAAAAATTACAATTAAGTTTACCAAAATGATCCAAGATGGTAAAACTAAAGTATATTATAAAGAATTAATATTTATAAAGTAATCTCAACCAAATGTAAAAGCTCGATAAAACCAAATAGGAGATAGAGCTTATAATAAGACCAAGTAGTTCATAAAACATTATCCTTATAGAAGTCCATGACATTTTCCATTGTATGAGCGCCCGACACGAACGGAAAAACAATATCATTATACCATCTTTGGACAAAACTACCCTTAAATTCTAGGCAGAAGATTAAGAATGTATAATTTAGTTTCACGTACGGCCCTAAAACGACATCATTTATTTTATTTATTTTTTCACATTGTACCTGGGGTTATTTTATTTATTATAAATAGATAGAAAGTTATAATATATAACAAACAATAAACTATCTATTTACTAATTTAATGTTCGGAATATGTTATCTACTTCTATTCTTTTTTTTTTTAATTAAAAGGTTCTTCCGATCGAATATTTTATTATGTGGAAACACGTGACACACGTAGTAACGTCGGTTCAAGGTACTACGGTATTAATATATATAAACACACACACACATACATACATATATATATATATATATATATATATATATATATATTGTAATATGAACGATCAGCAAATATGTCATTGTCATATTTTTCTGACCTTACATTTATTGATGCGTCTGTCCAACAGATAAGCGCCAGGTGTCTATAAAACAGGTTGCAAACAGTTTACTCTTAATTTTGTATTTTTATTTATATTTTCTGTGAGTTTGATACAGCAAATTCGCCATCAAACTATTAGTCATTACGAAAACTTCAAAGTTGGTCAGATGCGCGAACAGAGTTCGTACCCCTGTGTCCATCTACTTCAACAATGATGATGTCATCTCTGGCCCGGAAGAGTTCGTTTTAGGCAAATGGCGCTGATCTAACGACAGCATGTCACAAATAATGATGCCCGTATTTAGTTTGTTTGGCATCATCTTGAGATTCCTTTTGCTTAATATTCACATTATTAATATATGATCTATTATATAAAACTGGGGTCTTTTTGACCTTTTGGCCAAGATCAAAGTGTAGTTTTTTTTCTTCTCCCGCCCTCGACACAAATGAATTATTGTATTACATTACACGCTAATAAAAATGTTTTCAAAATTGGGTGCAAAGTAGGACGTCCTCAAGTACGAAAGAGCGAATGCGGTATTATGGTGAAAGAAGTTGTTTTAGTTCTAGAGTGACAAGGATAACCAACGACCCTCATTGTTTTCCCCCCTTTTGAGTTGGACTTTTACCTAAGTTTTTTTTGTTCATGTTCATTTTTTGCCTGAATAAAAGATGTAATATCTCAAAGTTTAGTATCTGTTCCGGCAGATGTTGCATTTTAAGACAATTGCCCTTGTGGCAATAAGTTATTGCCCCATGTAGGGGAAACCCCATATACTATGACAGCAGTACCAGCCTCCTTTCCTCCCCTTGGGGGAGCTGGTCTCCCCTTCCCTTCCCCCTTCCACTCCACATTAAAAACGATCTTGTGTTATAGTTTGCTTACGTGGAGAAGCAAATAAATACCCCCCTCTCGCAGGGGTCTTTTTGGCCTTTTGGCCAAGATCAAAGTGTTTCGACAGATGCTGCATTTTAGGCCATTGCCCTTGTTGCAATAATTATTGGCCCATGTAGAGGAAACCGTATATACCATGACAGAAGTACCAGCTTCCCCTTCCCTTCCCCCTGAGGGAGCTGGTCTCCCTTTCCCTTCCTCCTTCAACTCCACATTAAAAACGACCTTATGTCATATTTAACTTAGTTGAGAAGCAAATAAAATTTGTGTTTGTATGTCAATCTAAAACTTTAGAATGCACAACAATCCCCTACAAATTGGTATTTTAATCAGCGTTACTCCGGCAAAATAATTTCTAAAATTTAATGATAAAATGTCCTAATACGACTCAGAAAATAAGTCAGCATTCTTTCAACTTGAAACACGATATCCCCAGCTTGAATTCATCGTTTCTTTTATATTATTAATCTTGTACGAAGGAACAAGTTGCTTGGAGAAATTTAGAAATATTCTAGAGACACTCTTAATTTTTTGGTATTCATAAAAAATAAGCTTTTAATTTCTGTGTGGTTAAGCTTTGAAATTTCATGCAAATATATTTGAAACAGTCGCCCTTATTCTCAAAAGCTTTTTCATGGTGTCAAGCTTTATGTGAAAAGGCGGAAACACAATTTTGGAATGCTCCGCCAAAGGAAAAGCCAGAATATTGAGAGAGCCAGGAATCGGCTCATTGCGGACAGGCAAATTTTTTGTCCAGCGATCTGTTCTTGCCATGCTATCCCACAAACACAGGAAGCAAGGGAATTTTGTGTAACCACCTTCTAGCCCGAGGAGAAATCCAATGATTGATTAGTGGTGTCTGTATGAAATCATTTCTATAAAAATTTGATTCCATCATATTTTTCTTTGAGGGTCGTTGAACGGCCTAGAAGAACTGGTCCATATAAGTTCTTATTGCGAAGAACATATTTTAAACTTCTTTTGGAACTGTCTATAAGAAAGTGGCAATCTTGAGACAAATAGTGTTCGACATCAAGTTGTCTCAGCAGGCCGCCAACATTGTTGCAGTATATTATGTCATGTTTCCGAGTTAAATATGGCAAGAATTCAATATGGCGTTTTCTGTATATCAGGAGATTTCCAGGATGAAGTTGAATTTTTTCTTTTTATATTGAAGCTAAAAGTTCAGAAGATCCCTTGGAAAAATTGAAATCTCGAGTCAGATCATTGTTCCCCTTGGGGAAAAAGCTGTGGTTGAAGGATGAAAACCAACACCTCATACAGTTGCTTCCCTACTGCCAGTGGACAAAACAGAGACTTGGTCTTCTCTAGAACCAGGCAATTGCAATTATATTTACAACATAGACACAAAAGTGAATCAACGTAAAGGAATATCCACACGTATTGTAAAATATGACGTACCCCTTGAATGGCACAGGGACTGCTTCTTAACAAGTAAAAAAAACGTGTAATACCATTAAATAGCTTCTGGTTAAACTCGGCGATATAAAAAATTCACTAAACAATGATTCTTTTTTAAAAACAAGAAATAATATTAACAAAAAACACGGGTAAATTTCGGAAATGTATTCAGTATGTGGAGTAGTTATTAACGGATATCGAGTAGTTATTCCTGCAGGACTTTAGATATGAATTACAAATAATAATTTCAGATAGATAACTTGGACATTTTAAGGATAGAAGTCTAATGGGAAGTTATATCGATGGGATAATCATAAATAAAAGTACAGTTCAAGAACAAGAAAGATCAAATAGGAAACGTAAGATTACAGACCTAATTATAATAAAAGTACAGTTCAATCGGCTGCTAAACAGCAAAACAAATAAAATAAATACAAAAAGCAAAAGTTCAGCTAGAATTCGTCACTGCCAACTTTCTCTGTAAACTTCCAACACGTGTTCTGCCAACCACCTCTGCCAACAAGCATTTTATTAGAAAACTGACCTCATTCCATTTGCATACGTGTGCAGTGGAAAATGAGATCTCGTGAGATTCCACGAGACTACACCTTATAAATCCATGGCTGCCATCTTTAATTTCTCTTTCTCTCAGATCCCATCCGAAGGTAAGTTGTATAGCCTCTTAATACACACACACGGGGGCGCTTTCCTCTTTGATTATTACAATACACTCTACAAGTTATTCCTGCAGGACTTTAGATATGAATTACAAATAATAATTTCAGGTAGATAACTTGGACATTTTAAGGATAGAGGTCGAATGGGAAATTATATCGATGGGATAAGCATAAATAAAAGAACAGTTCAAGAACAAGAAAGATCAAATAGGAAACGTAAGATTACAGACCTAATAATATTAAAATTTAAACAAACTCCATATAGAGCAAACTTAAAAGGGTGGTGTTATGGCGTGATGAATATCTTCTTTATGTCATGACTCGTCTAGACACTATGCATAAATGCGAAAAAATAAGGCAATCTTGGAGCAGTCTTTCTGTAACAGATTATTCTGTACTTCCTTAAGTAGACACTCTTGTAAATATGCAACCTTGGTGTTTTATTTATTATCGTCTTTTCAAGGTAACACTATATATATATATATATATATATATATATATATATATATATATATATATATATATACACTGCGTGTCAAATTATTAGCGAGATAACATTTTTTTGCCAGTCTCAAAAACTTAACGGTTGTTTCGTATCATAAGCTTCGGAAACGTTGGCAATGCTGAGCTGCGCGTACTGAAAATTTTCGTACTGTTCTGCGCAATGTAAACAACTTGCCATCGTAATTGCTAAATTCATCGTATTTTAGGTCTGTCAAATTATTAACAAGGCAGTTTATTTCGTCAATAAAATGGGTCGTAAAGGTGGTTTGAGTAGTTCTGAAAAGAGTACTATCACAGAACAGCTAGCAAAAGGTAAAACTACCCTCGAAATATCGAAAATGATTGGAAGATACCATCAAACTGTGAAGAACTTTGTCAAGGACCCTACAAAGGTACGTAAGAGAGCTGCTAGAGATAAATTTAGAGTTGTTTCACACCGTTCTCTACTCCAAATTTAAAGTGTAGTTGTTAAGAACCCTGGGCAGACAAGTCGAGAAGTCTTTGACCAAACCGAATTGAAGAATGTCTAAAAAAGTACTCGATGTCGCCTCCTGAAAGAGGTGGCAAAGTCTGTTAAGCCTGTGACAAAGCTTCCATTAAAGCAACATCACATAATAATTTGGTTTGGGATAATCGGATATACTTCAGCTGGTCTATGGAGAGTCCCAGACGCGTAAAATGACGTCAAGTGCTTACATAGCTTTTCTGAAGTAGCACTTTGAACCATGGCTGAAAAAACAAAGGTTGACGTTCAGAAGAATCATTATTTTTATCCAGGATAATTCTTCCTCGCATGCAGCAAAAAAAAACAAAACAAAAAAACAAAGCGTATTTGCAACAACTGGCGTACGGAAGATGGAGTGGTCTGCGAATTCACCAGATTTGAACCCAATTGTGAACCTTTGGAGTATCATGAAGCGACGCCTCTATGCAAGTAGATGCCAATTTAAGAGCAAAGATGAGTTGTGGGAAGCTCCCCAAGATGTATCGCGAGGAATAACTGTTGACGAAATCACAAATTTGACTAATTCTGTAGACCAACGTCTTTTACAAGTTATTCAAGTGCTAAGAATAGCACTAATTATGTCAACGTAGAAATTGCTATGTGGTTATTGTTTTCTAAGAATTTTTTGTAGTTCATTTAATGCTTGAAAATTATTTCAATAAACAGGTTATGGGTATATTGTGTTTTTTTCAAAATCTCGTTAATAACTTGACACGCAGAAATCAACAGATATTCCTATCTTCTGCCATAGTTTCGCTAATACTCATTGAAATACTATGTATATATATATATATATATATATATATATATATATATATATATATATATATATACAGGGTGACCAAAACAAAAAGAAGAGATAAATGGAGGCCATCTAGAACATATGCTGTAGAACGGAGAAAAAAGGCCAAAGACCCTAGTGTTTTGATGTGATGTTTTGAATATAATAAACTAGTTATGGCCAAAGTTTCATTTCATTCGGACAAAACACTAAGAAACGGGGCCTAATTAGAGTTGGGACCCGTTTCTTTTGGTCATCCTGTATATATGAGAGAGAGGGATATGCATTATATAAAACTAAAAATATAAGTGGCAATACCGCAGAAAAAATGTAAACAGCGAAACAAGCAGATATAAAAAAACTCGTCTTTCGCCGTCCAAGGTTTAACCATTTTTATTTCATACGTGCTCTTTCTCTCAAAGGGATATCAGTCATCCATCAGCATTCGAACATGTCGAATAGAACGTTTTGCATGATATTCGAGAAGACATTTGTCATACACTTGAAAATGACTGACAGGAAGACAATAGCATGGGCCACGACAGAACTCGTAGCCATTACTGCAAAGCCTTTCCTTTCAGAATTGATTACAAAAAGAGCCTGCAAGTCTTTTCGTTCTAATTTTTATGCATCAGCTCATTCTGTTCATGATTTTTATGATACTATCATATGTAAGGAAGAACGTTTTATGAAAAAAGAGTGATTGGATAACACTTGCACATATATACATGTGTGTGTATGTGTGTGTGTGTGTGCGTACGTGCGTGTGTGTGTGTGTGTGTGTGTGTGTGTGTGTGTGTGTGTGTGTTTGAGAAGATCAGGGAATTATCAGTTTTCTCGTTTTGAAACACAACACAAAGCAGATCGCCTCTGGTTGCCCATGTCGAACTCTATTCAGCCACTGTTTATGTCTCAACGCTCCACGCATTGACGAAGGGTGGTTTTGTAAAGAGGAAACCTGTATAGACAGAGGCTGAAGAATGTCTACTATAGTAGACGAGAGACTGATTCTCTTTTTTTGTTGGATTTCCAGTCGACAATAGCGATGTTTTCCTGATGTTCTAGTTTCTTTGTTCACACAGTCTGCATTTGCTGTTTTCTTGTGTTTTGTTAATCATTGCTTTGATGTGGTTTGTTCTTATCGAGATGTTTGTGCTGGAGTTATTAGGGATTCGGTTTCTGGGCTTATGTGTCTTTTTCGAATCTATGCCTGTATGTTTTCGTTAACAAAAAAACATGAAAAGCTGTATGTAGGAAAGACTTTCGTCTAGAATTGTAATTTTTTTGAACTAGTATGCATGTATCGCGTGATGTCCTGGTTGTCTCCAGTTTGCCATTTTTCTAGGGTTTTCTTTATGGTTTCATTGCTTATTTCATTGCTTATTTCATTCACTGTTCGATCTTCGATTTGTTGTTACTCTTCTTTCATGTCTTTCAGGCACTCGGCACTTCTGTTGTAGTCCTGACGTTCTTTCCATATCTTACGCCAATAGAGTTTTGTTTCTGTTGGGTTTAGTCGTTCCCTTTTTGTTTTTCATCAGTTCACATTTTGGTAAAATTGGCTTTCATTGTTTTCAAATGCCCTGTTTTGCTTGCACTGTTCAGATTAGTATCTATATCGTCTTAATCGTCTGCTATTTTTTGATTCAGATCTTCCTGTTTCCTTTTTAGCTTCTTCCTGCTAGTCACATTTCCAATTTTCAATTTTCTCTACGTCGCTTTCTTCTTGTTCATCGTTTTGGCTCTTTTTTATTTTTGTTTATTTGGGTTTCTAACCTTATTTTCCATTCAGGTTTTGTCGATGTATCTTTCCCCGGCTGTTTTTCTAATTTAAACTTCATACTTATCATCTTGGCTTCTGTGTATATTAAATTTCTTAGGTCTGTGATTGTATCTGTTGTGATTTATGGGAGGGGTTCTCTGTTTGTGTTTTTAATTTCTTCTGTTCTGTATTTCTTAGAGATAGGAGCTTTGTTTTTTCCTCGTTCGTGAACTGTATAATTTTTCCTATTTCATCTTCTTCTCCTTCTGTTAGCTCTGTTTCATTGTTCTCGGTTTCCACGTTTATAAGGTTCAGTCTTCGCAGGTTCTCCGTCTGTGGTGTTTATATCTTTGCGGCTTCCACACGTGCGGTTCCAATGGGGGCTGCTCCCTGCTCAATTTTCTGACTCACTTTTTGTTGTATTTCTGTTGGTTCCAGTTTTGAGAGCTGTGTGGCGGGTCTCCTGTTACTCAGGTCAACAACTGACCTCTAACTTCTTCGGAACTGTGGCTCGTGATGTAAAGTCTACCAGGAGTCCTTCACATGGATTCTTAACAATTCTCTTTTGAATTCTGCTGTAAAGCAAAATCATGCGCGCCGAATTGACAAGACAGACAAAATCAGGGTTTTCTAACTACGAAAAATTAATTTCACAAAAGTTACAGATTTTTTACATATGTACATCATTCAGTTCACCAAAACATTTTCACAAATCTCTTTCTTCGTCATTGGATTGCTGGTCAGGATAGGCGGGGAGGGGGCGTCCTTGGAGCGGGTGGCGTGTGTGCAATTCAGCAATACGTCCAGAGTTTTGTAATCTGAGACCAAAATGAAACACTTTTCACGCGACCTCAAGATGTCAACCCTGTCATTCAGAAAGCTATAGAGACAATCACCATATAAGTACCCGGCCTCCCAGAGGGCCCAGAGGGGTCTCAACCTCCCCGAATGGGGAGCAAATCGCTCTCTCAAATGGTCATGTCACACCGGCCTCTCTTCGGTATCAGTTTTGCTGTGTTTCCAAGTCTTTTTTCTGTTGTATGATAGTCTCTGGACATGCCCCATAGCTCTTTAATTCGTTTCCGATAGCCCCTGTATCCATATCTAGGATTGCTTCTATAATAACATTACATTACGAGCTTATTCTCTTTCGTTATCAATTTCTTCCTTCGGGTTTTTTATGGTATTCTTGACTGTGCTGTGTTTGGTTTGTATCATTTTGATTCCTGAGATTAAAGGTTATACTTACATGTTCAGTGTCCGTGTTATTTGTGTTTCTGAAATTAGAAAGTGAGCTAACATTCGTAGAATGACGACCGGGTCCCCACGGCTGGCAAGCAGCTTCCGATTATTAAATGGTAAGCTAAACGTTTTGGTTTCGTATCTCAGTGGTTGCGCACGAGTAATTGTTTTCAAACTTTTTAAATCATTACTATACATTGGGTCCAATATAATATAATAAAAAATACAAAAAGCTGCATTCATCAAAATATATTTAATTGTATATTATTACTGGTAAATGCCGGGCTAGTACATATATATATATATATATATATATATATATATATATATATATATATATACATATATACATATATATATATTTCTGTGAAAATATTCTTTATTTACTTATATTGCATTTTTATATATACTAATCCTTATTTAAGAAACTCAATGTAATTACAGAGCATATAATGAATGAATGAAACAAGTTTGTGTTCCAAATTTCATTATGTTGACCATCTTACAATTTATTTCTTTAAATCAGTTTACACTTTCAATTCTTGACAGTATCTGTATTAGTATTATGTGATATAATAATTAAATGATTGATTTTGTTTAACGAAACAGATAATGTCAAGAATTGTAAATGTCAACTGAATTAAAGGAATACAATTTAAAGATGGTAACATCATGAAATTTTGAATATAGACTTTTATCATTCATTATATATATATATATATATATATATATATATATATATATATATATACTTCATAATGTTTTAGGGATACAAAATTTTAATATTGCAATTAGGAAGGGAAGACTTTTATGATTCATGATTAAAAGTAAATTTGTAAATATATAAATATATATATATATTCCTTTAATCTTCTCTCCAAAAAGGGGGAAAAGGGGGAACAGGAGAGGAAAGAAAGAGAAATGGGGAGTCAGCTCACCGGTTTCGACCCTCGCTTCTCAAAGCTGTATTGAGGGAATTTTTAAAACAAAGAATGAAAAATTACGTTTTATTCAATTTACGGGGAGAAAAAAAATGGAAAAACGATTAAAATAAAACGGCGTTATGCTCGAATACCCTAGAGATTAATAACGTTCAAACCCATGAAGCATTCCCTTTGCTTGCAAAGGGAAGGTTTTCTTAGTCGGACGTGAATATTTTCCAAGATCTTAAGGTGATATAGTGAATGAGCACGACTCAGAATAGAAAAAGAGTCCGTGCTAAAGTTCGCTGCACAAGACGGGGTTTTCAAGTAAATGATCAGTAATTGAGGACCCGTATGTGTTAATAACAACGTCCGATGCCCGGTAAGTTCCATTCCTAATTTTACTGGGTACATGTTATTGAATTTTTCCATCTAATCTTAATGTCGTTCGACCCAAGTAGCCAAGTAGTTGGCACCGCAACCACATTCAAAATTATAAATAACTATTATGGTTGGGGGGGGGGGTAGAACGTCTTTTCGAGAAGATGGTAATAAAGTTCTCGTAGAGAACACAACACGTACATTGGCAGCAAAATAACATCCATGAACTGCTGAACTTATTTGTTGGGCAAATTTCTCACTTACTGTACCCAACCAAGGCAAATGAAGATAAATTGGACATTTGGCCACTATATTCTCTTTAATTCGAGAGAATTCAGCCAATTTCTTTTGAATAATTGACCTAATCACATCTAGTGGGTACCCGTTTTTGGATAAAGTATCCGTAATTGTTTCCAATTCCTCATCTATTTTTAACTTGGAACAAATCATAAGGGCACGATGTGTTAGGGTTCAAATTAGATTTATCTTACGTTTTTTAGGGTAAAATGAATCCCAACGAGTGTACCAACCTGTACATGTTGGTTTGCGGTATATAGATGCATAGTAACTAGATGGCGTTTTTGTTACCAATACATCAAGGAAAGCTACGGATGAATTGCACTCTCCCTCATAGGTGTACTTTAACACGGAATGCATTCCATTGAGTAAGGAGAAAAAGGTGTTTGCTTCCGTTTGGTTATTAAATAAACAGAATGTGTTGTCAACATATCGGAAGTACACTAATGATTTTATGGGTCCAGATAGTAAGCGCCCTTCATAGAACCCCGAAAAAATATTCGCCATGGTCGGTCCAAGTACTGAGCCCATGGCCACACTATCTTTTTTCCGATACATAATATTATTGAAACTCAATTTCACAAATGTCGTTGCAAATTTCATAAGTTCAATAAAGATGTTCTCAGGAATAGGAGGAGGTGATATCCGGCCCCGATATAAAAAAATCTGCACATATAACAAGGACACAAGTAAAAAGATTGCTATTGTCATAAAAACACATAAATCTATTAACAATCTTAGACTTTTTGATAAAATCAGCAAAATAAAACGAATCTTTAAGACAATATTTACTATAATGCTGTATAATATAATTTACTATAATGTATTAATAAACCTGTTTTACAACATTGTAGTAAATATTGTCTTAAAGATTCACATAACATCAAAAGATGGAGGAAGTGAGGAGGCATGGCTTTATAAATCTTTTTACCCAAATACGATGCTCAGCATGTTTTTACTTTTGTTTTTAACTTTTGTTTTATACCTTTTGTTGTAAAAATATAATGGATAAACATCTGAAGAAGTTGATGGGGATAGGATATTTTTAGGGAAAAATAAATCGTAAAATTGCCTACTCATCAATAAAACAGTTGTAATGGAAGAATCCAGGAAATAAACGAAGGTTATAAAAAAGAAAACGTGAGCCTTTGAATTTTCAACAAAATTTTACAATATATATATATATATAAATATATATATATATATATATATATATGTGTGTGTGTGTGTGTATGTGTGTGTGTTTGTGTGTGTGTGTAAGTGAATACGCGATATATGAATATATATGTATCGCTTTACAAGATAAAATCGATTTAAGTAATTGGAATTTAATCTGATCGAAATCGTTTTGGGGAAGACCCTTAAAGATGAAATCATTAAATTCTTAATAAAGAGCACTTAGAAAGAATGAAGAGGCAAGTAAAGAGAAACGGATGGGAAATCGATCTTATCCGATTTATCAATCTATTGCTAAAATAATCAATACATTTCAATATACATATGTATGCGTATCTATATATACATATATATTAACTAAGATCGTGAAATACTTTCAAAATACAGATTGTAAAAGTAAAGTCCATATAAATATTTGTATTAATATTTATCAAACAATCTCAATCTGATAAAGAACCTCAATATACAAGCTAGAGCAACAATATAAACGAAAGTTCGAACTTAAATTAAGTAAATTAAAAAATTACGACATATTTATTATTTGTAAGAAATCTAAAAATTTGGAGTTTTTTCTTAATCCATAAATTTTAAATAAATGGCTAATATTTTCTGAAGAAATGTTTTTTTTTTTACCAAATTACTTTTTCAGACATCATAAGTTTTGCTATTTAGCACATAAATGTAAAGCTAAAAAGCTTAAATAGAAAAACTAAAAGAAGCCAAGATATAAAAAAATGATATTCCACGATCTTATCTTGTTATATTGAACTTAACTACAGCATGAAGCATCCATTTTTAATCTTAACTATAAGCGGATATTAACATATTAAGTAAATAGCTTACAATGTTTGTTTACAGTTTTTGTTGTTGTAGGAGATCCCTGCTATTCATAAATAAAATACTCCTCCTATTTTTTTAGTACACGGAAAATTAATCTCCGTTTCTAAAAATTGTTTACACACGAGTTGAGATGGGTTCGGTTTTTAATTCTCAAGACAAACCGGGAAGTCATTTGATGAAAGATTCTTGCAAGAACGAAAGATGATTATCGAAAAAAGTAGGAAATACATATTGACCTTAGTCTTAAAAATCTAACGTGGCCATTACGCTTGAACCGTGTTCCTTAAATTTAAAACACCTCTCGAATCTCCTACCCATCTGGTACCGTCGAAAAGTACCAAACAAACAAAAATAGATAAGTCCAAATCTATTTTTTTTAGCAAAAGGCATTTATTACAACCACTTTCTAAACAATACCTGTTTTTTTTGTTTTTTTTCTAACTGTTAATTTCGTGTGCCATAATTAACAAAAACCCCGCCGTTTCGACAACAGCTTAAAAGTTTCTCGCTGCCACTGCATAGTCACACGCCCAGCTGACCTCACGCGTTTTTCTTTCTGCTTCTCGCAACGTGGTGCATCTTTTCTTTCTTTTTTTTCTTTTCTTCTTACGGAAGCCCGTGCAAATCTTCACCAGTTGCTGATATCTTCACGCGAGCTCATACGCGCTCTGTTATATATAAAAAAAAACTATATTGTAGATAAGAGGGAAATAGCGGGCAGTATAAGACTTACGCAACGTTGCTAAACTTGGAAAGACGTTACTGGCATAAGAAGCAACATTACAGTAAAAACAGCGAATGCATGGAGAGCATTAGACCGACGAACAAATGAACGGGTACAAATGAAATCAGGGCATAAAATAAATCTAGTTGGCAGCCCGACATTGCCCAATCGTAAAAGACGCTTTAACATGATATTCATGCAGATTGCGTATATATTATTATAGAATCAATCCTAAATTGATTATAATATTTTACGAGGGATAATTTGAAAGGTAGGCTAATTTGAAAAAAAAAATAAAGAAATAAAAATAATAATGATAATGTTGTTCAACAAATTCCGTCGGTGTTTGTTCGTAATATCAACTCAGCTCATATTTAGGCTTGACGATGAATGCCCTGTAAAATTCCCTTCGAATTAATAATTAGTTTTAAAATATGCAAACAAGGAAATGATTTGCGGCGATTTTAAATGGTACTTTTTCTTTTATCGTAAATTGAACACATTAATAAGAAAAAAATAAAATAAAATAGTGAGGTATACCCGGATTTTAACAGGGATCATTGGATCTGTAATCGAATGATCTACAAAAAAAAAACTATATCTCCAGAATATAATAAATCTGCTTTCATAGAAGAAATGATTTGCTGAAATTTTATTATCTTCCTTTGTCGGTTTAATGTAAAATACTCACTTGTAAAAAAGTATTATTTTTCACCTATAAGAGAGAAAAGCTACATTTAAGATTTAATTTTTCGATTTTCGATACTTATCGGACGAATTTCTGTACAGAACGTATATAAGAACACTGTCAGATATATGATTTACCTTTGTGTGGAATTTGTAAAAGATAGGCTCAGTCGTTTCGGAACCTATGAGGTAAGAACTCACACACACATAGGTACTTTTATATAATAGTAGAGATAAGACTGGCAACATTACGTCTGTGAGAAAGAGTGAGAGAAGAAGAAGAAGTAGTAGTAGAAGTAGTAGTAGTAGTAGTAGTAGTAGTAGAAGAAGAAGAAGAAGAAGAAGAAGAAGAAGAAGAAGAAGAAGAAGAACGGGAGCCAGCCAATTTGCAGATATATTTTTTGCACTTTAGTAAGTCCCCGCAAATGAGAAAGAGATTCACCGGTCGAAATATAAGAGCACTCCATACATAGTCGATTTAAAATAGAAAATAATTTCAGTTTTAAGAAATCGTTTAAAACGATAGTAAGAACTGATTTTACGAGAAGCAGCAAGACCAATGAATTTTATACATGTACTTCAAGAAAGACTTGGTGAGAAACAAAAGGTAATACGTTTTAGAGTGGCTTTCTTATTAAAATCAGGACCATCCATAAGAATATCAGGGAGAAAACGGACACACTTATAAGTGAAAGACAGAGTTACGGAAAACGCTGTGTTTAGGTTGTAAAAACTGCAGTAAATTCATAACAAACGCTATCGTGAAGCGCACTGCGTTTTGAGTATTATTCGCATAACGATTTGATCGAGGTCACGACCGCTCTTCTTCAAGTGTATCTTGTCGAAATTGGACATCTTTCGAATTCGGGAATCTGTACAAAATTCCGAACGCAATGTTGCATTTTCTCGTTTCATCAACCACGATCGGCAGAAAGATCTTGAACATCATATCTAAAAGTATAGCACGGTCCACATATTTTCAGAACATATAAAGGTAAGGAGGGGTAGTATCAATGTGAACATTGTTTTTAGTGACTTTCTATGTAGCCTAAACGTATCTTTATTAAAATTTCATTAATTTAAAATTCTATGGAGATTACTTTTCTTTTTATTATTACAATTTCCTTGGCCTTCGGGACAAGATCACAGTGTAGTATCTGTTGCTCAGTGGGGGAGCAAATAAACACCATCTGTTCCGGCAGATGCTGCACTGAAGATAATTTGTACCAGTCAATGGAGGGGAAACCCTCTATACTGGGACAATTATTATTTTTGGTAACCAGAGTGCCCCCTTCTTGCCTACTTTTAGGGGAGCTGGTTTTTACCTCACATTAAAAACGGCCTTGTGCCTAATTTGCTCAGTGGGGAGCAAATAAATACCATCTGTTCCGGCAGATACTGCAAGCAAAGACCATATGTGGGGGCGACCCCACATATAAGACCTTGGTCAATGTAGGGGCAACCCTTCATACCAATTCAACCCTTCATACCAATTGTCACTATCCAGCTCCCCTACTCCCCGAGGAGTTGGTCCCCATTTCCCCTTCACTCCTCACATTAAAAATCGGCCTTGTGCCTAATTTGCTCGGTGGGGGAGCAAATAAATACCATCTGTTCCGGCAGATGCTGCAAGCTATGACTAGCAAAGACCAGATGTGGGGGCAACCCCACATACCTGACCTTTAACCAGCTCCCATTTTCCACCTCTCGGGAGCTGGTCCCCTTTTTCCCTTCCCCCTCCCTTCACTCCTCACATTAAAAATTGGCCTTGTGCCTAATTTGCTCGGTGGGGGAGCAAATAAATACCATCTGTTCCGGCAGATACTGCAAGCTATGACTAGCTAGGACTAGCAAAGACCAGATGTGGGGGCAACCCCACATGCCTGACCTTTAACCAGCTCCCATTTCCCACCTCTCGGGAGCTGGTCCCCTTTTTCCCTTCCCCCTCCCTTCACTCCTCACATTAAAAATTGGCCTTGTGCCTAATTTGCTCGGTGGGGGAGCAAATAAATACCATCTGTTCCGGCAGATGCTGCACTTCCATTTCTTGTTCTCTTTCGGTGGAGGAGAAATCCTTCACGACTGAGACAATTCTTATTTTTGTACCTTTTCTCCACGTTAAAAAAACGACCCTGGTGTCTAACTCTGTCCCGTGGGGAGGCATAGTAAATAGGTACTTTTCTTTTTATTACTTGGATAGCGTCGCATATCAATGACGGGAGACCATTCTAGTATAAAGACTAATGCGTGTTAGGTAGACGATGAGACAAAACTATTATGATAAGTAACGGTACAACTAGAATAGGGTTAAAAAATATAAGAGGAGAGTTCAATACAACCTATTTATATTAGAATTGAAAACGAACATAAGTAGTTGGGGAATAGTTGCACGTTATTTTGTTCCATAGACAGGCAGTTCTGCTGCTAATGATGTTCTACAAAGCATTATACAACCTCTCTCTCTCTCTCTCTCTCTCTCTCTCTCTCTCTATATATATATATATATATATATATATATATATATATATATATATATATGCCTGTGTGTATACAGTTAGACATATACATATAATGGTTTTAAAATAAAATACGTTTGACAACAAAATTACATCGCAAATTATGAAAATAAACAAATATTTATGTTTAAAATGAATATTTCGGCGCTGTACGTTATCTGCAGAATCTTATATATTTTTAATATAATATTAAATTGAAGAAAAAAAAAGTAAAGTGTTCGCGTGTTGGTCTGTGTGCGGTGTTATTTTGAAATGTCGGAAAAGAATCCTTGACGTGATACGAAAGTCAGTGGTGTTTTCCGTGATAGAAGCGTTGATTGAATGTTAAAATATAATATGTATGAAATAAGTTTGAAAATCAAATTACAACGGAATATTATGAAAAGAAATATGCATTTATTTGCTTAAAATTATATTTCATCACACGCACGCCAAACATGATTTTTCAAAATAATATCGCACACAGAGAACCTTTTACTCACTTCTTTTCTCTTTCAATTAAACATCATGGCGTGAAAAATTATTTATAATATTCGGAAGATTGCGTATAACGACGAAATATTTTAAACAAATAGTTGTTTCTGCTCATAATATTGCGTTGTAATTAGGTTTTCAAACGTATTTGATACGTATTTTATTTTAAAATTCAATCAACACTTCTATCACGGAAAACACAAACATCTTCCATATCACGTACGCGAGGCATTCTCTTCCAGCATTTTAAAACAACACCGCACATAGGTTAACACGCGGAATCTTTAATAATTTTTTCCCCAATTTAATCTTATGGCGAGAAAAAATATGTGTGCGTGAATATATATATATATATATATATATATATATATATATATATATATGATTGCAACGTCTTATCAGACGAGTGCCACTTTCTCAAGCACTTAAAGTCCATGAGCCCAAAAATGACTTCCATCGCCACAGGACCATTTTGATAGACAAATGTCTGAGGGAGTATCTATACACAGATGATGTTACAGAGTCTTAGCTTTGTACAACTGCTAAGTCTCTCTCTCTCTCTCTCGGTTCAAAATGTTGAGATCCAGCAACAAGCAAGAGCAAGATAGCCAGCAACAAGTTAAACTGCAGACCAGCTTTGTGCGGGTACTAGTCTCCTGCTTTATGACTTTTTAAATCAGAGATTTGCTTCTCCTAGACAGGTTGCCTTCACCACGGCTTACGTGAGCCCTCTCCACCCCAAGACACACATACATACACACAAACACACACGGTGCTAGTTTGCTGTTGACCCCGAAAAAGGGTTCATTCGCCCTTTGGAAGGTCTTGTTTTTTAATTCTTCAAGGAGACTAGCCACCCCCTCACCAAACAAGTCTTGTGGAGAAACCAATTTAGTCGACGGTGACCCGACCATGAGGCAGGTAGTACTGGGTTACATGGCACCAGTAGCATATGACATGACCTGACATATATATATATATATATATATATATATATATATATATATATCTACAGATATATATATATATATTTAATAATGTGATTCATAATTTAAAATTCAAATTAGAATTAAAAATAAAAAATCTGTTTCATAAGAAGGAGCAACAACAAAGTCAATAATTTGTACGATCGTTTCGGAAACGATGTTTTTATTGTGATAGACATTAAGCCACGGACAATAATTTTGACATATAGTTTTTTAAACAAAGTCTCCTCTTCAGCAACAGTATTGGGTGTTTTTTTTATATGTAAAAGGCACTATAAACAAACCTAGCCATTTTTACGCAAGACAGAAGTATCTTTTAATTGTTCGCCTTTTGAAAACCGTTATTATTGTCAAAGCATTCATTTGGATGTTGAGTGTAGCTGATAAATGTATGAATATATATATATATATATATATATATATATATATATATATATATATATATATATATATATATATATATATAATGGATTAAAAGTTACGCCGAACTGTATTATATCATAAGACCGAAAAGGATGAAAGGTGATAGAAAATAGACAAACTTTTTAGGCTATGATATTTGAAATCTTTTTGAGGTTATTTTATCCACGAACCTTCTATGAGAGTTCAATCCCGAGGCGTTTTATGTTGGACTTATATCATCATACATGGATTACGATTCTAAAGATTTAAGTTGAACTTCTTATAAATCTTTGGACTTTTTCTATTTTGACTCTACTTAATTACTCCTTTTTTATTCTCTTCATATATTTTTTTTCTATTTTACTCCTTCTTATATTTTTTGATCGTTTCGTCGGATATCAATGCTTTTTCCTGTTTTACGACTCGAAATCTTTGATTAAAATAAAAGTGGCAGGGATTTGTCACTCGGATGCTTTGATTTACTCTCACTCCCACACTTGTTATTGAAAAATCTTTTGCATTTGACATCTATTTCATTGTAGCAATGTTATTAGTTCATTCATTTGGTTTTGCTATTTTCGTAATCTAAACCATATTTCCCACCTAAATACGGGACGTTTAATAAACTTAGACAATTAGACAGTTTTTCTAATTCAAAAGATCTTCTATTACATTCTTTATTTGGCATTATTGTTCATTAAGAGTTACTCTCATTATCCTTAATTTTTACTGTTCATTTACTTATGCTAGATTTCATATTTTACTAGCCTGGGTACCCGGCGTTGTTCGGATGTTTGGAAGTATATGTTGAGTAAAAAAGAAAAGAGAAAAGAAAAAGTGGTAGTAGGCAGGCAGGCTCGAACTTGAGGAAAAAGACGTGAAGAAAAAAAACGTGACGTCTTTGCCCTTGCGTCCATCGCCAAACCAGAAGTGGCGAATGTGAAAATTAAGGCTAGTCAATCGTTATAAGTGGATGACTTTCGAAAATATCGGTGAAAAAAGCTCCCCCCTTGTAGAAAAGTGCCAGGTTAGGGGAGGGGAGGAATTAATATTTGTAGTCATTTTTTCGATATTTGTCATCCAAAGGGTCGAGCTTAAAAACGATATTGATCTCGAGAAAATCTGTCGCCTCTGTCGAAGGTTTTAGCCAGACATACAAACCAACATACAAACATACATACATACATTTAAACAGATAGGTGAGATTTACATTACAGATTATTTCAAAAATTTACGTAAAGCTATAAGGTTTCATTACTTAAAATGTTGATTACAATGCTATTTATACCCCTTATTGTGTTACATTTTATTACGGACTCCAAATGTCCATTATGTATATACGTTCCGGTGACGTATCTTAATTCACTGTCTCCCTTCGTTCTTTAGTGACCATGTGTTCCTTAAACTGACCCACGGCTGCACTGCTCTTCTTTCTACCTATTGTTCTCTGAGGGAAAATATTTTCATGAACGCAGTAATGGAAACGCAGAGTCTTCTCTTTTTAATTATTTTTTTTTTTACAGTTTAGTTGATTGGACATCAACACAGCGATGTTCAAAAACGCTCTGCCGAGTTCTCTTCGCTAGCCCTTATAGCTTATAAGTGAGGTCTTGGAGTTCTGTGGACTTCACCTCTAAAATGCGTTGCTTTTCTCTCGCCTTAACAACAGAATGCGTAAACTCTTTTGCAAATCTCACATCAAAGCGTAATCTCGTCAATACTATTTCCCACGCACCTGATACCATGGCGTCATAATGTGGCGATGAATCACGTCATGTGTGAAATGAGCACACAGTTCCTATTAAACGTATCTCTAGTGTGACTCCCCCTTGTCAAAACAGAATAACGACAGATTTTGAACTCAATAACTTCTCAAATTAAAACAGAGCTCCGTTTTTAAATCTATGACTGCTATTCTGCTAAAGTAGAGACCCATTCTATAACAAAAAAAAAACACGTCTGGGTAACACAATATCGCATGTAATGAAGACTGAACCTTGAATCTCAAGAATCTTGTCAGTCAGAACTGAATTTTAATCAAACTTTTCTCTGTTGGATAGGATTCATCTGATCAAGTCAGAGATTGTATTTGTCGAAATTTGACAAAACATCCAACATAAGAATAGTCTGAATCATCTAATTTACAAAATCCTTCAATCTTTATTATAATAATAATGTTTAGCCAAATTTGACTGGGGTCATACCAAATCGCAATATATGTAGCTGTATCTTAAGGGTTTCTCTAGACACACTTACAGATGAAAAATACAATTTCCTTTTATATACTAAATCTATTTATAATTCAGAAATTTAACAATTTCTAGTGAAAAGTGTAGTTTTTTGTGTACATCTACATATCTATAAAAGTTAAATTGTGTTTGTGTGTGTCTGTGTTTGTACATTTCCCTATCAAACTACTCTGCCAATTTTCAATCTACATACTCGAGTTTTGGCACTACAGATATTGAGGTTTCGAGCAAATCTTTTTAATTGTTTTTTTAATCAGAAATCTGGATATCAAGGAGCCAAAGTTCAACGATTTGACCTTTGAAATCTCTATCAAACTCATCCGCCAATTTTGGGTCTAAACACTTGAAATTTTGGATGGAGTTCACTTGGACATGGATCAAACATTTTAATTTGATTTGAGCCTAAAACTAAAAAATGTTAAGGGGCCAAAATTGTGACCAAAGTTTAAAATAATTACCTCTGCGGTCTCTACCGAGTAACTCAGACAATGTTTGGTTTAAACATTCAAAATTTAAGATAAAGTGTATTCAGACAGAGGACAGGCTTTTTTTTATCAGTTTTTGGTCAAAAACTGTACTGCCAAGGGGCCAAAGTTCAAACACTTCGTGGTTTCTAGCAAACTATTCAGCCAATTAGGGGTCTAAAGATTTGAAGTTTTGCAAAAGGGTATTCAGACATACAGCAAGCTTTTTAATCAGTTTTAAGGCGAATATTTGGTTGCCAAGAGGTCAAAGTTTAAAGAGTTGACCTTTGCAGACTTTACCAAACTCCTTCACTAATTTTAGGTCTAAACACTTGACATTTGACCTTGACATGATCCAAACATTTTAATTTATATGTAAATATGCACAGAAATTTATGAACAGTACATATTCCCCGTGTAAAGCCGGGCTTAACTGCTTGTTTATAAATTATTTAAAATAAGTTTCGTTTCATAATCATTAGCATTCAAACGAAAAAAAATAACGTACATTCAGATTCTAAATTGTTCGTCTTTTTCCTATTTCTGTACCGAATTTTAAGGATATATAAATACTTATATATATATATATATATATATATATATAGTCATTCACATACAGTACTTTCTCGATGTTTCCCAGCTCATCAGTGCGGCTAGACAAGCATCTACCTCAAGCCAGGATCGAAACCCGACAGCCCAAACGACAGTCGGAGCTTCTAACCGTTGCGCTATTTGGCTGCTGCTATGCGGGCAGTGAGTTAACAATGCTTTGACATTGTCCAAATACGTAAGCTCAATTTGTTTACACAAAGAGCATCGCTTAATACATTAATGGTAATTTGTATATCATTTTATATATATATTATATATATTATATATTATATATATATATTATATCTATGTACATATATATATCAGAGAATAGTGTCATTACATTCTTCAAAAATGCATATATTTTCATTCTCAAAATGGTAATACAACAGGCAGACATTGCAATTAATAAACCAAATGTTTCATGGTGTTGGCTTCAGTCAGAAAAAATAAAGTTATATGGTCATTTTCGGTCGTTGAAAGATACAAAAATATAGAAAACAAATAATGTTTTCTAATGCCCACTATGAGTTCTCGAAACCTCACGCCGATTGTTGTGGCTGTATGAAACGGGTCCTAAAAGAAGACGTGAACAACATGTTTTGGTAGAAAAATATACTGAGAAGAACGTGAATCTTACATCATATTTGTGATGAAGACTATGATTTAAGCACTAGGGCAGTTGCCTATTATAATATTTTCAATTCATTTACTAACTCAGTGTTTGAGAGATAAAGAACTTTAATGGAACATTCGAATATCTATGTATCTTATATAGAGTTTAACTGTTAATCCCAGGTTGTGGGTTCCTTAATTTCTACGCCTGACGTAAAATAAAGCAAAAAATGATATAAAATTTACCTCGGGCGATCATCCATTAGTTTAGTGACTCTCAAAACAAAACGAGGAGTCTATTCTGAAAGTTGCGAACATATTTGCTATCGTCGTCCAACTATGATCTGTGATTATTTGCCTACTATAGCGTATCACTGCTGTAAACATGACACAAGATGAGGAATGTGTTGGACGATGATGACTTTTTAGTAGATTCTGAAATATCAATCATGGAATTTCGGTTAGACTTGGAGAGTGTTAGAAAAAAAAAAGAGTAAAACGTATCGAATTATTCCACGCAACTGTTTTCAAATCTGAATCCATGTTGTAAAAAATTGTCGATGAAAAAAAAGTAATTCCTGCCAATGAATATAAATAAAATACACAAAGCAAAAAGCGGATGATTTATCAAATTTAATTATCGATAAAAGTTTTGCGTTTGAAAAAGAATATTGTAGCTAAACACATTTTGATCAGACATTTGTTTTTTATTCGAATCCAATTTATATTCGTGTAAGTCACCGAAAAATAATGAAAGAAAAATTTAAAGCGTACGAATGTTTAGAAAACATTTATAGTAGAAAATATTTAATTTGAAATGGATATAAGACCGCCAATCAGTATCCAGTTGCCGCAGATTAGAATGAATGGTTCAGGTATGGTTGCAAATCGTAAGATTGGCAGCTAGCACTCTCCATGCCATTTTATAAAGGCAAGGTTTCGGTTTTCTTAAAAATGTTGCTCCAAATAAAAGACAAGACAAAATTATATATCTTCGTCTTCTTTTTCTTGTTCTTGTTGTTATTGCTGTTGTTCTATTTATTAGTATTCGCCTTTATCTCGGCTTCCGTCTTCGTCAGTTTTTCCATCTTTTCTTTGTTATTTGTTCTTTTTCGTGATCCTGTTTTCATCTTCTTTTTCTTCATCATGGTCTGCATGTTCACCATCTTCTTTTTCTTGTTTCCTTCTTCTTCCTCGTCTCTTTTTCTTCTATTATTATCTTCTTCGTATATTTCGTCAGTTTATTCTCTTCTTTTTCTTCTTCGCCCTTACCTTCTTCTTACTCCGTCGTCGCCTTCTTTTTCTTGGGTCATTCACCAATCGATGCTCGTTCACTCCTTGAATCTTCAGATGATTATAGCTATATATCTTCTTGTTTTGTACGTATTGTTTTTTCTTCTTCGCCATCTTCGTCTTTTACTGCGTCATCTTATTCTACTTCGTTTTCTTCGTCGTCAACTTCTTCTTAATCATCTTGGGTCATCCATCAATTGATGATGAAACATTAAAAAATTGTGTATTATGATGCTCACTCACTCCTTGCAGATAATGGCTTGAATCCCAAAAAAGCCAATGTCCTTCACCAGTCTTGAGTGTTTTTTTTTGTTTTTTTTTACATAGGCATCACCACATTATCAAGGCCAAGAGGCCACTCAAGGATAAGGGGTAAATATTGTACATTAGAAATTGGACAATATAGTAATCATTAGTAATGAAAATTTGGAAAATTTGATAACTTATATGGAACGGCTCATCAAGAACTTATTTACGTTAGACTTGAAGACTACCATATTGTAGTCAGCCGGAAAGCAGGAAAACGGAAGACAATTCCACAGGCGTGCAGTTCTAAGAAAGAAGCTTTGTTCATGGAATCTACGTTTAGGTTTAGGCACAGATAAATAGTGGGGGGAATTATTGATAGTGTTTACAGCTAGACGAGTGTTTCTTGTGAAAGTTTGGCGAGGGGGGACCATAGATTGAAGCTCAGTCGAACACTTTCCATGAAAATAACGATACATCAGAGACAAACTCGCAACATCTCTTCTGTGAAGTAGAGGTTGCAAGGAAGAGAAAAGGACATCTCCTACGAGGCTACAAAGTCTATTTTGAACTCTATCAAGGCAGGCCAAGTCCTTTCTAGCAGCTCCTGCCCAGATGTGGCAACAGTATTCAATCCTTGGACGTACCTGGCTCTTATATAGATAGAGAATAGCATCAGCAGTGAGATATCTACCGGATCGATAGAAAGTTCCCACCATTTTTCCAGCGGCCTTGGCAACAGATTTGATGTACGTGTTCCATTTAAGATCAGGAGTAATGGTCAAGCCAAGAAGCTTGTCAAAACTTGAGGCCTCCTGAAGACGAGAACCATTCATTTCAATTGATGCCAGATGTGGATCAGAATGTTGATGATGTAAAGAGAGAAGCTTGGTTTTAGATGCATTAAAAGTAACCAGCCACTCCTTACCCCATTGTACTACGTGCTCAAGATCAGAGGAGAGAGAATTGGAGAGAACGTGGTCGTTTACTGTCTTAGATGTGCTACCATAAATGGTAGTGTCGTCAGCATAGATGTCTACAAATGATGTAAGGATGTGATTTGGAAGATCATTAATATAGATCAGGAAGAGAGTTGGGGCCAGGATGGATCCCTGAGGGACACCGGCATTAATACTGTGAGATTCTGATTTTTGCCCCTCAACTACTACTCTTATGAACCTATCAGAATGTTATTCGAGGCTTCTCCGCCTGCCGTTGTACCCCTGAGAATTGCAAAAACATTTTTTCCAGTAGGTTCATCATGTCAAGATATATATCGAGCATGCTCAAAATTTCGGCACTTATTGCAGATATGCATCAGAGAGTGTCGTACACCATTTCTCTCCTTTTAACATTGTCTCTCTACAATATATTGTAGACGATGCCCAGCATCTCTGTGTATGATCAGTCAAGTTTCGATGATCGAATAACGTTTATAACGTTGCGTAACAAGAGCCGTATTTTGATGAAAGTGTGTGAGTGACGATTTCAAAATCAGAAGTCACCTCACCGGAAGTTGATGAAAACACATGAATTCCAGCTAGACACGTACGATGCCGAAAGAC
The DNA here is from genome assembly GCF_053919585.1 of Euprymna scolopes. Taxonomy (NCBI): domain Eukaryota; kingdom Metazoa; phylum Mollusca; class Cephalopoda; order Sepiida; family Sepiolidae; genus Euprymna; species Euprymna scolopes. Next base: position 79,247,931 of record NC_136520.1, on the reverse strand, counting down.
GCGCTACATGTGTATGTATCTCTCTATATCTACCTCACACGTATGCAAGTTATCAATATATGTTTATATATTTGTATGCACTAAATTAATAAAGCAACCGTTATAAATTTTACAAGACATCTTCTAAGTGTAAGCGTGTATAGAGCCGATTTTTATTGTTCAGTTTACTTCCATTCTAAGAAAACAAAGATGGCGGTAAAAGTCGTGATATTTCAAATTCCTCAATGAAGTCACCTCAATTAAAATTGATAAAACCACGTGTTCTGTACGGGACTTATTTTTACCCTTTTTGTTTAGCGAGACTAAAACAAAACAAGACAAAAAAAAAGAACGCGTTTGTATATTGTCTCTAATGTCGCGCACAGTATGGTCGGATCTAACGTTATGTGCCACCCGTCCATCTATCTCCTTCTCTCTCTTACACGTGACCTTTTCTTTTTTGTTAAATAAACCATTTATGTAATCATTGTTGTCCAATTGAATTTATTAGAAGACAAAACACATGAGTTTACAACAACAACAATAACGACGTTCATCATTCAAAAACTACCGTATTTGAATATATGACTAAGTGCCAGATTTAGTCATTTAGAACTGCTTTAAAGCTTCACCGCTCACTCATATTTAGACCAAATTTCAAAATATTATGACAGTTTATAGATACAATTCTCAGCAATATTGTGAGAAAAATTTCAATTTTCGTTCAGTACAAAATTTATGATGAATTTACTGGTGCTCAAAATCGTAAAAAAATAAGGAGGCGAGCGACGTTTTATATGACTGGTTTCCATAGCAACCGCGTCACTTTAGCGATTACTGTTGCTATCAATTCACCGTTCTCGCGAAAAGAGAAGTAACAAGTGAAACAGAGAAAATGAAATCATGGGAGATAATTGGCGGAATTGTATTGAAAGAAGACGAGTGTCGTACATTATTACGACATATGTGTGTATAATTTGTTTATGGGGGGAAATAAAACGGAAATTAAACATAGAACAAGTGAATTTACCGGAAGTCTGGAAAAACATGGATTACAATAGAAAAATGCGAGCACGAAAAGCAATATAGTTAAGCTTAAACATGGAAAAGTAAAGGACTAGTTATTAAAACTGAAAAAGAAAAGAACAGGATAGTCCCCCTCGCCAATCTTTCACGAAAAACACCCGTCTAGCTGAATCCACTGTGAAAAATTTCCACCACTCTATATCTTTGCCTAAATCAAAGCATGGAAAAGTAAAGTACTAGTTGTTAGAAATGGAAAAGAAAAGAACAAGATATTCTAATAAAAATATAATAAAATTTATACCATAAAGTATTGCAGCATTATGATTTTTTAAATTCAATTTATAACATTAATTGTTGGTGCTCCAATATTTTAAGTCATAAATTTATTATTTTTTACTAGAATATCTTGTCCTTTTCTTTTCCACTTCTAACAACTAGTACTTTACTTTTCCATGTTAAAGCTTAACCATATTACTTTTCATGCTTGAATTTTACTATTGTAATACACTTATCGCTAAGTGAAATGCATCACATATTTGTCTGCTTTAGAAATTGTGAATTTTGTCTCCTTTTGTACTGCAGCTTTCCAGTTATCGTTATGCTGAAGATAATATCATTTTTAACCCCCAGAAAAAAAATCTGAAAATCCTCAGGTGTGCCAATTTTATTCGCAGGTTCATAAAAGGATCACTGAGGTGTAATGTTGCGTTTTGACTTTGGTTCATACGTGGAAGATCATAATCATTTTCTCTTATGAACGACTTTTTTTTATCTTCGTCAGAGTGAGGAAACGCCGATGGCAACTGGGTTATTCTATTCCTCAAAAAGGACAATTCAAAACAAAACAGTCAGTACGTACGCAGAGAATGTGCTTATTTTTTATATTATTTGTAAGTTGAATTCAAGTTTCGCAATATTTTCTGTTTATTAAATTATAAGCCGAAAGTAGAGAATAGTAACAACACATCATCTCATCAGCATGTGCGGAAGAGGTTTCTAAAAAATAACGTTATTATTTCAGCACGGTACCTTCTCTGCATAGATACCAAGACGGACGATGTTTATTCTGCTGGGTACCATGTTCAAAATCACTGAGCAATCGAGGGTCGAGGGTTGTTAATTAATGTTTAATCAAATCTTAACAGATCATGTTAAGATAACGTGTTTGCACTTTTAGACTTCGACTTTAACTGGCAATTTTTCTCATTCACTCTCCTTTTGAGCCATGTTCAGTCACATCCATTTCTATTATTCTTCACAGTAATATAAAGTTGACATCACTATTAACAGGCTGAGCTCGAGTGTTTTTCATCTCTTGTTTTTTTTTTCAACTTACTAAATAAGACAATTATAAGTCTTCTAAACCAATATTATGGTGTAGCCTTTAAATTGGTTACGTACCTATAACCGTAAAAAATAGTATTTATAACTTAAAAATGACGGAGAATTCAAGTCTCTTTAGAATATTCTTCCTATTCTTTGTTTATCAGTTTATATAAACTTGGTTATATATTTGTGTGTACATGATTCGATCCTAAACTAATTAACCGATCATTTTAAACCACTACAGTAGCGCCACTAGGCGTAAGGGTAAGTAAAGACGATTTAAAGTGTTTAATATGGTTTTCTGAAGAGGAGTTACAAATGGGTTTAAGCACTTCATAAAAATTTGTTCAATTTTTGTGAACATTTTGGAATTAGGTATTACACCTCGATTAATGAATATTACTAGATTTTTAATTTATTCTCAGCATTAAAAAGAGGCGTTAAATAGACTCAAAATTTCAATTAAAATTTCAAATAGTCCAGTTTCATTAGAGTTTAATGTATAATAGTGAGGCACCAATTAATCAAGTTACCCTGAATTTCAATTCCTTCTTTAGAGCCGTAAGCTAAAGCGTTCGATTTAAGGGCATTTCTAGAATCAAAATCATTGCATGTTTTTCTTTATCACAATTATTATTTTATGTTTTATATCGATGAATAATCTTTTAAATACGAAATGTCTTTTTTTTAATTCGTTGTTTCCTATTTTCAAGTCACATTACATAAGTGGTCGACGATTGTCTCGTCTGCCTGCTTTAGTCTAGGACCCACCGCAGTGCACTCAGAAGAAATCTCACATACCTCTCTGCAGTGACTTAGTCCACATTGTAATCTATATAGTACTGTAGAGAACCTACTGTCGATTTTATCAAAATATTCTTATTTAGAAATAAGTTTAAAATACAAATATTATAGTTCAGTTGTGCTCTAAACAGAAGCATTCATTTCGAATGCCCGCCTGTCTTATTAAAGAACCTACTGTTTATTTTATACGCCGGGTCCTTCTACTTTTCTAATACATTGATCAAATTAGCTGTTCTTACTTTCGTGTTCGATATTTATCCTATGCACTCTGATACAAAATCTATCTAAGAACACCCCCAGACATATAAAGTATATTCGCATAATTTTTTTAAAAATCGAGCCAGCAGTTACGGAATTCAGAGGACACAAACTCTTTCTCAAAAACACGGCTACACACAAATGCTTTTAATATATGTGTAGAGAGCAGTGTCTTGATTGATCACTGGCATCATCCCATAAATGCAGTGAGTAAGCGTTTAAGTAATCTACATGTACAAACAGTTTTGTGTTCGTTTAACGTTTGTTTGTGTAAATGTTGCAGGGCTCATTAAGAAAAAAAACGAAGATATTGAAGACGAGTACAAAATAGGAACAGAACGAAGACAAATGAAACATAGAAAGAAAACGAAGACGATTAAATAGAAGAGAAAGAAGACGAATAAAAAAGAATAAAAAAAGAACGAAGACGAATAAAAAAGAGAAAAAGAAAGAAGACGAATAAAAAAGAGAAAAAGAAGACGAATAAAAAAGAGAAAAAAGACGAATAAAAAGAGAAAAAGAAAGAAGACGAATAAAAAAGAGAAAAAGAAAGAAGACGAATAAAAAAGAAAGAAGACGAATAAAAAAGAGAATAAAAAAAGAAAGAAGACGAATAAAAAAGAGAAAAAAGAAGACGAATAAAAAAGAGAAAAAGAAAGAAGATGAATAAAAAAGAGAAAAAAGAAGACGAATAAAAAAGAGAAAAAGAAAGAAGACGAATAAAAAAGAGAAAAAGAAAGAGGACGAATAAAAAAAGAAAGAAGACGAATAAAAAAGAGAAAAAGAAAGAAGACGAATAAAAAAAGAAAGAAGACGAATAAAAAAGAGAAAAAAGACGAATAAAAAGAGAAAAAGAAAGAAGACGAATAAAAAAGAGAAAAAGAAAGAAGACGAATAAAAAAAGAAAGAAGACGAATAAAAAAGAGAAAAAGAAAGAAGACGAATAAAAAAGAGAAAAAGAAAGAAGACGAATAAGAAAGAGAAAGAAAGAAGACGAATAAAGAAGAAATAAGACGAATAAAAAAGAGAAAAAGAAAGAAGACGAATAAAAAAGAGAAAAAGAAAGAAGACGAATAAAAAGAGAAAAAGAAAGAAGACGAATAAAAAAGAGAAAGAAAGAAGACGAATAAAAAAGAAAGAAGACGAATAAAAAAGAGAAAAAGAAAGAAGACGAATAAAAAAAAGAAAAAAAAAGAAGACGAATAAAAAAGAAAGAAGACGAATAAAAAAGAAAGAAGACGAATAAAAAAGAGAAAAAGAAAGAAGACGAATAAAAAAAGAGAAAGAAAGAAGACGAATAAAAAAGAAAGAAGACGAATAAAAAAGAGAAAAAGAAAGAAGACGAATAAAAAAGAAAGAAGACGAATAAAAAAGAAAGAAGACGAATAAAAAAGAGAAAAAGAAAGAAGACGAATAAAAAAAGAGAAAGAAAGAAGACGAATAAAAAAGAAAGAAGACGAATAAAAAAGAGAAAAAGAAAGAAGACGAATAAAAAAGAGAAAGAAGACGAATAAAAAAGAGAAAAAAGACGAATAAAAAAGAAAGAAGACGAATAAAAAAGAGAAAAAGAAAGAAGACGAATAAAAAAGAGAAAAAGAAAGAAGACGAATAAGAAAGAGAAAGAAAGAAGACGAATAAAGAAGAAATAAGACGAATACAAAAGAGAAAAAGAAAGAAGACGAATAAAAAAGAGAAAAAGAAAGAAGACGAATAAAAAGAGAAAAAGAAAGAAGACGAATCAAAAAGAGAAAGAAAGAAGACGAATAAAAAAGAAAGAAGATGAATAAAAAAGAGAAAAAGAAAGAAGACGAATAAAAAAGAGAAAAAGAAAGAAGACGAATAAAAAAGAAAGAAGACGAATAAAAAAGAAAGAAGACGAATAAAAAAGAGAAAAAGAAAGAAGACGAATAAAAAAGAGAAAAAGAAAGAAGACGAATAAGAAAGAGAAAGAAAGAAGACGAATAAAGAAGAAATAAGACGAATAAAAAAGAGAAAAAGAAAGAAGACGAATAAGAAAGAGAAAGAAAGAAGACGAATAAAGAAGAAATAAGACGAATAAAAAAGAGAAAAAGAAAGAAGACGAATAAAAAAGAGAAAAAGAAAGAAGACGAATAAAAAGAGAAAAAGAAAGAAGACGAATAAAAAAAAGAAAGAAAGAAGACGAATAAAAAAGAAAGAAGACGAATAAAAAAGAGAAAAAGAAAGAAGACGAATAAAAAAGAGAAAAAGAAAGAAGACGAATAAAAAAGAAAGAAGACGAATAAAAAAGAAAGAAGACGAATAAAAAAGAGAAAAAGAAAGAAGACGAATAAAAAAAGAGAAAGAAAGAAGACGAATAAAAAAGAAAGAAGACGAATAAAAAAGAGAAAAAGAAAGAAGACGAATAAAAAAGAAAGAAGACGAATAAAAAAGAAAGAAGACGAATAAAAAAGAGAAAAAGAAAGAAGACGAATAAAAAAAAGAAAGAAAGAAGACGAATAAAAAAGAAAGAAGACGAATAAAAAAGAGAAAAAGAAAGAAGACGAATAAAAAAGAGAAAAAGAAAGAAGACGAATAAAAAAGAAAGAAGACGAATAAAAAAGAAAGAAGACGAATAAAAAAGAGAAAAAGAAAGAAGACGAATAAAAAAAGAGAAAGAAAGAAGACGAATAAAAAAGAAAGAAGACGAATAAAAAAGAGAAAAAGAAAGAAGACGAATAAAAAAGAGAAAAAGAAAAAAGACGAATAAAAAAAGAAAGAAGACGAATAAAAAAGAGAAAAAGAAAGAAGACGAATAAGAAAGAGAAAGAAAGAAGACGAATAAAGAAGAAAGAAGACGAATAAAAAAGAAAGAAGACGAATAAAAAAGAGAAAAAGAAAGAAGACGAATAAAAAAAAAGAAAGAAAGAAGACGAATAAAAAAGAAAGAAGACGAATAAAAAAGAGAAAAAGAAAGAAGACGAATAAAAAAGAGAAAAAGAAAGAAGACGAATAAAAAAGAAAGAAGACGAATAAAAAAGAAAGAAGACGAATAAAAAAGAGAAAAAGAAAGAAGACGAATAAAAAAAGAGAAAGAAAGAAGACGAATAAAAAAGAAAGAAGACGAATAAAAAAGAGAAAAAGAAAGAAGACGAATAAAAAAGAGAAAAAGAAAAAAGACGAATAAAAAAAGAAAGAAGACGAATAAAAAAGAGAAAAAGAAAGAAGACGAATAAAAAAGAAAGAAGACGAATAAAAATGAAAGAAGACGAATAAAAAAGAGAAAAAGAAAGAAGACGAATAAAAAAAGAGAAAGAAAGAAGACGAATAAAAAAGAAAGAAGACGAATAAAAAAGAGAAAAAGAAAGAAGACGAATAAAAAAGAGAAAGAAAGAAGACGAATAAAAAAGAGAAACAAAACAAATAAAATAAAAAACGTGCGTTCAGAAGATGATGTATTTTAGCCATCGTCCATGAGGGCTGTCATCGACCAGTTCAATTCAAACAGATTTTTCCCACGAGAAGAGTTTTGTTTTTACGAAAGACAGTCGCAATATTGCCAACATTTAAAAATGGAAAAACCACATCGGGAATGCAAAGGAAAATGGGATAAAAATGTAGCTGAAAATGCCATATCAAAGCTTTGAGATTTGCTTCGTTCGTTGGATGAATTGCATGAATGGCTTTCAGACATAAATAGATTGGTTCGAGTTGTAAAATCAAATTCACTTACATTACAACGATTCAACCATGCATACGAGCTTTATATATATATATATATATATATATATATATATATATAGTCGATGACCATCCCTCTATATATATATGTATATAAGTTGAGGTTGCTGTTTTTCAAAGGTAAGGTAACCAGTGAAATATAACGAGCTTAATACAAGAGTGTTCAATACCGGGGTAGAGCAAGTTATAATTCAATTTGTCTAAAGAGTAATAAGTTGCTACACAGTCATGACTATTTTCCGGTTTTCTAGTTTTTAGTAACTAGAGACCTCTTCAGGCTACAACGCTTATATTTAAAAGCAGAATTCTTAATCTGAAGAATCTCGCTTTTGAATATAAGCGTTGTTGCCTGAAAAGATCTCTAGTTACTAAATACTAGCAGACCGAAACATGCATTACTGCTTATGTAAAGACAAATTGAGTATATATATATATATATATATATATATATATATATATATATATATATATACATGATTTTTTTGGAAGTATGAAAACGATGTTACTTTTTGTATTTAATATTTTATTTTTATATTTTTGCATTTCAAGCGGTTCTCCGCTCTTGATCACAAAAACGTATCGAAATGAAAATGAAATTCGTTGAAAAAAAAAACCCTGAAAATGTATAGTGTGGACAGCGTTCATTCCTTGCAACAACGTTCGAAAAAGTTCACGCGAATTATTTTAGCCGTTTCTGGAAGAAGAATGTATTTTTTAATTATTTAAAATGTTGCAACGTAATAGCGTTTAATTTAAACGGCGAAAAAGAGACACAATTTATTTCAATGTATATAAAGAAATTGAAACAAAATTATGTTAATGTTATCAATAGTTATCGTAATGATAGTACAGTAAAGTATTAATAACGAAGTTGATACTTTTAAATAATTATAATGAACCTCTTCACGGGAGTAGAGTTAGAGACAATGTCGGCTTTTAATGTGGAGTAAATTCTGTTCCCCCCTCTTACAAGAATGGTACACAGGATAGGGACAAAAATAAATATAAAAATAAAAATAAAAATAAAAATAAAAATGAATATAAATTGATATAAAAAAGAATAACAATTGTCTCGATCCAATACAAATGCAAAAAGTAACATGCTTCAAAACCCCTTCATACCCTTTAACTCACTATTCTTGAAGCATACATAAACTTCTAACATTTTATATATATATATATATATATATATATATGTGTGTGTGTGTGTGTATGTATGTATATATATATATATATATATATTTGGTAAAGATGGTAATTAGTAAAACCTGAAGAGAGTGCTCAATATTATTGCCGAGCAAATATGCGTTTTATTTTTCATTATTTATTATTATTTTCTGTAAGGTCTGACGAGGCTGCTGGATCGTAAATATGGCCCGGCAACAGAAACATATCTAACTGAACAGATAAAACAGTAATATCAAATAAACCGTATATATATATATATATATATATATATATATATATATATATATATATATATATATATGCTAGTAGGCGCACCCCAAAGTTGCTTGAGATTGAATAATGATCAACGAATCTTTCACACTTCCATGTTTTTATTGTCATCGAAATGGATGAAATAAACCATTTTTCAATCATGGTGCACCGAGACGAAGCTTCACATGCCTCCCTGCAATGACTCAGTTTACAATTCATTGTTGTCTACATTGTTCTGTAGAAAATCTACTGTTGATTTTTATAAAATTATTTTAAAATATAAAAGCTCGAATTAAAATTTCAAATGCAAAATGGTTAATTGTGAGTTAAACAGAAACATTCATTTTGAACACGGCCCTGCCATTTCAGAGAACCTATATATTGATAGATATTTTATGCCTGACTTTTCTGATTAAGATGTGTTAATGGCTTGAATTTTAGTTCTATATGAATAAGTAAGATGCCATTGATCAATTGTGCTTTAAATAAACATTCATTTTGTTTTGAGTAAGACCCTGTTATTTCAAATAGCCTACCGTCGATTTTTTTATGCCGGGCGTTTCTGCTTGTACGGTAATAAGACTTCTCAAACGCACTTATGATTTTAGGCTGTGTAAGTTGTTAACTTTCGTCATCATCCCGCCTGTTTCTTCTTTCATCGAACTTTATCGATTATCGATACTATAGTAGACATTTAGATACAAAACCTGAGAAAACTGCCAGGCACATAAAGTGACGTCGTGTGAAATTATATAAAAATCCACCAAGTTGTTTCCGAGTTCATCACACACATAGAGAGCCATACACAAAGATATAGCCCAGAAAAGTCGGAAAAAATACACTAGCCAGTTCCATAGTGTTAAAACAGAAGAATGGACCAACCATAAACGGGCAAAATACCTACCGACTGAACTATCCCAAGAATATATTGATAGGGATGGTTCCCTGGACTGGCTCAAAAGAGGATCCCTCCATTACGACCAAGAGAGGTTGATATTGGCTGCACAAGACCAGGGCCTCATGACAAACGCCTTCAAAAAGATGTGTGGTCTAAGCAACAATAATAAATGCAGGTTCTGTAGCACTGAGGTTGAGAGTGTGGGCCACCTGATTTCTGGTTGCAAAGTCCTACTTGGAGACGGTTATTATACAGATCGCCATAACGGAGTTTGCAAATACCTTCACTGGAAGATATGTAAGAAACTCAACATTCAGTGTAGTAAAAAATCCTGGGAACATATACCCGAACGAACAGTTGGGAATGACAACTACACTATTCACTATGACTACATAATCCCTACTGCTAAATATCTTGAAAACGCAGCTGTTAAACCAGATATAGTGATTTGGGACAGAGCAAACAAAAAAGCGACCGTAAAATTCAGTGTACCCAATGATACAGGGCTTAACAGAGTTGAGAGGGAAAAGATAACAATGTATCAAGGACTTATGTATGATATGAAACGAAATTGGAAATTAAAAGACATTTCAATGATACCAGTCATCATAGGAGCAACTGGGCTCATGAAAAAGAACTTTAAAAAGTACATAGCAAGCATACCCGGTGAACCAAGTGCAAGTGAAATACAAACGATTGCACTGAAAGGGACGGCTAGAATGCTGAAAAGATCTCTTGATTGGACTCACTAAAATAGGGGTAAATGTCAGACATCTGGTTGGATGTCCCATCCCCTAGAAGAAAAAGTTTAAGAAAAATGAAAAAAAAGACAAAATTCCATTTTATATGGCAGTCAACTTTGCTAAAATGCATCTTTCGAGTTGTTGTCGTAAAATACTCTAATGACTGCTTTTTATGAATGCCCTCGGATATGGCATCCATATATATTAATTTCCTTCTGTTTATAAGTTGGAGAGGAATATGCTAGGTCAAGCCTGGCTTTCTTAACTGAGTTAGAATATCCTGATGAGAAGTAATTACCACTAGTCACGGTGATTGCATAAGCAAGAAACTCTAGTGTCTGTAGGCATAAATTTGTTAATACTTTCTAGACATAGGATATATATATATATATATATATATATATATATAAATCTCACCTGTATGTATGTATGAATGTATGTATGTTTGTATGCATGTGTGTCTCACTAAAACTTTCAAAACACTCGATCAACACTGACAAAATTGGTATCGTTTGAAAACTCAGCCTCTCGGCCAACAAATACCTAAGCATTGGCCCAAAACATTATTTTTCATCCTCAACTGAGCCGCTTTGACATTTTTGCAAAGTCATCATACACCTTGTAATTACTAAGCTTAATTTCAACACCTGCGTCGTTGTATGTCATGCAGATCGCTAAAAAAACTTCTGCTTTTTTCTTTTCTTTTTTTTTTACATGGAGTTCCCCACTTATCAAGGCCCAATGGCCACTCAGGGATAAAGGTTATTGTGTGTACAGTAATCAATGGGATAGTGTAGCAATAGTATTGGAGAATTGGTAAGGTGTCATTACTTGGGGGGGGTTCATCAGGCATTTGTTTGTGTTGGACGTGAAGACATCCAGGTTGAAGTCGGGAGGGAAACAGGCAAGCGGAACAGAGTTCCACAGGCGTGCAGTTCTAAGAAAGAAGCTTTGTTCATGGAATCTATGTTTTGATTTAGGCACAGATAGGGAGTGGGGAAAATCATTGATGGTGGTTTCAGCTAGTCGGGTGTTTTTTGAGAAAGATTGGCGAGGGGAACCAGAGAATGGAGCTCAGACGAGCACCTGCCATGGAAATAACGATAGAACAATGACAGGCTCGCTACGTCTCTTCTGTGGGAACGAGGTTGCAGGGTAGAGAAAAGGGCATCCCCCACCAAGCCACGGAGTCTATTTTGTACTCTGTCAAGGCAGGATAGGCTGTTTTTTGCAGCTCCCGCCTAGATGTGGCATCAGTACTCCATCTTTGGACGTACTTGGCTCTTATATAGATAGAGAATTGCATCAGTAGTGAGATATCTTCTGGAGCGGTAGAAAAATCCCACCATTTTCCCAGCAACCTTGGCCACAGACTTGATGTATGTGTTCCATTTAAGATCAGGTGTAAAGGTCAAACCCAGGAGCTTATCAAATCCTGGGGCCTCCCTTAGACGAGAGCCACCCATTTCAATTGATGCCAGATGGGGATCAGAGCGTTGATGATGTAGAGATAGGAGCTTGGTCTTAGTTGCATTAAAGGTAACCAGCCACCTCTTTCCCCACTGTTCCACGCGCTCAAGATCAGAGGAGAGAGAATCAGAGAGAACATCATTATTTACGGCCTTTGATGTGTTGCCATAGATGGTCGTGTCATCGGCATAGATGTCAACGAAAGATTTTAGTCTGTGTTTTGGAAGATCATTGATGTAGATCAGGAAGAGAGTTGGGCCCAGTGTGGACCACTGAGGGACTCCAGCATTAATACTGTGGGCCTCTAATTTCTGCCCATCAACAACAACTCTTATGAGCCTATCTGAGAAATGACTTAATGATAGAGAAAACATTTCCAGTTATACCGTAGCTGGAAATCTTGTGTAGTAGACCTTTATGCCAAACCTTATCAAAGGCCTTTGATATGTCGAGAGCAATTGCCCTAGAAATGAAGCCTTTGTCGAGAAATTCGCTAATCCTATGAGATATAACCGTTAGCACATCTGCTGTAGATCTAGCAGAGCGGAAACCATATTGCGTGTCGATAAGAAGGTTATTTCTGCTAAGGTGGTTGACTATTTCTCTATTTATTGTGGATTCCAGCAACTTACTCATGACACACAAGAGACTTATTGGTCTGTACTGAGAGGGGGATGACTTATCACCTGAATTCTTAAATACAGGGCATACTGATGAGGTTTTCCAGGTTGTTGGAAAGCACTTCTCCTTAAGGCAACGCTTAAACAGTTTGAAAAGTATGGGGGAAAGTTCTGGTTGTAATTTTTTTAACACTACAATTGGAATAACGTTGGAACCAGTTGCTTTACTGTAGTCAAGGTTCTTGATTAGCTTGGCAACCTCACGCACAGATATTTGTATGTTGCATAGTGTGTTGTCTGTTATAGGAGAGAATATGGGGAGTTGATGGCCTTTGTCACACAGGGTAGAATTTGCCGCAAATTTTTTGGCAAATAGTTTGGCCTTGTCGGATGCTATCGAGATTACCTCTGGTCCATTGATAATGGTTGGGATAGAGCGCACGTTTCTGTTCAAGATCCTATTTGCTATTTGCCAGAACTGGTGGGAACCAAGCCGCTGCTCAGCTACTTTGGACTTAACAGATTGCGCATATAGTTCTCTTGCATTTTTTATTACTCTTTTACAGTA